>NW_027468925.1:0-600000 GCF_051014615.1 Bombus vancouverensis nearcticus | reverse complement strand
CTTATGAAGTGTTTTAGATTAGCCGGAAAATTTTGTATGTACATACAAGAAGTATACGATCTAAGTGGAATATTCCATTATTCTCTTGATACAACAGAAACGAAATTTACAGAACTTCTCAGAAAGTTGGTTTATTATTACCAAATTAATAGAATTAATATACGTTTATCATCTTTACATACCTAAGTCGTGGAGGTTTATCGTGCGTAGAAAATTAGTGTCGTTTCAAAGTTACATTTCGTACATTTTAAGCCTATAATTTGTAACGTACAAAACAATGCAAATTTGTGCTGTTTCTGATCTCCACAATAAGAAAATCCAACTTTAGGTTTTTTACACAATGATATTTATGGAACAGTAATATCATATTATTGCATCGCTTGGAGAATGAAGTCAAGGTACGATGTGACCCTAGTGTAAACGCTGGGATAGCCAGCTGTGCCGCACTTATAAGCATAAGACACAATACCTATTAAATACGAGGTTAATACAATGTTGTATCAGCAGTGGTCCGCCGCGGTCAGCCTGAAAGGATCGTTAAATTTTTAATCAAAGATACTGAAATATATCGATCGAATTGTATTGAAATTATACTTATATACAGTAATAATCTTCTATTGATTTGTGTATTGAAATACTCCAATTTATAATGTACATGTTATATGTATTTTGAGCAAAACTAAGATTAGAAGGAAATTAGATTAAATACCATAATGAGGTGTGAGAAGTGGGCAAAACTATTGAATTGTGTTTATCTATTATTTCTAATGTTTAAGACGTCGATTTGATGTTAATTCGAATTGACGTGTCTTCAGATACCGTATAGTTTGTAGTAACTCTGTAACTTAATTACCATACAAGAATCCTTTCCACCCTGAGCATGTTCGGCGCATATTATACCATCAGTGATATCAGGTGCATTAGGAAATTTGGAACAAGCTATTTTGCATTCGGCGTTCTTAATCACTGGCATTTGTACTACCATTAATGCATTACGTCGTGGTCGTCCTACGAAGAAAATAAGAAAGATATTTAAGACTGGAACTGTTTAATTTTATTATAAAATTGATATCACTTACTATATCTTAACGCTCCCCATCCAGCAACAAGGGGGTTATAGCCGACGAAGTTGCTCTTTCGTAGGGGCTCTTTCGTACAAATGGGATATACGTACCCTGAAAAATAAAAAAATAAATGAAAATGCAGGAAACGAATGACCAAAAGTATGAGAAAGAATTGTACACGCTTTATGACACAATATATGTGTACAGTAAGAAATTTCAGGATATGATACTTCAGTAATACTCAATAGCATATATATATATATATATATATATATACATATATATATATTTGAGGACTTACTCGAAAATGGCACCTCCTCCGCCAATCTAAGAATGGCAATATTATGATTGCGTATGTTTTCTATTCCATCCATATGTGCACAATGTGCTGCGGTCAAAACATGCCTAGCCGATATCAGGGAACCTCCGCACTTCCATAGTGGTTTGTCTGGGTGTCGGGGATTACGAAAACCTAATGCAGCGATCCATGGCCAAGCGCCTAAAATGCAATAGTCATAGTTGTGAATATACATAATTTTTTCTCACGTAACGAGTAACAACGATTATTACCTATTCGATATTCGATCATACAGCAGACGATAAGTACATACGTACAAATACTCTGAAATAGAGATTTGATAAAGACAGAAATTAAATTTTTATTCCACTGAAATACAAATTATTAAATAATTCTATATAATTTCTATTTGAACTATACTGAACTATAAAGTTCAAACGTGTAATTTCTGCCCTAACAGTTTTTGATCTCTATCCATATTATTACTCCTATATCAATTTTTTATTTCAAGCAAAAAGATACTCTTTCTAACATGAAGTAAAAGAAAGAAATAATTCAAGTTAATAAGTAAAGTTACTACCGATGAAATCATAGCATTATTATTTAGTCTAATTGAAATGTACATTGATGTGCTGTTTAATGCCTTTAAAGTTCATTCTTTGCAGTAAATGGCTTATTATTAATCGGAAAGAAAGACATAAAACGTACCAAGTTCAGCTGGTTTACCATCGACCAGCCTGGTATGAGAGACGTTGCTAAAACCACAGTATGGTGGTCGCAAAGCCTTATACTTGTACACAGTTTTTATTAAAATTTCTCTCTTCTCTTTGTTTGGATCGTTCGGACAGCAAACGATCGTAACATTGCCCTGGTATCTGCACACTGATCGTCTATAAAAATCGGTGGCTGTACGGTACTGTATCTGCCATATTTCTTGCAGAGGTTTACATTTTCTGTAGTCAAGGCACCTGCCTTCTTGATTGTCCGGTGTGGTACATTCTGGATCAAACAATTTTAAAACATTTATACAGTTCAAAGATGCGTAAGAAAGCGACACCGATTACTCAACTTTCGAAGTAAAAAGCCGATCAAGTCCACCGGATTGCCCTACAGACACGTATTAATCCGTAAGAGTTAGTCATCATGTTGATAATAATTATCTAAAGAAACTTTTCACGTGAAAATATAAAATTTTAATTGATTAGATATTGTGTTAGCCATACTTAAGAAAGAAAATGAAAATGAATGAAATGAAAGAAAAGGACTACCTTCAACCTCATTTTTTAAATAAACACTTTGTCAGTTTTGCGGTAAATAAATTCTTAGGAATTCAGGACAGTTTTTAGTGAATCATTTTGTTTCGACCGTTCGCGGAGAGACGCGATCGCGAGATAGCACGTCAACGAGAGTTGTAAGTTCCCGTTACGATTAAATAATCGACGCCACGAACTGATCGATCCCCTTATTTCGATTATGATAATAAGGGTAGTTCAATGAAATTCCACAGAATTAACACAAATAAATTAATGTTTATTTCAACAACTTATTAACTAGAAAGATATAAAAAGGAACAAAAAAAATGTAACTGCGTTTTGGTTGATAAGTAATGCGCGACATACCACATGTGTTGACGGTTCGACTTCTCGAAAAGTTCTGAACGCCTTTCGATTTTTTTCGTTTTTTCTGGAAGGCGACCCCCACTACGTTCGGATCACGCCACATTCTTTTACTGCGAGGTAAAATACGGGCCACGAGTCGACGTTTCTGGAAGTCGCCCTGCTTAATGAACCACGCGCTTGCCACTACAATGTTTGTTTGCCGGGCAGACGCGACGATCCGTCTGCGACATTATAGTGCCGCGATCGATAGTTAAGAATATGACCTATGGTAAGCCGCATGGCGTAACATTCTCCCCCCGTTGAGAGGGTACCGATCAAACTAGCGAGGTGTGGTTGAAGTTCCCATCTTATTTCGTCTCGGTGGCTAGTTGTTCGGGTTTCTCGAGATCGGGTTGAATTGGCAGTGGGACAAGCCTTTTGACGCCCCGATCCAAAATGCTCTTTGCCGTCTGAACTGTAGCTGTCCGGATGACACCATCGGCGCCTGGATGAACCTTGATAACTCGGTCCAGAGGCCAATGCATGGAGGGAACGTTGTCCTCTCTGAGGATGACGATTGTGCCCTTTTGGATGCTGTGTCCACCCTTGCTCCATTTATTGCGGTTGGTTAGCTCGTTCAAATACTCCTTATGCCAGCTGCCATTTGGAGAGTCGGTTCGATGGAATGTCTCTGAAATCTCGATCACGTAAGCACATTAATGAATCGCCAATGAGGAAATGTCCGGGAGTGAGGGCTAGGAGATCATTTGGATCGGTGGAGATAGGAGTTAGCGGGCGGGAATTGAGGACTGCTTCTATTTCTATGATAAGAGTATTACGGTGTTAAGCTCATATGTTTCTGTTTCTCCACTCGCGCTGCGCCATAATATCCTTTGATATTTCCGATCCTCTGGTCGTACGAGGAATTGCCGATACATTTTCTCGATGTCGCCAGTGAGTACGTACTGATGAGCGCGGAATCTAATTAATATACAAAATAAATTGTGAATTGATTCGAGAATATAGGATTTCCCCATTTTCATGATTATCGTGATTTTTGTATAAATATATTTGTGAAGATACTAATAATTAGGTACTTATAAATTAGTATTGTCAATTATTTTGCATTTATAATTCCGCCTCTAGTATAAGTGTTAATTGAAAACTAACTTTATGTTTCAAAAAGTACTAGCAAAGTCGTTGAGTAACAAGCCACTGATGCTAACACAAATAGCATTGTCGTAATTAAATATTTCTAAATATTCATTTTTCATTTTGAACCTGTAGAAACGATTTATTATATATACTATTAGCTAAGTAATTGCATATTTAATTAAGTCGAAATATAAAACTTAGTTATTTTAATAATTTAAAAAATAAAAAACTGACAAACATTTCAATTTAATTTATGGTTGGATCAAAAGACAGTTATTTTTCATTAATTGAAATATTGCAATGCAGAGTACTTTCCAAAATACGCCGAGAGTATTCCTGATGGTGAAACGAGCGTTGCTTCATCGAACGCAGCTAAAGAAAACAACATCTATGTAGTTGGTGGTACGATGCCTGAAATAGAGGGCGATAAATTGTACAATACCTGTACTATTTGGGGTCCCGATGGAACTTTGATAGCAAAGCACCGAAAGGTAAGTAATATATTCCTTTATGGCTTTGAATTTGAAAATATTGGGGTGAAGAAAGTGACTCTATCTAGGAATAATTTAGGAATATACATATGTACATACGTATACTATAACCAATTCTATAATTTACGGTTTATAAAATACGTTATGATACGGGAAACGCCCATTTTTGTTGTAATGTGTTTGTTGTTGTATAAATTTTTCACATACTTAAAATATTATTATACTTATTTTTTCTCCTTTTTAAACATTATTAAATGATAAGATTCTTTAATAAAAGAAAGTGATAAAAACGCTGTCAGTTATTAAATAAAAAATAATTAAAGTTTAGGAGTTGGTAACTTTGATATTAAATTAGAAAAGTTGCAGCAATAGAATTAGCGACCACATTTTTATGTTATTAGGTACATCTATTCGACATCGACATTCCTAATAAGATTACTTTTCGAGAGAGTGATTCACTCAGTCCTGGTAACTCCCTAACGACGTTCGATGTGAAGGGCTGCAAAATAGGTATTGGCATTTGCTATGATATTAGATTCGAGGAAATGGCACGCATTTATCGGAACAAAGGTACAGTAACTTAATCGATCAATACTTAACTAGCAAAAAATTAAATATCTTTCTTAAATATATTCTATATAAAATTAATATAATCTGTAACTCTGTATAAAAAGAAGCTTAATTTAAAAAACCAGTATATTTGCTGAAAATGAAACAAATAAAAGAATTAAAAGCACAATAAGAGGACTGTCCTCGCATATTCAGAAATGATGGAATGTGAACCGTGCAACTACGAAGTTAATTGGTATTCGGTGGCTTCATATTTCCTGCTTCTCTGGGTTAGGTTGCCAAATGCTGATATATCCAGCGGCATTCAATATGACCACTGGACCACTGCACTGGTCATTACTTCAGCGTTTCAGAGCGAATGATAATCAATTATACGTTGCCTGCATATCACCGGCTCGTGTTCCTTAAGCAAGTTACGTCGCATGGGGACATACACAGTTGACCAATCCCTGGGGAAAGATTCTTTACGATTTGGAAACTCAAGAGAATATGGCAGTCACCGATATCGGTAATTTACAGCTTAAAATTAAAAGCGAGAGATCCATGATGTAATTAATTTTTAGTCTCGTTAATTTATCGATTTAGCCATCTTCCTCTGTATTTGTTGAATTTATTAGTAAGCATTACTTATTACTTCGTATGTTTCTTTTTTCTATCAGATCTAAAAGTTGTTGAGGAAGTAAGGGCTCAGATGCCTACATTTTCTCAGAGACGTACAGATTTGTACGACACTGTCTGTAAGAAGGAGTAACTCTACACTAAAACAGAAAATGTTTTTTTATAATATTTCTACTGCAATATCCCTTTTTTGTGAATTATTACTAATTTCTTATCATTTGTACTAAACGAATGACTCAATTAAGAAAACCAAAACGTTATAAATAATAATCTGTATATCTTGTGTATCAACATGTAATTGGATATTATAATAATATAGGAATGCTATAATAATATAGGATAATAATATAGGAGAATAATAATATAGAAAAAAATACATGCTTTTAAACACCTTTAATATCGATCACATAAATTGGTATAATTCACAATGATTACGCATACATAAAAGACCCCTTGATAGTAAAATTTACGATCAAAAGGCAATTACGTATCGTTTAACAACATTTAATTTATAACACCTTTTAAACATTTAGACAGATTAACACATAACACTTCTTATATATAAACATCAATTCGAAGTTATCAGCTTGAAGAAATTGGTCGATTAATACCTGTAGATTGTCTGTCTCGATGAAAGACTTAAAGAGAGCAAAAACATGATGATGCCGCTAATATAATATTCCTTCTTTCTTGTATCTGTCTGCCTCTCAGGTCGTTTTACTAATTACAATAAGTAATTTCGACTTCTTTGCGCTCTCTTTTAACGCATTCGAGACCGAAAGAAATTCATATCAGTCAGTAGGCAAGGATATAATATACATATTTTATATATAACTTATGTAGTAATGTATATATCATGTTAGTTTCATATTTTTTTCAACATAGAATTATTATATATATATATATATATATATATATATATATATATATATAACTGTACATAATACATTATAGAATAACATAGTATATAATTTTATATTTTAAAAATATGAAGCATACTATTTAAGATTGTCATCGATTTAAAATCAAAGTATGAAAAGGATACCCTGGAGAGAGTAAAACACAGAATCATTCCAACTAAACATTCAGATCGTACCGACACCTAGGTATCGTCTTACAATTAAATCTCGGTCTCGAATGGATTAAAATGAAATACATACTTGCAGCTTCAACATCTTCAATATCGAGGAGATTCAAACTTTACAAATAAATGTAAATTGCGATGTAAAACAAAGCGATGTAAAAAGGGAAAAAGGAGGAAAGAAGGAACAGGGAAGCAAAGAGAAGAAACGAATTTTTCATTTTCTCGAAACTGGATCAAGTTTCAGGAAGACCATCCAAGTAATTGATGTCCTCTGTAATTATTTGTTAATCATGCGCGGAATCAGAACGATTCGACCTCGTTCCAAAGCAAATCGTTACTAGAGTAGAGACGGGAATTAATAATTCGTGTCAATTGTTCGATCGTGTTCACAAATTCAAATGCGGTTGAGTGGCGGAAACCATTTATAACACGTCCCATACAGCGTAGATCGCATACACGTCTTAGGATGTATTTTTGGTACTTATATATACTCTATATATATTCTTACTCTATATATACTTATATGTACTCTACATATATTCTCTATCTTAGATATACCATAAAATATTTCGTGTAATCGCGTATTCGTGTCTAATGTCAGGGATTCTCTTTCCATAAGTCTGCGTTTTCTATATTATCTTTCTTCCTTATCAGTAGGCATTCTCACAATTTGTGATTAATACTGCTCGTACAGGAATGTTAGGTTTTTGACGTTGTAAAATTTCACGTGAAATAATAATGCCTATATATTGACTAATTTATCAATTAATTAAATCCGTGTATATCAAGTTTTCTATAATTTACTACTTTCGTGTAACTACAGAAATTTGATGCAATATAAAACTTGATTAAAACAGCGATTCATTAGGAAACGAGAATAATGATGCAAATATTTTTTGTAGCCATTATATAGGATTTCGATCGCATAATTAATCAGTATCAACTTACCGGTCTTTAACGGTAGAATAGAAAGAAGTGCAGGCGGTACGGAGACCGCAATTATGATCACTTTCAGATAGAATCTCCAACAGTGGTACATCTTCTTAGTCGTAATAAGTCGCGATCAGAAGCGTAAAAGAAGTTTAGCAGTGGCGTAAGTACCGCACTAGCCAGAAGTATCTGCGACAGAAATCAGAATACACTCTTTTTCGCATGGTTGGATCAATTTCGCGTGGGACTAACCTGATTGAACCTAACGCGGGATAATTGCTCAACTCACGACCTTAACCAGCCCGCTTGATTCTCTGTAAATGCTTGAAATTGACGCTTGGATTCTTTCCAGATTAACTAGCTTTGCCCCTCCCTCCCTTTATCTATTTTCTTAGATCGACTTAGAATGGATCGAACAAAGGCACAAAAGAATTCGAAGAAAACAACAACTTATTATCCAAATTGTTCATCGAGGGTAATCAATGCTGTATACTTCCTAGAATTAGGATGAATAGGGATTTGGAGAAACCCACCGGCCATGTCCAGAATAATAAAATATCTCGCTTTTGCAATCTCGCGACTCGATCCGCAATGAGGGGTAAAGGATACCGATCCGCGACCGTATATTTATTTAGTTCTCGAAAATCTGCCTATCATCTATCTGAACCATTGTTCGTCTTCACGAGTAACACGGGATATAGAAGGGAAAATAAAGGAAAGGAAGGTGGGGATAAGTAGAAGCTTGGGGCCAAGTTTAATTCACTGAAACCGAGCTGCTTGTATTATCACAAAACAAAATTGCCAGTACGTCATTTCCGTACTCTCGTCCTCGCGAAAATGGTTTTGCTCGTTAAGAAAAAACGAAGAGACAGGGGAAGAGAAGAGAGGAAAAAGCAAACGGAGAGCGCTTTTAAAAAGCTGGCGAACCGTGTGTTACCACAACGAGATACGCGGTGCTATTTGTCGCTTTAAATTGTGTCGCAACTCGTTTTTGAGATCTTTGCCAGGGACGCGTTAAAACACGCTGCAAATATATTTCTGGCTTTTCTGGGGTTTAACTGAAATATGACAAATAACGTTGTAAAACATATGTACTTATGACTTACAGAGTAATTGAGTGTACAAAATATATAGTATACAAAATAGCCAGCGATTTAGGGCTTTAAAAGATCAAAAGAAAAGAAAAGAAAAGAAAAGAAAAGAAAAGAAGAAAGATAATATGTTGTGGCAGTCTAAGTCGATCTAAGAAAATAGATAAAGGGAGGGAGGGGCAAAGCTAGTTAATCCGGAAAGAATCCAAGCGTCAATTTCAAGCATTTACAGAGAATCACTATTGAAGGTTCAAAGGCCGACTAGTGAGCTTCATCCTATCTCATTTTTTAATCAGGCGATGGATCGACGAATCGTATTGATTTCGAGGATTATTATAGTTCTGTGGGAATTTTAAAGCGTGGTTTGTCTAATCTTGTCTCGTTAGCTACAGACTCTTTGGCGAGCAGCCTGAAACTTGATCCAGTTTCGAGAAAATGAAATATTCGTTTTTCCTCTTTGCTTCCCTGTTCCTTCTTTCCTCCTTTTTCCCTTTTTACATCGCGTTAAGACCCGTTAAATAATATTGACTGCCGTGGACGCTGGCTGAGAAGTGCACTTTATAACTAGCTTTAAAATCACTGACGTCGATGAGGACAAAGGTAAGTTAGAGGGTCATTTATCTGAGCTGGTGTTATTCCGCTGTACAAACTATTTCCGGCCAGTACCTTTTATGTACTTTCGCTTCCGCTAACAAGCAACGCGCCATGTCCATCACTGTTCTATTATACCTTTCCGCTGTCCCGTTTAATTCATGTACGTATGTTGGGCAATTATTTATTCTTATACCTTTATCCCTAGCAAATTTATAAATTCGATTATTTAAATATTCTTTACCATTATCGCATCTTAATATTTTTAACCTCTTGCCCGTTAAATTTTCGGCTTCATTTACGAACTGTACGAAAGAATCAAAGACCTCATCTTTTGATTTTATACAATAGATCCTAGCTATTTTACTATAATCATCGATAAATGAAATGAAATATTTTTCTACATTGAATCCGGTAGTCTTAAAGGGACCACATACGTCCGTATGAATAATTTCCATTATTTCCTTAGCCTTAGTTCGATTATTTTTGAAAGGTAAGTTATGCATTTTGCTTTCTATACACACCCTACATTTCAAAAGTTCCTTTTCAAATTCATTCGGTATGCCAGTCACTAGCTGCTCTTTACCCAAAATCTCTAAATATTTAAAATTTACGTGTCCTAGCATCCTATGCCATCTTTCCTTTTTACTCATACCACTACGTTCGGCGCTGTTTACTAAGTGCTTCTTCCCTTTCAATATACTTTTTATTCTATATGTCCCATTCTCTTTGAACGCTACAGCTGTAAGTATATTATCCTCATCTATTACTTTCGCAATATTTCCTTTGGAAATAACCGTATTCTTATTGTCTGTTAGTTTACCTAAACTAATCAAATTTGCGGACATTTCTTTCGCGTAAAATACTTTCCTCATATTTATTTTATTTTGTTTTCCGAATGCTTCAAAATGACTTATAACATTCCCAACTTTTGTCGCTTTTATCGGTCTATTATCGCCTAAATATATAATATATTTACCGGTTCTTTTAGGTCGATAGATTTATCGAAATAATTTATATTATTAATTATGTGATCGGTACAACCGCTATCTAATAGCCACACTATTTCGTTCTTACTTATTTCATTCGTCTCACTGCTGTTTGCTGCGTGCGCCGTTGCTGTCCATATGCCTGCTCTTGAGTTTCCATGCTCGCCCGTGCCGGTTCTTGATTGACGATGAAAGTTTCCACGTCCTCTGCTCGTATTGCCTTTGTTCTCTCTTCCTCTGTTTCGACCACGTGTTGGCCCATGCCAATAGCCGTTACTGCTTCCCGCTTGGACGCCATTTTGACACTCTCTCGCAAAGTGTCCTAATCTTCCACATCTGAAGCATCCTTCCTTTTTTGCAGAAAAGGCGTTGGTTTGCCTTTCTCCTCCATTGGATTTATTTTTCTTCTCTGCTATTTCTATTTTATTTTTCACATACGCTACCGTTTGATTCTCTTCTTTCAATGCGTCTATTATGTCCGCTATGTAGCTGTATTCTTCGGCTAACGTATTCAGCATGTAATTCAGCTTTTCCCTCTCACTTACTTGTGCGCCCGCACTTTTTAATTCATTTATTAATTTTTCGAAATCGTTAAAGAATGATGCTGAATCACTGTAGTTCTCCAGTCTTATGTTTTCCAATCTCCTTCTGCATACGATCTGCAGTGCCGTCGACTCTTTCAAGTACATTTCATCGAACCTTTTTATTATATCATACGCCGTTTTTCCTTCCCTAACATACTCCAATTGTCTGTTCGATATTGCACTATAAATTATATTTATCGCCTTCAAATCCTTTTTGTCCCAGTCTTCATCGTCTCTTTCGTTCTTCATTCTAGTTGTAACAACCTCGCATTCCTTATATTTGAGAAACATCGTGATTCTTTGCTTCCACATTCCATAATCCTCGCCATCGAATATAGGTATCATGATTTCCGATCTCTCCATTTTAATTGATTCTTCTTTTTTTTTTCTTTTCTTACTCAAGCGTTCCTACGTGCTCGAAGTATATTTTGTTCCTCTGAAAGTTTTTTTTTCTTTACTGAAAACTCACTCGCAAGATCGTAACCACGCACTAAATATCTTGCAAAACTAGTAACCACGCTCTGCTACCATGTTAAGGAAATTCGAGGATTTGGGAATACAAATAATTGACTATATTTCCCACACAACAGTTATACATCTATATTACACTCTGAAGAACGTCTTGCACGCACGCTTGTCGCCAACCGACTATCCTAGATTCTTCTAACATCTGGCAACAGTCTTTTGTCTCCACTAAGACCTTGACGCCCTCTGGCCCTTACACACACACTCTCATGTACAGTGTAAATGTATCACTTCCTTAACACAATTATCCCGCGTTAGGTTCAATCAGGTTAGTCCCACGCGAAATTGATCCAACCATGCGAAAAAGAGTGTATTCTGATTTCTGTCGCAGATACTTCTGGCTAGTGCGGTACTTACGCCACTGCTAAACTTCTTTTACGCTTCTGATCGCGACTTATTACGACTAAGAAGATGTACCACTGTTGGAGATTCTACCTGAAAGTGATCATAATTGCGGTCTCTGTACCGCCTGCACTTCTTTCTATTCTACCGTTAAAGACCGGTAAGTTGATACTGATTAATTATGCGATCGAAATCTTATATAATGGCTACAAAAAATATTTGCATCATTATTCTCGTTTCCTAATGAATCGCTGTTTTAATCAAGTTTTATATTGCATCAAATTTCTGTAGTTACACGAAAGTAGTAAATTATAGAAAACTTGATATACACGGATTTAATTAATTGATAAATTAGTCAATATATAGGCATTATTATTTCACGTGAAATTTTACAACGTCAAAAACCTAACATTCCTGTACGAGCAGTATTAATCACAAATTGTGAGAATGCCTACTGATAAGGAAGAAAGATAATATAGAAAACGCGGACTTGTGGAAAGAGGATCCCTGACATTAGACACGAATACGCGATTTCACGAAATATTTTATGGTATATCTAAGATAGAGAATATATATAGAGTACATATAAGTATATATAGAGTAAGAATATATATAGAGTATATATAAGTACCAAAAATACATCCTAAGACGTGTATGCGATCTACGCTGTATGGGACGTGTTATAAATGGTTTCCGCCACTCAACGCAACTCAATGACAGGAATAATTTTTTGTTACGGGTCGTTTAATTTATTCGTTCGTTAGGACGATTGGTCTGACAAATTCAAAGTCTTGTTCCGTATAAATATTTTTAAACAAGCACGTCATAAGCTTTGTATATTTTTTTTATCGCAACGAAGAAAGTTCAGAGAAATGTTGAAATTATTAATTACAAAAGAAGACATTTACGTTGTAAAAATGTTAGCGAAAACATTTGTGAAAAAGTTACTTTGTTATAAATTCTACAAAAAGAAATATTGAAAATCACGTCCCATTTATTCAGTATTTATGCACGTATGAAAAGTATTTTGCATTCGCGCAAAAAAATCCCTTAAGGATACATATTTTATAATAATTGGAGTGTCAAAGTTATTACGCGGATTGGCGTACCTTAACCACGTGCCTTTTAATGAAACTAGGTTATTCATTTGTTATTCGTTCCTAACTTTCAACTTTATGATTTTTGCGGAATAAAATTTTATATTCCGGTTCAGTTTATAAATGATTCAGGGTAAATACATTTATTACGATCGTTTAAAGTTTAAAGAAACACCGTTATAAAGTCGTAATACGAGACAAAGCGATTCAGAACTCGAATTCATTTGTTGGAACGACGCCATGGGCAAAAGTAGATAATGGAAAACTTTCTTCCAAAGACCATTTGATAGCGCCGACGTAATCAAGAGTGTGACGATATTGCCAGAGACGTTTCTGCAAATAGAAGACTAACTTATTTACGAATTGCCGTAACACGATTGCCGCTGGTAGTATGGTTAGTAATCGCTTTATTGAATTTTCGCTTGATGTGACATCGTCGAGAGTTTCTAGCGAAATTCTTCTCCCTGTAAAACTATGTTTCTACAGCAATGGCTGTAATTTTCGAGTTACCGTTTGCGAAGAAATCTTTTTCTTTGTTACGTGTAATAGATTATTTTTAAGTTTTAAGTTTTAAATTACATTGGTAACCTTCTATAATTTATTACTCGAAGGTGGTAATTTTTTCTTAAATAGTTTGTTTTTCCTATAATTTATTATAATATATTTTACTACAGAATCCTCAAAAACATGATGTATGTATATATATATCCTGAAATATTATCAGTCTATTGTCAAGTTATAGAACATTATGGAAATTGCCAATTAAAGTCATAAAAAACAAAAAATAAGGAAGTTCGTTAAAATAATCAAGATATAGAATTTATTCGAGTAATATAGATTACGGTAGAGATGGTGACGGTAACAATGAGTGGACTGATACTTCGTGCGAAAACAAATTGGAAGCGCAGAGCGATGTATTGTTTCAGCGAATATCGATTTTAAAGCACGGTTTTAAAACACGGTATAATCAATTTTTTTACATAAAATTATATTGTATAGGCTATTGTTATTTAAACATTTTAAATTGGATGGTTTTTACATATGCTAAAAAAATGGAAAATGATGATGATGAATCAATGACACGTAGAAAATTATAATCTATTGTATTGCTGTTATCTAATGGTGTTGTAGTTGACTGTATGGTGGATGTATCTAATGGTGTTGTAGTTGACTGTATGTTGTTCAATATTGCTATGAAACTCTTCTGATTCATTGTCACTTATACGAAGGATGGAAGTATACGAAATCGATAAAATTATTAATAATATTTACGAAGAGAAAGTAAACTGTTGGATATATGACAAAATAATTCTATTTTAAATGAGAGACTGGTCAGCGTGGTTATTTTGTTTACAAAATCAAACGAATTTAATGAATGTAATGGTAAGGAAGTAACTATAAGTGGCTGTTAAACTATTTTTATGCTTGAAAAGTAATTCGCAAAGTAATGTAAAGCAGTACTACTGAGTTGTACATAACCTCTTTCAGAATTTGTTCTTAAGCTCTTGCTTCATAACTTCCTTAATTATACTCTTCAAACTTATTGACTACTTCGATGTTGTTACGAACAGAAACTGATAAAATATTAATCTTAAATATAGATTGAAATGAAAGCTTGTCACGTAAATATATATATATGTACTACTTACTCAAACTATGGATCACATAACCTATACAAAAAAAAAAAAAAGAAAAAAGAAAAAAATTATTGTACACTATAAAGCAAGAGGTTAAATCTTTAATCTGTTAAGAATTAAATTTTTTATTGTAACTGCGAAAATTATAAAAGTACCAAGCGAAGCAAGTACGGAATATATGCGGAATATGAATCGCTCAACGAACCAAAGAGCGGCTCAGTGACAAAATTAGCAAAGTAAAGACCACAAATATTACAACGTTATATTCTACCACAAAATAATTCTCTATACAAAAAAGGTACACAACGAATCGATTTTTCACAACGATAAGAGTCAACAGAACCAATCAAGACCAGGCGAGACTCTCATAAGACAACGATATCAGAGGGATCAAATCAGCGACTTCAATCTATGTTACAGAGTATAGTTATCAAGAAAAATTGCTCTTTTCATGAAAAGTATGGTAATGATACTCTTATAATACATTGTATATCTGGCAGTCGGATGTGCCCGTGGCCATCGGAAATGTAAAGACGACGCTTTTAGAAAGTGATAGCGCCTTCGCGTTTTAAAAACGCGTTAGAAGAAGGACGGTTTCGCTATCCAAGGCGAATCGAAAAGTGCGCGTGTTGCGAGAATCAGAGTTGATCGAGACGTCGAAGCATAGAGTCGTTAGAATTGAGTTGCGAGTGTTGTCGAGTGTTAGAGTTGCTAGTGAGAGAGAGAGAGAGAGAGAGAGAGAGAGAGAGAGAGAGTTACCAAATAGTTGTCAAGTTATTTGTTGTAAATACGAGCGTTGCATTTAGTTTTCCTGTTAATCAAACATCGTTTCTCTGTCTAACTAATATCTGTATTTTCAATCCATTATTAATATATTCCGATATTACAAGTGGGAGCTCGTCCGGGATTGAATAAGACAGAGAAACGATACGATTTAACGGAGCTATTTGTGCGGGAGTAGAAAAGAATAGAATAAAATGGCAAACGTTGAAGACGAACGATTGTCGGGTGAAGAGGATTTGACGCTGAAGGAGCTGAGGAGTAAGCTCGCACAGATGAATCTGCCTATATCCGGTGCGAGATCAGTGCTGGTTGCCAGGTTGAACAAAGCGTGCAAACCTGGTCGATCTACTCCTAAGGATTCGAAGCCTGGCGAAGAACCAACAAACCAGCGAGATCTAAGAAGCAAGCAGAGAGCCGAACGCAGTCAAGAGGGAGAGGAAGACCTCGAGAAGCTGAGGACGAAAGAGCTGAGAGCGCGTCTCGTTAGCTTGGGGTTGAAGGTAACGGGAAGAAAATCCGAACTACGCGCGCGGCTACAGGCGGCCCTAGAAGGAGACGATGTATCGTCGGAAGAAGAGAGCTCCGACGAAAGTGAAGGCGAGGACGATAAACAAGGCGCGCGAGAATACAGGAGAGGCACGCGAGCGGTGTATCAGGACCGCGATGAGTATCAGCAGAAGTATATGCGTCGGTTCGATGTTGAGTCTTAAAGACGTGGAAGACTCATTAGAGAAATTCAGCGGGGATGATCTGCTGAGTGTAAATCAGTGGGTGGAAGACTTCGAGGAAATGGCAGAAGTGTGGGGTTGGTCAGACGCCCACATGGTGGCCTATGCTAAGAAATTACTCGCAGGCTCCGCTCAGGCCTTCGTACGACAAGAGCGATGCGCGAAGTTCTGGGCAAAGCTAAAAAAGGCGTTGAGGAATGAGTTTGAAAATGTAGTAAGCGACCAACAGATACATGGCGAGTTATCCCATAGAAAGAAGAAAGCAGATGAGAGTCTGCAACAATATATGTATCACATGTGCGGGATTGCAAAACAAGGAAGGGTTGATACGCAATCCTTGATAGACTACATTATTCAAGGCATTCCCGACGAGGTCGCGAACAAGACTGTGCTATACGGAGCCAGGAATATCGAGCAATTAAAAGAGCGTTTCAGGCGCTACGAAGCGATAAAAAGAGATATGGAGATGAGGACGAAATTTGAGGAGCCGAAGAGTAGCAGGGTAAAGCCGGCGGCGAAGCTGTCCGAAACCGAGAGGAACAAGGAACCCGGTCGATCTGAAGATGCGAGGAAGTCGAGAGGACCTAAATGCTTCAAATGTAGGGAGTACGGACACATCGCATCAAAATGCGACAAGGCACTGGGTGAGCCGTCAAAGAAAGTTTACAGCGTGTTTCGGTCGTTACAAACAAGGCGTTGTAAGGATGTTAAGATGGAAAATTTCGAATAGAGCGCGTTGATAGACACCGGTAGTGAGCTGACTCTAATGCGAGCAGATCAGCATGTGAAAATCGGAGCGCCCAGATTAAGTCGGGAAATCGTTGGATTTGGCGGTGTCGGTTCCGGAAGGAATTTTACGCTCGGGAAATTTTCGACGAACATTATTATAGACAATGAGTCGTACTGTATAACCATACACGTAGTTCCAGACACAGTGATGCAACATTCGCTTATTATTGGCGCAGACTTTTTGGACACTGTTGAAATAAGTATAAAAGGGGGAGAATCTTTTATTAGTAGAATAAAGGACGAAAATCCCGATGAGTGTCCGGAAGTCCTCAAGATAGATGTAGAGACACAGGCGAGTGAGATAGATTTGTCACACGTTAAGGACATGCAGCATAGTCTAAAAAGAGATTTGAAGAGAACCAAAGCATTGCTAAGAGACGCTCAAACGATGCCGGAGAGATCGAAAGGTGACTCGACGGGTAAAGCAGCTTTACGACAGCTGAAGAACCAGTTAGAAGATGCAGAATGCGCTAGAGCAGTTGCAGTTAAAGCGAAACAGGCACTGGAGCAAGAACCGAATGAGACGCAGGCTTCGTTGCAGGAAGTACTGCGGCAACGTTCCGAAGCAGAAGATCGTGATTAATGTAGCTAGTCGCGAACGAACTGAGCTACTGTCGCAATTGGAAGAAAATAAAGAAGAGTTAGCAGAAGTTTTGAAGAAGTATCGGGCAGCTGTGCAGCAAGTGTCGGAGGAACGGAGAATAGTGACAAGACACGTGGTGATTGGTAAAGTGGACCACGAGATGGTGTCCTCGTCGGATTCTTGCGGCCAGCAGGAGGACTTAGCGAACATCACGAGGAGGAAGAATCTGGCTAAACAACAGCAACAGGATGTTGTTGATGATATTTGCGAATTTACTGAGAAGGATAGCGTTGCGGGTGTGAGGGTTGTTTCAAGTTTTCGGATAGACTCGAAGAGAGTGAATGCAAGGCGAACGAAAAGACAAGGGAAGTCGCACGCGCGGAATCCCTCCAATAATATCGATACGAAGATTCGATATACAGAGGATGTGGATGACGAGGACGACGATGGGATTGTCGAGGACACGATGAACGTGAAGACCTTCGAAAAAGAAGAGATCATAGTCTCGGTAGATGGTAAGTTGTTAACGTCTTCCATGTACGAACCGAGCCTACGAAAATGTCACGATGCTGCCACGACGATCAAAGCCCCTGACAAGAGTGAAATGGGTAAACAAACAACGGAGAGGAAGATAGAGGAAGAGCGAAAGAGGAGCAGTAGCATCGAGGACGAACAGGCCGCGGTGTTCCAAGAGGAACGAGATCAGCTGCGTGCGGACGCAAAGAGACGGATTGAGGAGATCCAAATCCGAAACAAGCGGGCGTATAACAGGAGACGCAAGAAGGCGACAGCATACAGGACGGCAGATCTAGTGGCAATCGAGAGGATGCAGAGGGGTCCCGGGCTAAAGCTGCATCCGAAGTTTCTTGGACCGTATCGGGTGATAAAAGTCCTGCGAAATGACCGATACATAGTGCAGCGAGAGGGGGAGCACGAAGGGCCACGTACAACTTCCACGGCAGCCGATCACATGAAATGGTGGAATGCTGACGATAGTGATGTAAGTGCGAGCGGCGATGATGAGCACATCTGAGGGCAGATGCGATTGTCAGGAAAGGCCGATTGTAATATCGTAGAATAGCTTTGATTGGAGATCGGCTGAAAATAGAAAAACCGTGTACGTCGTGTTTCTGTGGTTCGTTTACATTTAAGAGTGCCTACGTGACTAAAGGCACGTAGTTGGTAGTTCTTACGTATGTATGAGGGAAACAATAGACAACGTTAGAAGAAGGACGGTTTCGCTATCCAAGGCGAATCGAAAAGTGTGCGTGTTGCGAGAATCAGAGTTGATCGAGACGTCGAAGCATAGAGTCGTTAGAATTGAGTTGCGAGTGTTGTCGAGTGTTAGAGTTGCTAGTGAGAGAGAGAGAGAGAGAGAGAGAGAGTTACCAAATAGTTGTCAAGTTATTTGTTGCAAATACGAGCGTTGCATTTAGTTTTCCTGTTAATCAAACATCGTTTCTCTGTCTAACTAATATCTGTATTTTCAATCCATTATTAATAAATTATAATTAATCGGACAAAATTACACCTTTAATATATTCCGATATTACATTACCGTGATGTAATATTTATCATGCTTATTTTGTACGTAAAACGAATCGTTGGAATATTCCCGAAGCTAACGAAGCATTTCCCAAAAGTTAAACCGAAGAAATTAACGCGAATAGTTAAGTGAAATTTTTCCATTAACTTGCTGACCAACCGGCAAATAAAGAATCATAAAAATTGTTTCAATGTGTTGAGGTCACGCATAACTTCTTTTTTCATTGACGATTACCAAACAGGTAAAATTTCGAAATTGTACGAAGGCCACGTGACCAGATCGTATTGGAATTTGAAGTGCATGGAAAAAGACAACTCGAAGTACAAACCTTGAGCTGTACTACTCGAAGTACAAACGTGAACTAATGGATGCAGAAAAGCAATTAACGCCAAACATCCGAACAGCATCTTGGAGCCCGTCATTGTTCTGAAATAAAAGAAGTGACGAATTAAAAAGACGCAGGACTAATAATAATAAAGGAAACTTAGTTCGTATTATAAATTGAATTTACATCAGAAAAGAAGCACGATCAAGCGAAACAGATCATAGAAATGACAAATATCATCGATATACGTTTCAGTGTAATTTCACTTTTGAAAATTATTTAGTTTAATACGATCGTATTCATCGCTCTGAAACTTTCATTGTGCTGCAATTTGTGCTGCGTCTTTTTAATTTCTCTATCTTTCTGTGTTTTCGGAAAAATTACTTGAAAGATTAAGAATTGCTTGCCTTATTTTATTTTCGATTAGTTAGGATTTGATTATTCCAGGTAAGGTTTATTATTTATAACAGGTTTTATCACTTGTTTATTATTTAGGAGTTTGTTATTTTAGGATTAGTACCTTTTAGGATTTCTTATCCTTCGAGTTTCTGTTTCAGATATCTAGGTCTATTTCAAGATGTTTTATTACATTAGGATTATTTATTCGATTAAGATAATTTAAGAGTTTCACAATGTACAAAGAAATAATCGCGTGAAATTTAGATTTATGCTTTAAACGTATTAAACACGCGGTAATTTCAATGTCTATAGCCTCGAACGTGTTCTGATTAGTTGTGTCATTGTCTGTGACATTGAAATCACAAAAATCCATTGCAAGTGTGCTGTCATGCAATGTGGATGTAATTGGGTTTTTTGGGTATTTCCTGTATCATCTGATTTGTACAGTACTATTTTAACGCAAGGACAGGAAACTTATTATATATTTCCCGTCCATTATTTGAATCGTTGTGAAGTGTAACGAATTATATTCGATTCGAGGAGATGTTAATGAATTACCCATTTCATATGTAATTACATGGAAATAAAAATCATTGCAAAAATAATTGATCTAATGACAACGGAATTTCCAATATTTTTTTGTTTCGTCACGTCTTTTTCATAATATATCTTTTATAGGTACGTGATTTATTAATCGTTCGAATGGAAATAATTATTCGTATAATATTCAAATGATTCTAGCCATAAAATAAATTAAAACGATACCTGTCAATGATATGCAATCTGCGTATGACGTCAACCTCGATCTATGCTTATACAAGAAATTTTATCAATCAATGACTAGATATACAATAATCAAATATTATAAAATTTCCTGAAAACCTTTAGGTGTTAATATTAAGGTGTTAATATCTTTAATATTTGCAAGTTATTGTTTAGCGCTAATTAGTTAGAATGTAACAAGTGGTGTACCAGAATTGAGATAATTAAGCCACACGAACAATCTTATTTAGATCCTTTTAATTTTTTAATTCTCTTTTGCTCTAATACTTCGTAAAATTAATCTTCATTAGCTACTACACTTCATAGAATGACAAGAGATAATTTTTCTTATATAACGTTTCATTCATAAAATCTATCATTAAAGTATATCTTCATAAAAATATCATTCCATACTAACGGTATATTTGGTGTCATACGAGATAACAGTTACCAGTGATGACATATGTAACTTTATAAAGATATCTCGTTTTATTATATATTAAAAGAATGTACTCATTGCTGCTATATTTCAGATGAAAAAAAGGAGGCAACGATTTTACAGTAAAATCGTTCGTTTACAACTGATTCATTTACATTTCATGATAATACTGTGCATTCTGAATATGCTATGATTTGCTTTAAAATAATAAATAGTCCATTCTTGCATACTATTGCTCCGGCTTTACTTGTATTTTCGATATTGGTATAAATAGAAAGACAATTAATGTCGTTCGAGTCTATTTTCGGATCATTTATATTACGTTTAATCCATATAGTTATTATATGAGACATAGTATCGTAAAATTTGGAAGAATAAAACGTTCGTACAGGAAGTACATTTTATAAGAACTCCAACAAATCTGCGTGTGCACCTAAAATACAAACTGATAGTGATTGTTCATAAGTTTATATACATTATCTAATGTCAATCGAAGGTATCAATTCTTTTTCTCCATAAGAGTACTTTTTCATTTATATGTGTTCAACCGTGAAGCATATGTCACCTACAACGAAAAAGAGTTTTCCTATACTTAATATTTCCTTTATATACCTATGAAAGTCTATTCTTCGCGTAGTATGAAATTATGAATAAATCTGGAATATTGTTCAATCTGAAAAGAAAAATAACTCATTGACATCATTCATTGATACGAGATTCAGAATGTTTGTTTTGTCTTGCAGAAAAAGAAGGCAGCCCTCCCTTTCTTTTAATGTGAAATAGAAAGCGAAAATTTGAAAACAGATTTTTTGGAAATTTACTTGCAAATATCGTTTACAATATCGTGATTTTCTTCCCAATGGTACTGTACTTTCAAATTCTCCAGTATCCCTCTAAAAACAAAAAGTCGAACCTCGTTATCATTAACATAGGCATTACAAGGAAGAGAAGTATTAGAAAGCAGCTCCTTTTTATTATGGATTTCTTTATAATCGTGTAAATAAGAAATTCCGGAAATTTTTTCCTCAAGAATTTAATTCTTGTGTTTTGATTGATAATTATTACACTGCATACTAACATTTCGCATACTGTTCGCGTCTAACAATTTCCTAATAATAACTACTTCAAAATTACATATGTTCTTGCACGAATTCAAAAGTACGTATGATACAATTACAATTGATTCTAAAATAATAATTATTTGAAGATATTAAGATACTAATTAAACGTTTCACTATATTTCAAAATCTGGAACAACAAATTTTTATTTATAAAAAATGAAACTGTCTTTATATATTCTTTGTCATGATGCTATTTCTTATTACCATGTCGACATTTTTTAAAATTCATTTTGTTATCTCTACGCAATATGAAAATTCATATACTGCTTAATATTTTTTACATATTATCCATCCACCGCATGATATCTCCTGAAAAATCAAAATATTAATGTTATATTATTACAATGCTTCTTAAATTTCAATTTTTGACAAATTTGAAATCCAATATATTTTGCACAATTATTATTTATCAAAAAATTCTAAGTTAGTAACTTTCTTTTCAAATGGCAAATAACATATACATTGACTTACCTGTAAGTTTTTGTTCCCAATCATCATTTCCTCTTATAGAACATCATTATTGTTCTCATAATTACTACCAGTGTCATAGATATTGTAGTGGCTACAACTGAATTAATAGAAAATGATAAATAACTGTGTATAACAATGACACATAACTTTTACTTACATATCAGTCGATAAGGGATTACTGTGATATCCTGTTGATGTTTCTTAAGGCACTTGATTAGGTGCGATACGGTATCATTCCTTATGGTATACTGTAGAGAAGTATTTTAGAAAATAACAAGAATAAATCTAAATTATTCAGAGGTTCCAGTTTCGGCTTAGACATAAATACAGGACCATTTGCAAAGAAGAAAGGGTGCGTTTCTACAGCCTCGTTATAGTAACCACGAATACCGATCTCTCAATTACTGGTTACTAAACATAAATATCCTATAAAATTTAATATATTTCTTTAATTTTTAATACATACATGAGTTAGTAGTTCTAAATTATGAATCATCTTACCTGTGATATTACACTTTTCCTTATAATATCATCACTCAAGTGAACAACATTAAGATCATGTAAACCATGTCATCCTATCTTACTGTGAAGATACTTAGTTATGTTATCTAACATTATAAAAATATCATCAAATTCAAGTCCTTTTATTCACATCACATGGCCACGACGATCTGGTTCTTCGTTATATAATGTTCTAAAATTTGTCGTACATATAGGATGTACAAACCGTGATATCAAGGTATCAGTTCTTCCTTCCCAAGGGACAGTTTCATTAAAATTCTGATAGAATTAAAAATTAATTATTAATATTCTAACAATCATATATGTTAAATACATTATAGTCAACGATATATACCTGAGCGAATGTAGGGGTGATTCCTCGATAATTATAAATGTCATCAGCCCACATCATTGTGCCACTTCTTTGTACTCCAGCCTCTGGATTAGCAGCCTAAACAAACATACAAAATTTTATAGAAGCTGCACAAAATATAGTATATATGCGCAATATTGAAGCGTTCAAGGGGATATAAAGGTAATGTACATCACATACACGTGTACTCTCATGCAACAAAATACAATTAGATTTAATAGTATAAGCTCTTTTATTCATCATAATAGATTGGAAATTTAAGTGTCTTACGAGGGTGAGTAAAAAGTTACCCGCTCTGTCGGTGTAGAATTTATTTTAAGCAATTGTCAAAAAAGACATACATCATTTTTTGACATAATCACTCAATTTCTGTATACACTTTGTCCATTTGCTGAAGGACCTTCGTATTTTCTCATTAAAAAATGTTTTGGGCTGAGCTGCGAACCACGAATGCATCGTCGTCTTCACCTTTTCATCAGCTTTCTCGGCATCCATCTCGCACAAACTTTTTAAAACCCAAATCTGTCGTGCACTATTGCATAAGCAGAGCCGTGGCTGATTTGCAAATGATTTGCCACATTATCCAGTGTCACTCGTCTATTCCATAGAGCATAAGTTCATGAGCACGTTCAATGTTGTCATCGTGGATGTGGACGGGCGTCCAGCTGTTTTTTCATAACACTTGTGCGATCTTCTTTGAACTTTTGTGCCCATTCAAGCGCACTTCGTGACAAAACACTTTCTCCATAATGTGCATTAAATCTTTGATAAATATAGGCATCAAACATAACCTCCGACCACAAGAAACGAATCACAGCATCCTGCACTGTTCTCCTGCAAATCGCCATTGCAAAGCGCCATTACTCGCGCAACGGTCACAAACGAATTGACGTAACATAATGAAACCTACGCAGCAGCACTGAACAGATATTGACGTCATACGAAGAGTGCAGATGGATCAATACGGTCGACAGAAATTTTAACTATCTGGAGTGCGGATAAATTTTTACCGAGAGTCGTATAGGAATCTATAATTTGTAAGTACACCTTTGGCTGAATGGAAATTTCTCTTACATATAGTCAAAAATGCAGAAACAGTGTATTGAATTGGAAAGTGATAAAAAATAAGCGAAGTTTCGAGGTTGCATGTGATTGCATGAGTTCACAGGATGTTTTTAGCGAATAAAAAATAATTTTGAAAGACACGAGACTTATCTTGTATTTTATGCACTCTCTGTGTCCGAATCTCCAGAATCTCTCTATCTTATGAAGTGTTTTAGATTAGCCGGAAAATTTTGTATGTACATACAAGAAGTATACGATCTAAGTGGAATATTCCATTATTCTCTTGATACAACAGAAACGAAATTTACAGAACTTCTCAGAAAGTTGGTTTATTATTACCAAATTAATAGAATTAATATACGTTTATCATCTTTACATACCTAAGTCGTGGAGGTTTATCGTGCGTAGAAAATTAGTGTCGTTTCAAAGTTACATTTCGTACATTTTAAGCCTATAATTTGTAACGTACAAAACAATGCAAATTTGTGCTGTTTCTGATCTCCACAATAAGAAAATCCAACTTTAGGTTTTTTACACAATGATATTTATGGAACAGTAATATCATATTATTGCATCGCTTGGAGAATGAAGTCAAGGTACGATGTGACCCTAGTGTAAACGCTGGGATAGCCAGCTGTGCCGCACTTATAAGCATAAGACACAATACCTATTAAATACGAGGTTAATTCATGTTGTATCAGCAGTGGTCCGCCGCGGTCAGCCTGAAAGGATCGTTAAATTTTTAATCAAAGATACTGAAATATATCGATCGAATTGTATTGAAATTATACTTATATACAGTAATAATCTTCTATTGATTTGTGTATTGAAATACTCCAATTTATAATGTACATGTTATATGTATTTTGAGCAAAACTAAGATTAGAAGGAAATTAGATTAAATACCATAATGAGGTGTGAGAAGTGGGCAAAACTATTGAATTGTGTTTATCTATTATTTCTAATGTTTAAGACGTCGATTTGATGTTAATTCGAATTGACGTGTCTTCAGATACCGTATAGTTTGTAGTAACTCTGTAACTTAATTACCATACAAGAATCCTTTCCACCCTGAGCATGTTCGGCGCATATTATACCATCAGTGATATCAGGTGCATTAGGAAATTTGGAACAAGCTATTTTGCATTCGGCGTTCTTAATCACTGGCATTTGTACTACCATTAATGCATTATGTCGTGGTCGTCCTACGAAGAAAATAAGAAAGATATTTAAGACTGGAACTGTTTAATTTTATTATAAAATTGATATCACTTACTATATCTTAACGCTCCCCATCCAGCAACAAGGGGGTTATAGCCGACGAAGTTGCTCTTTCGTAGGGGCTCTTTCGTACAAATGGGATATACGTACCCTGAAAAATAAAAAAATAAATGAAAATGCAGGAAACGAATGACCAAAAGTATGAGAAAGAATTGTACACGCTTTATGACACAATATATGTGTACAGTAAGAAATTTCAGGATATGATACTTCAGTAATACTCAATAGCATATATATATATATATATATATATATATACATATATATATATTTGAGGACTTACTCGAAAATGGCACCTCCTCCGCCAATCTAAGAATGGCAATATTATGATTGCGTATGTTTTCTATTCCATCCATATGTGCACAATGTGCTGCGGTCAAAACATGCCTAGCCGATATCAGGGAACCTCCGCACTTCCATAGTGGTTTGTCTGGGTGTCGGGGATTACGAAAACCTAATGCAGCGATCCATGGCCAAGCGCCTAAAATGCAATAGTCATAGTTGTGAATATACATAATTTTTTCTCACGTAACGAGTAACAACGATTATTACCTATTCGATATTCGATCATACAGCAGACGATAAGTACATACGTACAAATACTCTGAAATAGAGATTTGATAAAGACAGAAATTAAATTTTTATTCCAGTGAAATACAAATTATTAAATAATTCTATATAATTTCTATTTGAACTATACTGAACTATAAAGTTCAAACGTGTAATTTCTGCCCTAACAGTTTTTGATCTCTATCCATATTATTACTCCTATATCAATTTTTTATTTCAAGCAAAAAGATACTCTTTCTAACATGAAGTAAAAGAAAGAAATAATTCAAGTTAATAAGTAAAGTTACTACCGATGAAATCATAGCATTATTATTTAGTCTAATTGAAATGTACATTGATGTGCTGTTTAATGCCTTTAAAGTTCATTCTTTGCAGTAAATGGCTTATTATTAATCGGAAAGAAAGACATAAAACGTACCAAGTTCAGCTGGTTTACCATCGACCAGCCTGGTATGAGAGACGTTGCTAAAACCACAGTATGGTGGTCGCAAAGCCTTATACTTGTACACAGTTTTTATTAAAATTTCTCTCTTCTCTTTGTTTGGATCGTTCGGACAGCAAACGATCGTAACATTGCCCTGGTATCTGCACACTGATCGTCTATAAAAATCGGTGGCTGTACGGTACTGTATCTGCCATATTTCTTGCAGAGGTTTACATTTTCTGTAGTCAAGGCACCTGCCTTCTTGATTGTCCGGTGTGGTACATTCTGGATCAAACAATTTTAAAACATTTATACAGTTCAAAGATGCGTAAGAAAGCGACACCGATTACTCAACTTTCGAAGTAAAAAGCCGATCAAGTCCACCGGATTGCCCTACAGACACGTATTAATCCGTAAGAGTTAGTCATCATGTTGATAATAATTATCTAAAGAAACTTTTCACGTGAAAATATAAAATTTTAATTGATTAGATATTGTGTTAGCCATACTTAAGAAAGAAAATGAAAATGAATGAAATGAAAGAAAAGGACTACCTTCAACCTCATTTTTTAAATAAACACTTTGTCAGTTTTGCGGTAAATAAATTCTTAGGAATTCAGGACAGTTTTTAGTGAATCATTTTGTTTCGACCGTTCGCGGAGAGACGCGATCGCGAGATAGCACGTCAACGAGAGTTGTAAGTTCCCGTTACGATTAAATAATCGACGCCACGAACTGATCGATCCCCTTATTTCGATTATGATAATAAGGGTAGTTCAATGAAATTCCACAGAATTAACACAAATAAATTAATGTTTATTTCAACAACTTATTAACTAGAAAGATATAAAAGGAACAAAAAAAATGTAACTGCGTTTTGGTTGATAAGTAATGCGCGACATACCACATGTGTTGACGGTTCGACTTCTCGAAAAGTTCTGAACGCCTTTCGATTTTTTTCGTTTTTTCTGGAAGGCGACCCCCACTACGTTCGGATCACGCCACATTCTTTTACTGCGAGGTAAAATACGGGCCACGAGTCGACGTTTCTGGAAGTCGCCCTGCTTAATGAACCACGCGCTTGCCACTACAATGTTTGTTTGCCGGGCAGACGCGACGATCCGTCTGCGACATTATAGTGCCGCGATCGATAGTTAAGAATATGACCTATGGTAAGCCGCATGGCGTAACATTCTCCCCCCGTTGAGAGGGTACCGATCAAACTAGCGAGGTGTGGTTGAAGTTCCCATCTTATTTCGTCTCGGTGGCTAGTTGTTCGGGTTTCTCGAGATCGGGTTGAATTGGCAGTGGGACAAGCCTTTTGACGCCCCGATCCAAAATGCTCTTTGCCGTCTGAACTGTAGCTGTCCGGATGACACCATCGGCGCCTGGATGAACCTTGATAACTCGGTCCAGAGGCCAATGCATGGAGGGAACGTTGTCCTCTCTGAGGATGACGATTGTGCCCTTTTGGATGCTGTGTCCACCCTTGCTCCATTTATTGCGGTTGGTTAGCTCGTTCAAATACTCCTTATGCCAGCTGCCATTTGGAGAGTCGGTTCGATGGAATGTCTCTGAAATCTCGATCACGTAAGCACATTAATGAATCGCCAATGAGGAAATGTCCGGGAGTGAGGGCTAGGAGATCATTTGGATCGGTGGAGATAGGAGTTAGCGGGCGGGAATTGAGGACTGCTTCTATTTCTATGATAAGAGTATTACGGTGTTAAGCTCATATGTTTCTGTTTCTCCACTCGCGCTGCGCCATAATATCCTTTGATATTTCCGATCCTCTGGTCGTACGAGGAATTGCCGATACATTTTCTCGATGTCGCCAGTGAGTACGTACTGATGAGCGCGGAATCTAATTAATATACAAAATAAATTGTGAATTGATTCGAGAATATAGGATTTCCCCATTTTCATGATTATCGTGATTTTTGTATAAATATATTTGTGAAGATACTAATAATTAGGTACTTATAAATTAGTATTGTCAATTATTTTGCATTTATAATTCCGCCTCTAGTATAAGTGTTAATTGAAAACTAACTTTATGTTTCAAAAAGTACTAGCAAAGTCGTTGAGTAACAAGCCACTGATGCTAACACAAATAGCATTGTCGTAATTAAATATTTCTAAATATTCATTTTTCATTTTGAACCTGTAGAAACAATTTATTATATATACTATTAGCTAAGTAATTGCATATTTAATTAAGTCGAAATATAAAACTTAGTTATTTTAATAATTTAAAAAATAAAAAACTGACAAACATTTCAATTTAATTTATGGTTGGAACAAAAGACAGTTATTTTTCATTAATTGAAATATTGCAATGCAGAGTACTTTCCAAAATACGCCGAGAGTATTCCTGATGGTGAAACGAGCGTTGCTTCATCGAACGCAGCTAAAGAAAACAACATCTATGTAGTTGGTGGTACGATGCCTGAAATAGAGGGCGATAAATTGTACAATACCTGTACTATTTGGGGTCCCGATGGAACTTTGATAGCAAAGCACCGAAAGGTAAGTAATATATTCCTTTATGGCTTTGAATTTGAAAATATTGGGGTGAAGAAAGTGACTCTATCTAGGAATAATTTAGGAATATACATATGTACATACGTATACTATAACCAATTCTATAATTTACGGTTTATAAAATACGTTATGATACGGGAAACGCCCATTTTTGTTGTAATGTGTTTGTTGTTGTATAAATTTTTCACATACTTAAAATATTATTATACTTATTTTTTCTCCTTTTTAAACATTATTAAATGATAAGATTCTTTAATAAAAGAAAGTGATAAAAACGCTGTCAGTTATTAAATAAAAAATAATTAAAGTTTAGGAGTTGGTAACTTTGATATTAAATTAGAAAAGTTGCAGCAATAGAATTAGCGACCACATTTTTATGTTATTAGGTACATCTATTCGACATCGACATTCCTAATAAGATTACTTTTCGAGAGAGTGATTCACTCAGTCCTGGTAACTCCCTAACGACGTTCGATGTGAAGGGCTGCAAAATAGGTATTGGCATTTGCTATGATATTAGATTCGAGGAAATGGCACGCATTTATCGGAACAAAGGTACAGTAACTTAATCGATCAATACTTAACTAGCAAAAAATTAAATATCTTTCTTAAATATATTCTATATAAAATTAATATAATCTGTAACTCTGTATAAAAAGAAGCTTAATTTAAAAAACCAGTATATTTGCTGAAAATGAAACAAATAAAAGAATTAAAAGCACAATAAGAGGACTGTCCTCGCATATTCAGAAATGATGGAATGTGAACCGTGCAACTACGAAGTTAATTGGTATTCGGTGGCTTCATATTTCCTGCTTCTCTGGGTTAGGTTGCCAAATGCTGATATATCCAGCGGCATTCAATATGACCACTGGACCACTGCACTGGTCATTACTTCAGCGTTTCAGAGCGAATGATAATCAATTATACGTTGCCTGCATATCACCGGCTCGTGTTCCTTAAGCAAGTTACGTCGCATGGGGACATACACAGTTGACCAATCCCTGGGGAAAGATTCTTTACGATTTGGAAACTCAAGAGAATATGGCAGTCACCGATATCGGTAATTTACAGCTTAAAATTAAAAGCGAGAGATCCATGATGTAATTAATTTTTAGTCTCGTTAATTTATCGATTTAGCCATCTTCCTCTGTATTTGTTGAATTTATTAGTAAGCATTACTTATTACTTCGTATGTTTCTTTTTTCTATCAGATGTAAAAGTTGTTGAGGAAGTAAGGGCTCAGATACCTACATTTTCTCAGAGACGTACAGATTTGTACGACACTGTCTGTAAGAAGGAGTAATTCTACACTAAAACAGAAAATGTTTTTTTATAATATTTCTACTGCAATATCCCTTTTTTGTGAATTATTACTAATTTCTTATCATTTGTACTAAACGAATGACTCAATTAAGAAAACCAAAACGTTATAAATAATAATCTGTATATCTTGTGTATCAACATGTAATTGGATATTATAATAATATAGGAATGCTATAATAATATAGGATAATAATATAGGAGAATAATAATATAGAAAAAAATACATGCTTTTAAACACCTTTAATATCGATCACATAAATTGGTATAATTCACAATGATTACGCATACATAAAAGACCCCTTGATAGTAAAATTTACGATCAAAAGGCAACTACGTATCGTTTAACAACATTTAATTTATAACACCTTTTAAACATTTAGACAGATTAACACATAACACTTCTTATATATAAACATCAATTCGAAGTTATCAGCTTGGAGAAATTGGTCGATTAATACCTGTAGATTGTCTGTCTCGATGAAAGACTTAAAGAGAGCAAAAACATGATAATGCCGCTAATATAATATTCCTTCTTTCTTGTATCTGTCTGCCTCTCAGGTCGTTTTACTAATTACAATAAGTAATTTCGACTTCTTTGCGCTCTCTTTTAACGCATTCGAGACCGAAAGAAATTCATATCAGTCAGTAGGCAAGGATATAATATACATATTTTATATATAACTTATGTAGTAATGTATATATCATGTTAGTTTCATATTTTTTTCAACATAGAATTATTATATATATATATAGTTATATATATATATATATAACTGTACATAATACATTATAGAATAACATAGTATATAATTTTATATTTTAAAAATATGAGGCATACTATTTAAGATTGTCATCGATTTAAAATCAAAGTATGAAAAGGATACCCCGGAGAGAGTAAAACACAGAATCATTCCAACTAAACATTCAGATCGTACCGACACCTAGGTATCGTCTTACAATTAAATCTCGGTCTCGAATGGATTAAAATGAAATACATACTTGCAGCTTCAACATCTTCAATATCGAGGAGATTCAAACTTTACAAATAAAAGCGGCCTGTTCCCCTTTCCACGACAGACTCTCATACCATATCCGCTCTTATCCAGGCTTTTACTTGAAACCAGCAATGCGTTCATTTGCAATTTAAATTTACCCGGACCATCCACTGAATCGTCTGCCCTTTATAAATGTATAATGAACCCAGAACATGTGCCTGTGCCCCTGGTATCGATGTTCGGCTTGTGATGTTCGTACCGGAACCTTCGCACAATTTCAATTTGTCACGCGTGAACATCGATTCTTCCAAGGGTCACAGCTTTATGCGGCTAAATCCTTTAGAACGATTAAAATGATACTAATGATATGGTATTTTTTACAAAGATTTAACATATCCATAAAATAGGAAGTTTCGTGCTCTCCTATTATATATTAATTATAAATTAATATATAATACGGCATCATACATTATCCAAGTAATGCCGGATCCAAGTAAAAGAAAAATCTTAATAAGTAGAGATGTTTCTTTCTTAAGAAATATTGAGTACCACAATGATAAAATTAAAAATAAACTTGAACAATTTAAATATGAACTGATAAGTCAAGAACTTGACGAAGAAATCACAGAAGAGATTCATGAGGAAGAACATGATGATGGTGAAAACATAAATCAAAATGAAAATTATGTTCAAGATAGATCTGTGGTCAAGAGGGGTGGGGGGGAGGAAGGACACACATAATGCAAACAGGAAATGTCGGTAGACCAAGGAAAATTTATAAGACTGTCCCAATTGATCAAGAAACGGTACAATTAGTCAATGATGATTCGACTGAGTCAATAGATGAATTATTATCTGGACCTCATGCAGAAAAATGGAAAGAAGCCATGAAAGAGGAACATGACGTGTATTTTCGATCAATCACAGGGAGACGCAATCGCGAGGAAACACGTCAACGGGAGTCGTAAATTCCCGTTACTATTATAATAATCGACGCCGCGAATAGATCGATTCCCTGATTTCCGTTGAGATAATAGGGGTGGTTGAGGTGGTATAATGCTGCGATTAACAGGGTTATAAAATTTATATTTCCAACACTTAATACACTCAAGAGTTACACCGTTTCGTATGATATAAGTCGTAGACGATGATTTGGCGTATCAAGATGCGATATACATGCACAATATTCTTTGGGAATAGAGCAAGGCCCCTACAGTTGAGTTTCTTGTTGTAGTTGAAGTAGCAATAGAGGAGACGTAGAGTTGACACTGCTGATGTCGTAGAAGAAGTATAGAGATGTAGTGACTGCTTTGTAGTCTAGGGGATCAGTGACGTTCGTTCTTTTGTGATTACGGAGGAAAGCTCGGAGTGGATGTGTCTTTTGAACTAAGAACGTGGATTCGTTGTTCACACTTTCGTTAGAACAGTGAGGGTAACGATCCGTGATGCCCATTGGTTATAGCCAATATTAATAAGTGAAGATTGGAGGAGGAAGCCTCCTACCGACGTGACTCGGGGGTGACCTTGTGCATAGGAAAAACCTGCTTTTCCGTTAAACACCCATTCGCTTTCTCCGTAATCTGTAAGAACGTGCAATAAACCTAAAGACAGTTTTAAATACCAGGTATAAACCGAAAATACTTGCAGGATTAAAGGTTCCTGCAAGCTAGTAAGATTCGGTTTATGGTGGGGCCTTAGGTTTATTGAGGGTCTGTCGAAAGAGGATTGGGCCTTGACGGTCAGACAGTGAAGGACGTCGCACGGACCATTTCACGCGACGTAACATGACGCCTTGATCAAAAATAACGTTTCGGAATTAGTAAAATGTCCAGTAAATAGATCTGCAATTGCATCAAAATGGGTTTTAATGACCAAATACAATGAAAATGGAAAAGTTGAACGCAGAAAAGCTAGGTTAGTAGCGAGAGGTTTTGCTAAAAAACCAAGTATTAAATACAATGAAACCTTCGCTACTGTGGCACGATTAACTTCCATTAGAGTTATAATGGCTTTAGCTGCTATATTAAAATTGGATTTATATCAATTGGATATAACCATGGCATATACCTATAGTGATCTGAATGAAAATATTTAGATGCATCAAGCCAAATATTTTGAAGTACCGCGCAAGGAAGATTATATATACCACCTAAAGAAATCTTTATATGGATTGAAGCAATCCGGTAAACAATGGTTTGATAAATTAAATGACTGCTTGAAAGAACTTCCCCTTAATCAAGTTGAAGAAGATCCTTGTGTTTATTCAATAAGAGATGGAGATAAAATCCTCACACTGGCAGTTTATGTGGATGACTTAATAATAGCCACTAATAGATATATGTTGTTTACTTACTTAACAGAAAATTTAATGGAAAAGTTCGAAATAAGAGATCTTGGAAAATTGAATTTTTGTTTGGGCTATTTATCAAAATGAAGAGATCAAAGAGGTAAAAATAAGTCAAGAGGAAATATATTACAGATATGGTGAGGAAATTCGGTCTTGAAGATGCTAAAATCGCAACTACCCCATTGGAAGCAAAAATAAATTTAAGCAAAGATGACGATTCACCTGAAATTGATTCGAACATCTATCAACCATTGATCGAATCATTAATGTATGTCGTCATAGCTACCTGACCCGATATAATGTATGCTGTGAGCGTACTAAGTTGTTTTAATAACAACCCAAAGGAAAGTCATTGGTTATCCGCCAAAAGGGTCTGACGTTACCTTAAGGGAACGTCTAACATTGGTCCGTGTTTCAGGGATATTGGTGATGATATAACAGGATATGTCGAATCCGACTGGGGGGGGGGTGATATTGATGATAAAAAATCCAGAACTGGCTTCATATTCAAACTATCGAATGGTGCTATATCATGGGAATCTAGAAAGCGAAAAGGTGCGGCAATTTCCAGCACCGAAGCAGAATGCATGACGCTAACAGAAGCCACTCCAGAAGCCGTATACTTGCGACGATTTCTAAGCAAGTTTGATATGATCGCTGAAGAAAGAGCAATCGAAATATATTGTGACAACCAGAATGCAGCCAAGTGAATTCAAAATCCAGTGTTCCACGGTCACACGAAACATATAGACATCTGCCATCATTATATTCGTGAAATTTTCCAAAAAGGAATCATTGGAATTCGCTATATGCCCACAAATGAGATGCCAGCCGATTTACTAACGAAAAGCTTGAGCAAGCCAAGTCATAGTGTTCACCTAGAGACCATTGGTTTGACGAGCATTCGAATTCCGTTGAGAGGGGGTGTTGTAAACGACAACGTGAATTCGTGCTCGCCATCCATATGCAAATGCGTTAGTTATAAGAAATAGTAACAGAAGATAGTCCTAGTTACAATCGATAGATTTAATCGATAGGCTTAAGATGCCTTTTTGTTTTTACCCCTCGTTTTTGTAAGAGCATGCAATAAAGGTCTTTCTTTTTGGCTCAGAAGGTGTGATAGATTTATCCATTCAATAAAATAATAATTATTATGATTCTACCTCTGAGTATAGAAATAACAACATTTATTTTATTGTTCATTATTTTTATCGTTATGCGTGCGTATCAAATAAATTACGTTTCATAGTATTTAGCAACTTTATTCTCTAAACATTTTTTTTTTAATTCGCATTTTCCAAAATGTACCAGATTTACAACTGAGTTCGGCTCTATGTTCAATACATTCACTGGCAGTTTACTTCTCCACTTCGAGTCGCCACTCTCATATGTCACTAGTTCATAGTTTTACCAGTACGCCGCCGACAAGGTGGCAGCAACCGGGAACCAAACTCGTGTCACGTAAAATAAGAAAAGGAAATCTCAGATGAAAAGAAAAATAAAATATAAAAAAATAAAAAGAGAATTTATTTTTGAACACGTGGTTTATACTAATTACGATTTGGTTCTGAACTCCAGCCGTGACTTTCCAAGATTGAAGCTCTTACAATTTGCTCATTAAGCACTTCGGCGATATAAATTGTCGCCGAGTGCCGCCACATCTTTATCTCCATCATCAGTCCATCGGGGTTTGTCTGATCGCGCCAACGAAGGTTTTTGAAAAATTTGCGAGGAATTGTATTTGCTACAAAATATTGGGATCGCTATGAACCGATTTCCTGCATGTAATGGTACAAAAGTTATTTCGTTAATCTTAAATATAGCAATTTTATAATATTTGATAGTGTTCAAAAAGCTAATGATTTTAGAGGAGCAATCATGTTGTAGTTTTCGATCGTGAATTGGCTGGGTTTGTTTACAAAGCGTAATTCCTATCCCGTGAATTTAAGGCAACTAAGAGTATTATTACTAGTATTATTTTAGAGTATTATTATTAGTATTATTATTAGCAGTATCCTGAAAAAAGTACGTTTTCAATCGGTCACCATCTATCTTTTTCTTAACATTGTCAATAGAAATAAAGTAATAAGAAGTTTTCACATCGTTGATTCTGTAGGGTTCTAACCATTCAATATCCAACTTATCTCTTTTATGGCCGTTGTGAATTAAAACAAAGTCTCCTTTCCTAAACACGGCCTGAGTTTTAACAATCTTTCTCTCTTAGTCTCGCTTTTATCGTTGCTTATTCTGAATGAGCGTTTTGCGAGTTGTTTCCCAATATTTATTCAACTATTTCTGCCAAAGTGAGTACATACCATAGGTAAGTGTGGGGAATTTGGATATTGCGGAAGGTAAGTTAGCTTTTCGCCCAAAGGTCAATTCAAAGGGAGAGAATCCTGTTCCTTCATGTTTCGCGGTGTTGTACCCTAAACAAATGAAATTAAGTACTTCATCCCATTCTTTGTCATTGTCGTGTAATGCAGTACGAATTAAATCTTTAACTGAGGCATGCGTTCTTTCGAGGGATCCGTTACTTTGTGGGTGAAATGAAGTTGTTTTGATGTGTTTGATTTTAAAAGCTTCTTCAAATTTCGTCATTAAATCGCTAACAAAATTTTGTCCCTGGTCTGTTAGGATCGTCTTTGATGCCGAAAATACGTAAATATAGTGTTCAGTGAGCGCGTTAATTATGGATTCAGTTCGCTGCGTTTTAAGGGGGACTAATATCAGATATTTCGTAAGTTCATCGTGAATTGAAAGTATGTATTGGTTTCCGCGTTTGGTTTTCATCGCGTTTGGTTTGGTCATCATCGGTCCTATGATGTCCATAGCGATTTTGTCGTTAGGGTTAAGTGGCGTGTCTGAGACTTGTGGGGATTCTTTGGGTCTGATACGTGGTAGTTTCTCCTTTTGACATGTGTCGCATGTTTTCACAAAGTTTTCTACTCTTTCTAAAAGTCCGGAAATTTTGAATTTATCCTTGATCCGTTGATACGTTTTCTGTATCCCTAAATGTCCTACGGTGTCGTTGTGGTTTTCATTTATTGCTTGTATTATTTCGTTTTCGTCTAGTTTTAAGATGGGATTAGGTGCATAAGTAATTTTCTTGTACGTGTCGTTAAAATATATTAGCATGAGTTTAATCTGTGTTTTCTCTAATTCAGTGAAATCGTTATTTCCTTTGCCGACTTTTGTTGTATCTTTAAGAATTTTGTAAAGTCTTCTGATCCAAAGTGTCTCGTCGTATTCTCCTAAATCGTTTCGAGATAATTGGTAAAATGTTGGCAACCGGACAAATATGAATTCGTAAAACCCAAACTAGAATACTTAGGCCATGTAGGTAGTTTCATCCGAAGGAGTTAAACCAAACCCCAAGAAATTAGACGCTGTAAAAAACTTTCGATTACCCCGTAATGCCACGGACATGAAATTGTTACGTTTTATTTGGATCGTTTTGGTTGTGTTGCCGTTAATTTTTGAATTCAGGTTAAATTGTAGTATTGTCTGTTGTTTAATGCGATTTGAAATTAAACTCCACGTTTCGGCTAACCTGCTACGCGCAGGAGTACTGGCACGGGAGAGGATTAAGGTTGATGAAAATAAATGTCCGCTTAATCCTATTATATTATTAGACAAATATTCTTCACAAAAGAAATGTTTATTCGTATTCTAATTGGATATTGACAGAATTGTCGTTGAAATTTCGAATACTCGGAGTTACAATCGTTCGCAATACGTTTTCACTCTTATTAATTACAAGATTTTAATTTCGATAGATTTTCGATAGTTTACAAATTGACAAATACAAACACGTCGATTAACAAGACTAACAAGAGCTGGGAACTAATGAAACAAAGAACTAAAAGTTAAAGAACTAAAGGACTAAAGAACTTAAGAACTGGGAGCAAAAACTAAGTGCTAAAAGAACTAAAAGCTGAAAAGCTAAGGAACTAAAGAATTGAAAGGCAAAGGAACTGAGAAATTAAGAGCTAAAGGAATTGAGAATTAATCACTATGAACAAGAAATTACTTGCCAAGAAATGGGGAACTGATCGCCAAGAACCAAGGAATTAATCACCAAGAACTGAGGAACTAATCACACAAAACTGAGGAATTAACTACTCTGAGCTAAGGAATTATTTTCTCTCTCTTCTATGTCGCTACACTTATTTATATTTATCTACCGTGGAGGGGTCGTCATGTGACGGGTTATTCCGTGGGGGTTGTGAGGCTCGAATTTGGTTGCTATACAAATTGTTAAAATTTATTTAAATTTCAAATTGGAATGCTCACTCGCGCTATTGGTAGTTTTAGTCTATGTTACGGCGCGTGCGCAGCACGGGACGTGACAATACCACACTCCCATACTTATCTTCATCCCATGCTGATTAAAAACTACTTCCATTATATTCCCCCTATCTCATAACATAATTAAATTAATAATATAAATTAATTTGCCCACATATCTCATTAAAATAGAACCATCTGTAAACTCATACTATAAGATCGTGATACTACTCATTATATTATTCATCCATCTATATAATTAATATAAAACTTCGAGTCATGCCTTATAAAATCATTCTAGTATACTTCCAGTCATACCATATAAACTCATTGTTCCTTTCTATTGCTATATACTTAGGCCATGTAGGCCATACCTCCTCCCTTGCACTAACCCATCGAATTAGGCTCCTATTAATAATTATAATTATCTATTACCTTTGATTATCCAACGTAACCAATGGACGATATTTGTTTTTAGGAGGGATCATCAAAATAATGTCGATCAGCCCGCTGTCTAAACAACTCAACTCAAAATTTCCCTGCGCCTTGTAGATCACAAATTTATTACTACATACATATATATGTCGGAGAGGTGACAGCTATAGGGTTGTGGGCGTTTGATAAATCTTCATTGGAACTGGCCATCGTCGCGGTATAACAAACATCGTCGCGGTTTGCTAACACAAGTATGGATAGTACAGGCTTGACAATCAACCGTGGCGGTTGGACACTCGCGATACTAGTGATATTGGTCTTAGGTTCAATAACGAATCCGCGGCCAACGGGAGGATAGATCAACTTGCACAATACACTACCTCAAGCATGTAACACTCACGAACCGTAAGGCGTTACTCCTCGTCGATGAGATCGCAAAAAGAATGAATCTCCGTCCCGATGATGCCACCGAGGAAAACTATGATGGGGTGTGTCTAAGGACGCGAGGTTATCGGATTCGTCGAGGACAACCTTCGTTCAGAAAGTAAGGGAAATTGGCGTTGTTGCTAATTGGTCAATTTCTATATCGGTGGTTAGAAATGCTAGCCGCCCTTTAGAGAAAGTAGGAGACGTCGTTTGTTGAAAAATAGGTCTCCTCCTACGAGGAGATTCTCGTAGTTGGGACAAAGACTGTTTGTCTGTTTGAAGGACTTTAGTTAGCTAAATCTTAAGATTTATAACGGGCCCTCAGGCTAGCTGAACATGTACTGCGGAGACGCATCGACATCTGGCAATCATCTTACTCGAAGAATAGGGTCTGCGTGTGGCGAGCTACGGGACAGAGAGAGTTGGAATGTTTACTGTCGAGTGTTACAACTATTTCCTTTTTAAAGAGAGCCATAGAGTTACTCCATACCTTTGTTAGACAAAGCGTTCATTCCGTGACCGCGGCTACGTTTGGCGACTAACTGTCGCCCCGAGCCCAAGTTTATTATCACACATCGCAAACAAGTACAATGATAGCAAACCGCTTAATTACAATACTACGGATTCTCCGAAGTTCCAGAGGGAAGGTCTCCGGTGTCCTCTCATCTCCGACATATAAATTAACAATAGACTCACGTGCAATCAGCAAACAATACGTTGAAGAGTTAGGCGGATTACAAAATCGTATCAATAACCAAAAACAACTCGCAAAACACTTGAAAGCGTTAACACATACCTGGAGCACACGAGGTTTACTCAACATCATAGGTTCCGTATCGAAAAGTCTGTTCAGATGATGAGATCTTACGCTCATAAACAAGGATATGGACAAACTATTCGATGATAATAATAAAATCAAGACCATAATAGCTAATCAAACAGCACTTATTAGAAAAATTATAAACTCAGAAAACCTAAACTACTTAGAGAAATCATATAGTTATATATTAAAACTACAACAACAGGCAAATATCGACAGATTTATGCTTAAGATGATCATGAAAGTCGACACCGCGATGCAAACTTTACACTTCCAATTAGATGAAATACTTAACGTCATGATATTAGGCAAACAAGGAATAATTAGTCCACAAATACTCGACCCCGATGAATTCATAGAAAATTACGCCAAGGCAATAGGTAGCCAGATGTACAACCCCGCGATTTCTGCCAAAACCGAACACTTTCAATTCATACTCGACATCAGTGATCTTAAAATCTTCACAATAGATTACAAAATATTTTTCAAAATCATAGTACCTTTAGTCTCTAACACAGAATGGAACATATTACAGATATATCCTATCCCGAGTAAAAGAAATGGAGTATTTTTGGCTCCAGTAGTCGAACATCAGATATATTTAATCTCAGGTCTTTCATTTATAAACGCTGATATCGAGCATTTCAACAAACTTTGTAAGAATCGAGCCGGAACCACTATATGCAAACAAACACTACCAATCCATGACAAAAACTCAAGAACCGATTGTCGCAGCGAAATAATAAACTTCAAACCACACATTGAACATTGTCAAACAACTGTACTTAAGATTGAAGACATTAGCTTTATACCGCTCAAAACTAGCAACTGTTACATTGCGATACCAGCAAATCCGATAGAAATAGACACAATTTGTCAAACGAAACATACCTTACAAAAACTTGACAAGCCTTCCATCATAAGAGCCAACACTTCTTGCGATATATTCTACAAAGACGAACACACGCGTAAGGGCGAAACAACAAACGAAGTCAAATACGAAATCGAAACAAAAACCCTAGCGGTCAAAACAAACGATAGTTTCACTCATCTGTTAGATAAACTCGAGCGAGCACCGAAGATAATAGATAATTTACAAGGCTATAAAACAACGATCGATAAAATAGGCGACGAGATAGAAACTCTTAATTTCGAACATAGAATAAAAAATATACAGTATTGGGGACTAACCACGCTCCAGATATTAGGGTACATAGCATTAGGCATACTAGGTATATATGGATTAAACAAAATAGGGATATTCAAATGCATCAGGAAATGTATACCGAACAAATTATGTATCAATCTATTTTGCTGCCGAAATGAAACCGTAATCAACAGCCACGATGCGACAGTCCCACCAGTATCACTCACCCTGGCCTCAACACCCAACATCTATATTCCAACCAACACATACCACTTAGATGAAGAGGAGGAATCAGCTGTAATTTTCAAGCCACGTCAAGTTCGATTCCACAAAAGTCATCTGAAGAAAACTTCTGAAGAGACCAAGTTCAATCTAAGAAGGGGGAATGTCACAGGTGAAATTCGGGCAAGCCATATGATAAACCAAAATTCCGAGCGCCTTATCACGTGTGACCGTCCGGTCAGCATCCGTTCTCAGCCGCCTGGTTGGCATTCGGTCACTCCAGTCGTTCTCCGAAATACATGATAAGTACAAGCAAAGCCTTCTCCCACTGCAACGAATAAAAGAATATAAATGCTCCCTTCAAAATCATCCAGTCAGTCTAAAAAATTCTTAACTAACCCAAGTATCGAAAGTGTATCATCGCGAACCGAAAATAATATTGTACAAATTGAGTAAAAATAAAAAGAACTCGATCTCCTGCTCGGAAGTTGACAAGTGTCTTATTTTTATCTTAATTTTACGCGACACGAGCGTGGATTCAGCGCAGCACACACTGGAGTACTGCCTGGCGTGGGCGCGGCCGCGCCACGACTTCTTCGCTGAATTCGGATGGGATCTCTCGCTGCCGACGATCCTCCAGGCATTAGTTAGCGAGGTTGGTAAGCGAGAGAAGGAGATGGACCGTGACCTCCTTCTGTGAGCAAGTTATGCTTCGAAAAGAGGTTGCGGAGAGGGTGAGAGTGCGGACTCTCACCCTGAGAGGATTGACCGGCGAGGGCGCGGCAGATGCCATGGACGCGCTTCGGTGAGGCGCGCTAGTTCCACCGCACCCCCCTATGGGGTGCAAACTTAGGCGCTGGCAACTCAGCGCCCCGGGGCCGCAAAGCAGCCCGGCGACTCCGGCGACGAGGCGCGGTGTGAGAATGGCCACACACCACTCCATTAAGCCGTGGTATTCGGCGGGGGGGGGGTGTATCGCTCACACCGGTTCCCGGGCCCTTTTCGATCGCAGCCGGGACGGTCATCGTGGAGGTTTTAGTCGGTTGGCGTCCGGCACTACCAAGCCGCTTTTTCCCAGAAGCGACTTGGTGTCCGTGCGGACTTCCTCCACGTTAATAAAAAAAGCCCCCCAAAGTGCTTGTGTGGCACAGCATTCTTCACTCCCACCGGTACCAAGGATGAACTCCTCCTCCAAGTCGGTGGGGCCTTTTTTTGCGCGAGGAGAGGAAAATGAATTTAAGCATACCCAGTGACTCGCGACACCAGGTTATGTGGGACTCCAGATGACATCGTCATACCCACTAAAAACCCCTCCTCTTTCCTCTGATTTGTTAGACACAGACAACCCCAGCAGAGCCGATCAGCATTCATCAGGGTTGTCCTCAACCGTGTCGCGGCGTATTATCGTCGCGTACTGGTGGTGCCCCTCCTATTCGCTGACTCCATTGCCTTCTCCATATCCCTTCTATATCTCATTATGCCCTTACAGAACTCTCTGAACTTCCTCCAGTATTTATCCCTGGTAACTACAGTGTCCACCAAGTTGTCCACGCTTACCCAAGAAGTTTTCGAACTCGATTCTTCTATTGATCCATTTAGGGCACGCGAATAAGACATGCTCGGCGTCGTCATTCGGGTCTCCACAGTCCCAACACTGCGTGTCGACCTCCTTACCGATCCTCTTACGGTAGCTGTTGAAGATGCCGTGTCGCGTGATCGATGTCTCATCTATTCCTGGCGAATATGATCGCATTACTTATTAATCTCCTGGTCACATTATCCTCATTATACATGCTCCATTCCGCCTGCCACTCCGTTGAGGCCTTCTTCTTTACTTCTTCCAAATCTTCTTTCTTTTCCGCATGCCTCTCAATCACCTCCTCTCCAACAGCTGAGGTCTTATAGATCTTCTTTCTCTCATATATCCCCATCAACATTCGCACTTTAATGTAGATCGGTAAGTTCCCGGTCAATACAGAAAGCGCGGTGTGGGATACTGTGCGGTAGGCCGTGGATGTGATGCACAGGGCAGTTCGTTGAGCCCTTTTTATGATCTTCTTGTCTTTCTCATACTTCATCGCATCAGCCCACACAGGCGCACCGTACATTATTATGGATTCCCACACGCTGTAATATAGCCTTCTTGCCAAACCAGGCGGGCCCTTAATATTCGGTAGGATTCCTCGTAATGCTCCTATTTGATGCCCGCTTTATGGCACAATGTGCTTGCCAAATTTCCTATTCGTGTCAATCATGACGCCAAGATATTTCGTGGCCTCTACCGTGTTGATAGCCATGCCGTCCACATTCAGGCCGATAACTTTGGGCGCCCTCATGCCCGTAATGAGGATTATTTCCGTCTTCTCCTTAGCCAGCGTCAAACCCACTCTTGCACACCCATCGCACACTGTTCTCATGATCTCCCTTACTATTCCGCTAACGCCTCCGTTTTTCTTCACGGCATATGCGATTGCCATGTCATCTGCAAACGCGACCGCCTTAAACATTACCCTGTTATCTAGCCTTTCCAACAACCGATCGTAGACTATGTTCCATAGGAAAGGCCCCAGCACAAATCCTTGCGGAACTCCAGCCGCAACCAGGTACTCCACCGTACCAAACTGGTTGCTGACGATTATCCTCCTGTCCGTCAGGTAATTTTTTACCAGTCTAATGATCTTGCAAGGCAGCTACCTCCTGGTCAGTTCGTCAACAATGCTGTTCCAACTAAGGGTGTTGAATGCATTCTTGATGTCCAACGCAATCATCAAGCATACCATCCTTTTCTTCTTGCAGGTGTCCGCGAATTTAATCACCTGTGTGATCGCGTCCACCGTACTCCTTCTTCTCCTGAACCCATATTGTCCCCTATGAAATGGGTCCACTCCCATACATCTTTCGATAATCAACTTGAGACACTTCTCCCACACTTTGCATAGTTCGATAAAATAATGAAAAGATATCTGAATAGAACTCTGGTCAACCCGACTTTATTCCTTCGTAATAGGGGCTTACACCTAGCCGACCATACGTTCTCTACGCCACATGGCGACGCAGCGAAGCACATCTCATGCGCGTGCGCGTGCTTTCTAGCGCTTCAACGGGCAAGATGGCATCAAATGCCTCCCACGTGCATATATTAATTAAGTATTACGCATCGCGCGACCGTAAAGTGTCGCGGCCCTACGAGTGCAAACATCTAACAAACAAATGTGCCGCGTCGTGCGTGATCGTATACGGCGTCAATTACCAATTACCAATTGATAATTTCCCGATTACCAATTGATAATCGTTGACAACTTTTACTAACTTGCATCGGCCATATCGACGCGTGACAGTGCGTCTATTCTCATGCCATTTTAATCCTCCATCGTTCATTGTATGCAACGAAGAAACATACGAAGAAGTACTTACGCTATCCGCCTAACCACTCGCAACTCGGCCGCGCGTGGCATGTCCCTCTCCTCCGTCAATGTCTACAAACGGCGCACCATCTCACATCCCCCGGTATCTCATCTCTAATTACTGGTATTATGCCCCCACACGTTAACTCCTAATAATTTCTTACAATTTCTTATGAGCAGTAAGCAGTAAGTACCCGGCTTCCTCGCCAACTGATATACCCACTTGATTCATTCTCATTTTATTATCATAGGTATCAATCCTGTGTCAACGCCGTTAGCCGCGCTGGAAACACTCGTTCCCGGCCGATCACGAAAGTTAAGCAGCAGCGGTCACGGAGCGGTCTAGGATGGGTGACCGCTCCGTGAGGCGTTGACGAAAAAAGGAAGGAGGCGCACCGAAGCCAATTTTTCCGGGACCATCCAAGGAGCACGAGGCAGGCAGAAGCCCCCGGGACACAGGACTACCCTGGGAAAACACCGATGGATCTGATATTTCTTATAGTCGGGTGGCGGCTGGCCGGTGCCCGCGACACTAGCCAGTTCGCCGATCCGGTGCGGAAATTTCGGAGAAGTTGGTGGCCCCCACGGAGTCCTGTGAGCATCCCGACGGATCTGATATTCTCTCATAGACGGATGGCAGCTGGCGGTGTCCGCGGCACCTGCCAGTGCGCCGATCCGGTGCGGAGAATTTTCGGAGAAGTTAGTGGGCCCCACGCCTGCCAGGACCACGTCGAACCAGGAAGAGGCGTCAGGGGACGGGGTCCCAAGATGACGCAGCAGGAGCGAGGCGCTGGGGGGCGTGGTTCCCCCCCAGCGGTCCAAGAAGAGCAGGACGCCTCCCTTCGACAAAGAAGGAGAGATAGACGCCCGGGGGCAACCGGAGTAATTCGGGAGAGATCCCGGGTGCATCTCGACTCAGGCGTCAGGACAGGCCACCGTGGAGGTTTTAGCCGGTAAGAATCCGGCACTACCCAGCGCCCTCTCCCCGGAGGGGCGCGGGGTGCCTATGAAGGTTTCCTCCACGAAAAAAAAAAAAAAAAAAGGTATCAATCCTGTGTCGCGTAAAATTAAGATAAAAATAAGACACTTGTCAATTTCCGAACAGGAGATCGAGTTCTTTTTATTTTTACTCAATTTGTACAATATTATTTTCGGTTCGCGATGATACACTTTCGATACTTGGGTTAGTTAAGAATTTTTTAGACTGACTGGATGATTTTGAAGGGAGCATTTATATTCTTTTATTCGTTGCAGTGGGAGAAGGCTTTGCTTGTACTTATCATGTATTTCGGAGAACGACTGGAGTGACCGAATGCCAACCAGGCGGCTGAGAACGGATGCTGACCGGACGGTCACACGTGATAAGGCGCTCGGAATTTTGGTTTATCATATGGCTTGCCCGAATTTCACCTGTGACATTCCCCCTTCTTAGATTGAACTTGGTCTCTTCAGAAGTTTTCTTCAGATGACTTTTGTGGAATCGAACTTGACGTGGCTTGAAAATTACAGCTGATTCCTCCTCTTCATCTAAGTGGTATGTGTTGGTTGGAATATAGATGTTGGGTGTTGAGGCCAGGGTGAGTGATACTGGTGGGACTGTCGCATCGTGGCTGTTGATTACGGTTTCATTTCGGCAGCAAAATAGATTGATACATAATTTGTTCGGTATACATTTCCTGATGCATTTGAATATCCCTATTTTGTTTAATCCATATATACCTAGTATGCCTAATGCTATGTACCCTAATATCTGGAGCGTGGTTAGTCCCCAATACTGTATATTTTTTATTCTATGTTCGAAATTAAGAGTTTCTATCTCGTCGCCTATTTTATCGATCGTTGTTTTATAGCCTTGTAAATTATCTATTATCTTCGGTGCTCGCTCGAGTTTATCTAACAGATGAGTGAAACTATCGTTTGTTTTGACCGCTAGGGTTTTTGTTTCGATTTCGTATTTGACTTCGTTTGTTGTTTCGCCCTTACGCGTGTGTTCGTCTTTGTAGAATATATCGCAAGAAGTGTTGGCTCTTATGATGGAAGGCTTGTCAAGTTTTTGTAAGGTATGTTTCGTTTGACAAATTGTGTCTATTTCTATCGGATTTGCTGGTATCGCAATGTAACAGTTGCTAGTTTTGAGCGGTATAAAGCTAATGTCTTCAATCTTAAGTACAGTTGTTTGACAATGTTCAATGTGTGGTTTGAAGTTTATTATTTCGCTGCGACAATCGGTTCTTGAGTTTTTGTCATGGATTGGTAGTGTTTGTTTGCATATAGTGGTTCCGGCTCGATTCTTACAAAGTTTGTTGAAATGCTCGATATCAGCGTTTATAAATGAAAGACCTGAGATTAAATATATCTGATGTTCGACTACTGGAGCCAAAAATACTCCATTTCTTTTACTCGGGATAGGATATATCTGTAATATGTTCCATTCTGTGTTAGAGACTAAAGGTACTATGATTTTGAAAAATATTTTGTAATCTATTGTGAAGATTTTAAGATCACTGATGTCGAGTATGAATTGAAAGTGTTCGGTTTTGGCAGAAATCGCGGGGTTGTACATCTGGCTACCTATTGCCTTGGCGTAATTTTCTATGAATTCATCGGGGTCGAGTATTTGTGGACTAATTATTCCTTGTTTGCCTAATATCATGACGTTAAGTATTTCATCTAATTGGAAGTGTAAAGTTTGCATCGCGGTGTCGACTTTCATGATCATCTTAAGCATAAATCTATCGATATTTGTCTGTTGTTGTAGTTTTAATATATAACTATATGATTTCTCTAAGTAGTTTAGGTTTTCTGAGTTTATAATTTTTCTAATAAGTGCTGTTTGATTAGCTATTATGGTCTTGATTTTATTATTATCATTATTATTATCATTTATTATTATCATATTGTTTATGATCGTAAGATCGTCATCGTCGAGATTTCCGAACAGACTTTTCGATACGGAACCTATGATGTTGAGTAAACCTCGTGTGCTTCAGGTATGTGTTAACGCTTTCAAGTGTTTTGCGAGTTGTTTTAGGTTATTGATACGATTTTGTAATCCGCCTAATTCTTCAACGTATTGTTTGCTGATTACACGTGAGTCTATTGTTAATTTATATGATTCTATTGTGCTTATCTGTTCGTATATGTCGCTAGTGTCTAATCCTACTATTGGCAGTATCTCTGTATAAATATCCTTTTCCTCTGTTTTCTACGAATACAGAGTTTCCTTCTAATGGCGTAATATTTATTTGCGCGGATACTATTCCGGCAAAGAGGATCGTCGACCTGGAAAGTAAGGTTTTAAACGATTACCGTGTATCTTTTTGTCTTGAATCAGACAGTATGGAGTACATACTTTATCAATCGTGTATGGTCCTAACCATTCCGCATCAAGTTTATGCCTTTTATGATCGTTATGTATTAAAACGGAGACTCCTTCTTTGAAAACTGATTGAGGTTTTATAATTTTACGTTTTTTATCGCGCTGATATCGCTGTTTACTTTTAATCAATGTTTCGCGAGCGTTTCGGAGTCTAGAGTCCCATTCCTTTTTGCGGAACGTGACTTCGTCTGCGTATGTGCGTTGGGGATTCTTGGATATTGTGGAGGGAAGATTGGCTTGGTGTCCGAATGTGAGTCCGAATGGCGTGTAACCAGTGGAGTCGTGTATCATTGTATTATATGCAAGGCATACAAAGTTAAGTTGATCGTCCCATTCTTCATCCGAATTTCGCTGTATCGATTTTAACATGTCTGTTACTACTGCGTGTGTCCGTTCTAAAGATCCGTTACTTTGTGGGTGCAAGGATGTCGTTTTGATATGTTTGATTTTAAACGCGTCTTCGTACTGTTGCATTAAACTAGATATAAAATTCTGTCCGCGGTCAGTTAATATCTTTTTTGGAGCGGAAAGATGTAAATGTAACGATTGAGGAGTGCGTTCCAAATTGTTTCCGTTTGCTGAGTTTTTAGTGGTACGAGTATTAAGTATTTTGTCAGTTCGTCATGTATGGATAGATTGTACTGATTGCCTTTCTTCGTCTTTTTCAGTGGGCCTAATAAGTCCATATCAATTTTATCGTTTGGTTCGAGGAGTGTGTCGGTGATACAAGGTTCTTCGCGCGGTCTGATACGTGTAGTTTTAGATGTTTGGTAGGTGTCGCATGATTCTATATGTTGTTGTATGCGTTTCATCAAATCTGGTACTCTGTGCCGTTCACGAATGCGGTCGTATGTCTTTTGTATACCGGGGTATCCTACTAAATGGTGATTTTCTTTTAATAATTCGTCTATTTCTTCGGCGCTATATGTTTGGATTGGTTCCCATGCAAAATTTAATTCTTTTACTGTGCCGTTCAGGAATAATAAAATTCGTTTGATCGCGTTCTTCTCGGTTTCTGTGAAACTGTCGTCGCCTATACCTATCTTCTAGTTTGTATGAATAATTTCGCTTAATTTAGTTAACCATTCGACTCTGTCGTAATTTCCAAGCTCTGTTTTGGATAATTGATAGAAAGATTTACGGTTCGGAGTCATTTTGAGAATTTTGGGTAACGCGTCGGTAGATTTTTCCCAATCGTGAAACTTTTTGTCGAGTTCTATGTTCAAGTTTTCGCGTCGACTGGTCAGAATATGTATTCTAGATAGTGTGTCGGCTGCAGTGTTATTTTTTCCTTTCGTATATTCTATGTCGTATTCGTATTCTTCTAGTTTCAATCGCCATCTCATCAAGCGTGATGAGGGGTCTTTGCAATTCTGTAGCCATTTTAGTGCTTGGTGATCGGTTCGGATGAGGAATTTCCGCCCTAACAGATATTGTCGGAGGCGTTTCATGGCCCATACTATTGCTAAAAGTTCTTTTTCTGTGGTGGAATAATTTCGTTCCGGTGGGTTTAGAGTTCGCGAGATATAACAACATGGATGTCCGTCCTGTGATAAGATTGCACCTATACCTTCGTTACTGGCGTCAGTCATTAATGTGAATGGTTTCGCAAAGTCTGGGAATTTTAGTACGGGTGATGAACAGAGTTTGTCTTTTAATGTCTGGAATGCTTTCTGGGTTTTATCTGTCCAATGAAATGGTGTCTCCTTTTTTGTAAGTTCGGTCAATGGTTTCGCGATTTTAGAAAAGCTTCTGATGAACTTGCGGTAATAACCTGCTAGTCCTAAGAACGATTTGATGTCTGTGGGATTACGTGGCTGTTTGAAATTGCTAACGGCTTCTAATTTTTGGGGATTTGGCTTTACACATTCGGCGGTTACTATATGTCCGAGATATTCTAATTCTGGTTTGAGAAATTCGCATTTGTCCGGCTGTATTTTGAGTCTGAGTTCGCGTAGGCGTTGCAATACTATCGCGAGGTTGCTATTGTGCTCTTCAATCGACTGTCCGAATATTATAATGTCGTCTAAATATACGAAGCAATGTTTATTTATGAGTCCTCTTAGCGCGGTATCCATCATGCGTTGAGATGTTGCAGGTGCATTCTTTAAACCGAATGGCATTCTATTGTAATGGTAGTGTCCTTGTGGTGTGGAGCATGCTGTGTATTTCTTAGAGTCTGTGTCCATTGGGATTTGATGGAATCCGGAGGATAAATCGAGGGCTGAGAAAAATTTTGCGTTGCCTAGTTGGGATAGTATGTCGTCTATGTCAGGTAATGGATATGCGTCCTGGTCAGTTAGTTCGTTTATTTTTCAGAAGTCTATTACAATTCGCCATTTCTGTTTCCCTGAGGCGTCAGCCTTTTTTGGTACTACCCAGACTGGTGAATTGTAAGGAGAATCAGATGGTTCTATGATGTTCTTTTGTAGCATTTCGTCCATTTATCGTTTGATTTCTTCTTTATGGCATTCAGGCGGTCGGTAAGATTTTGTGTTAATGATTTTATTTTCTTTTAACGTTATTGTGTGTTTAGCAAGGTTAGTGTATGGTAATAAGTCGGTCTCTAGATTGAATACGTCGAGGTAAAACAGCAATATCTTTTCGATTGGTTCACGGTGAGTTTTCTTTGTATGCGAAAGTCTGACTAAATCTTTAAACGTGGAGACTTGATCGTACGTGTTTGAATTTTCGATAAAATTAGTCATTTTGACTGGACACTCACCACCATTGATAAAGCATGTCGTTGTCGGTTTTCCTTCCAGGTAGACTGTTTTTGACACTGCTTGTTTTGGAGGTACGTCGTTTTCCTGTTGCAATAAAAGTATATTATTGTCACGTTATAATTGTTGATTTGAGAGTTCAAATTTGGATTTAGATAGGGCTGGTAAACCGAGTATGCTGTCTTCTATAATTGGAAAGTTGTCTTCTACCACAAAGAATTCTAGAGGTTTGCCAAATAGTTTTATCAAAGCGTGTTCGTTAGTTTTAAATTTAGAGTGTCCCATCGAGAATTTTCGTTCTTTTGTATTCTTGGTCGTAATAGGCATCTTCGCTTGAGTATATTAATTCCTGCTCCGCTGTCAATGAGGAATTTATATCGTTGTCCGTCGGATCGTAAAAGTACTGTGGGTAGTCTTCCTGTTGTGGCGTTAATTCGTAAGTCTGGTATATTGGTTTCTCTATTTCTTCCTTGCTTGTCTCGAGATTGTGGACTGCTGGTGGTCTCGGAAATTGGCTGGGTATTCGAAAATTTCTACATTAACTGGAGACATGTCCGATCTGATTGCATTTGAAGCATTTTAATTGTGTACTTTGGGCAAGTGGTATTTGTTCAGTTTGTCGGAAGCTTCTTGGCATTGGACTGGGTGTTGGAGTTGGTTTTCTAATGATTGAATAGGGATTATTGGTTGTTAGTCGTCGCTGCTCGTGGAGTCGTAATCGTTCCATTGGTTTTGGTCGTCGATTTCGATCTTCCCTGAAGATGCGCTCGATGTCGGTGGCTTTCTTTACGACTTCAAGGATATTGTATGGTGGATTGGCGAGTAGTAATTGTCCTATTTCGCTTTTCAGGCCTCGAATAAAATCGATTACGGAGTCTCTTAAAATCCTGTCGTTCATAGCTCGTCTAGTAATTTCGTCACAGTATTCGTTCGTTATACTGTATTGTAGCTTATTGAGTGCTCTGCGGAACCTGATGATATAACTTTGCACACTTTCGTCGTGACGCTGTCTCGTTTCGCGTAGCTGGTCTTGTTGTTCTCTAACAGTATCTTGGGTGGCTACGTTTCGTCGTAGGGCATCGTACAGGTGTCCGTATTCGTTTATTGGTATATTGCGGATAGCCATTGCGGCTTTACCCGCGATTTTCCCGATTTTGATCATTTTTAGTAGTAGCGTGGGTTCGCTACACATGGCTCGCAATTCACGTACTTCCGATATCGTCTTCGCCGTTTAATTGCGGAATACATGCTTATAATAAATAAGAATACAAAGCACTTAAACTATCTCATTCACTTATAGTAAATAAGAATACAAAACACTTAGCAGTAATCAATCTGTTTCGACCATTCGCGGGGAGACGCGATCGCGAGGAAGCACGTCAACGGGAGTCGTAAATTCCCATTACGATTGGATAATCGACGCCACGAAATGATCGATCCCCTGATTTCGTTTGCGATAATAGGGGTGGTTAAATTGATTTTACACTGAATTAACGAATACAATTAATGTTTATTCCAACAACTTTTTGACTAGAAATGTACAATTAATTCGATTGATAGCTAGAGTAACGAGGTGTTGTACGCGACGCACGCTTAGATGTTGAAGGTTCAAAAAAACGTATAAAGACTAACTTTCTGTAACGATGATGCAGCGGAGGACACTTGCGATGGGTGCGTCTAATGATGCGAGAAAAGATGATTTGTTAAGACCAAGTTCTTGTTGGGAGAGTGAGGGAAGGACTTCTCTGGTAATAGGTTAATTTTCTGGATTGGTGGTGGAAGAGTGGAGGAAGGGTGTTAACCGTCCCGAGAGAAAGTTGCTAGTGTAAAACATCGTATATGAGAAAGACGAACTTTTCCTATCTTTCCGTAGTAAACAATAACCTTTAGACAGTGACTTAGTGCAGATGTTTGGTTCGGTCTGAAGGACCTTAGAAGTTCCTCTAAGATTTATGATCGGCTCTTAAGACTATTGAAGGTACGCAGTGAAGGCGTGCGGACATCTGGTTGCCATCCTGTCCGCGGTGTGTGGCCTGTTCTAGAAAGAATGTCGCACGACGTAACACAATCGTTGTAAAAAACCCATCACGTATTAAATAGCTACCAGCTAACCTTATAAGGCACCATTTCATATTAACTTAATAAAAGTAAGGTAGCAACCTATCCCCATAATACTCGTTTTTACCTCTTTCAGGTATCGCCACCTCCTTCGCAGTATACACTCTGCTTCACAGAAACAGTTGAGTTCCACTCAATTACTTATGATATAAAAATACAAACCACTTAACGTAGCCATCTTTATAAGTACAAGTCACTTAATCTAGAGAAGTAAATTATTATTAATATACATAGCTACACAGTCTAGGCTAGAGGAATCCATCTCAATGTCAATTTAATATAATTATTAAAAATTTACTATAGGTTATATATTACTATTATACCTTGATACTTCAATGTGGATCCACTCCTTACGCTAACGTTATCATAACTATCGCTATATTTACGTTTTTTATCCATTGCTTGCGACATGGCTACAGACTGAACATCATCTTCTGATCATGTAACATAAAAATTCATTGGCTTCGTTCACTTGTTTCTTTGAATTACTTTACATTTTTCTACAATTCCTAACCCCAATCTAACCCCAATTCGTCTTCTGAATAATCGTCTTCTGAATCACTGTGCAACAAAAGCGCAGATTTCTTCTTTCTCTTGGGTTCTGGTTCATTATCTTTCTCATTATCTACTGTGATAGTAAGACGGCCATCAGACGTAATCTTAAATTCACGATCTTTCCGTTTTATAGCTGCTATTTTTGAATTAATAGCGATTATAGGTTGCGTTGCTAAAAAAGTATTTTGTAAATCTAATTCCAACTTCGACTAATCGAATTTTGAAAAATATCTAGACTTACTTGATATATTTCGAGCAGCCGCAGGATCAACGAGATCAACGATCTCTTCATTCTCATGAATCCAGGCTTCCTTTCGCGATGTTCTTTTCTTCCTTTTCTTTGACTCTTCATTGCCCATATCTTCGTCGAACTCATCATCGCTATCCGCCAATATTTCTTCTATACTGAATTTTGATAAAGATTGTAGAGTTGTTTCGGTTTAAGAAAAATTCCGTTTAAAGGAAAATACAAAGTTACCTTTTAGGTTTTCTCTTTGCATTGAATTCAGCATCCTCGTCATTTTCTTGTTTTTTCAATTTCCTCAATTCTTTTTTCTTTTTCTTCGCTTCTTCTGCCTTATTCATATTTTTTAATCTCTTACGTAACATCGCATTGGAAGCTGGAATCATGCCAAAAATTGTTTCCATTCCGTATTCTCTTATTAACTGTACCAGAATATCGTATTTTTTGTCTGAAATGCGTATGGCAGTCATCATTCATTGCACATAAAGCGCCTATCTGCAAATTCACTTATTCGTTTTTTTATTGAGATATACGGGATTTTGTTACTACCTGTTATTATTATTAATTAAACGCCTTTGTTACTAACCAACAATTTTAAATTCGAAGCAGCAATATGAGATGGCATCACAGTAATATATATTTTGATATATGACAATGCAGCTTCTGCAATTTCTCTTGTCAGACTTGCAATTTATTTTTATACGAAATATTTATTTTGACTTTAGTTTGAAATAAACTGTACCGTTGTAATGATAAGTGATAGAAGAAAGTGCCAGCAAGGATGCGGTACAATACTTTTGTATATTTTCTATCGCACCACTCAAACCAACCATGAGCATATTAACATAATCTTTAAGATGTGTAGGATTTCCTAAAAATTTCTCGGCAATAATGTTTAAAAGTTGATATGCAGAAGTTCAACATTTCGCATTTAACTCTTTTAAACTCTTTATTGCTTCGGGCACAATGGCTTCGAAGAACTTAGTTTTCTCAAGTTGTGGATGAATTTTTATGAGATGAATTAAGCATCTTAATCGTAATCTTAATTAAAAAATGAGTAAGGCTTATTTGTTAAAATTTTCATAAGAAATTGATATTATAGAACAACGTTTGTAAAATTAGCACATACTCCTCTGCTTGGCTTTGCGACTTCAGTAGCAGAGGATTATTATTATTAATAATTTTTGTATCTCGCGTCTGTATTGAACTACAAACTCTTTACACGTTTCCTTCTCACTGCCACATATCTCTTCTAAAAACCCGAAAGAACATACAAATAAAAAATAATTTTTGTTTTTGCAGAAAAGATAGTTAAAATATTTAATTCCAAATATATTAAAAAGTTACCTATACGCTTTCTTCTGTTCCTTGGTTTTAGAAATTTCTTTAAGAAGTGGTACACACATATCGTAAAACGTCCTTAATCTATTAATGTCAGTATGATTAATAAATAATCTTATTATATCGTGAATACTTTCTTTGAAAAAATCGTCAATATCAGGTTCTTTCAACTTAAATAATGCACGATCGAATAATTCGTGTACCAATTCTTTATCCGTAATTGTAAGATACACCTGTAATTGTACAAAATATTAGTTAATCTCTTTAAAGAAAATTACTCCTTCTATTCACAAATTACTCTTATTGTATCAAACGTGGCGAAGCGTTGTCCTTCTTCGTCAGTTCCAAGTGGCTTAGTAGTGTATAGATTTAAAAACAATGGTAAATAATTCTTTGCAAATCTAGCTAGTTCGTGTATATCTTCTTTTTTGTCGTCTTCGACTGCTTTCGTTATTAATCTTTGTAAGGCAGACGTTATCGACGTCCTTAAATTCTTTCTTTCATTTAAATTTGTTCCTAACAGTTTAAATATATTCTAAACAAGATAAAAGTTATCTCATGGATACTTGATACTATATCTTTTATATTTATCTCTGTTATATACCTTGAAATTATCTTTCATATCAGTAGCGTTGTTGCATATACTTGGTAAAATAGCCCAGACTTGGTAAACGAGAAATTCGTAAGTTTTCCTGCGTACAGGTGTTCGGTTGCTTTTTTTCTAAAATTGAGTATAATTATCATTCAAAATATCAATATAAGATAATTTATACTCTTATAATAAAGATAGATTACAATACTTACTCGCACAATGCAACGATAGGTAGCAATGCTTCCGTGAAGAAAGTATGTGACCCACTTAGCACACAATCTTTCAATAATGGTAGTAGCCAAGTTATTTTTAAATTAATCGCATTGTCTGATACCTATAGAATAGAGATTTATATTACTGTAATTATAAAATAAAGTTTTTTTTCTAAGCATAATCCGGTTCATATAGAATTACTTGCCTTCAATGGAATCAAATTTAATACTGTCTCCGGTCCTAGCACTCTTATCGCAGCCCCAATAGCGTACTCAGCGTCATTTTTCCACGCAAAATTGTAAGAATCACGTTACTCAGCAAGACTTTTTAATATCTCTATTAATTGCGGACTTCTCGCTTTACCAGTTGCCTGTAATAAAAGGAAACGTTGAAATGTACAACATTGACAAATGGGTAAGAAGCAGAAAATCGATATTACCTGAAACAGTAGGGCTATTAAATGAAGAATATGATACCAAGCTTCCAAATATTGATAACCTAATGCTTGATGGATCATAAAAGTTATCTGATTGATAGTGTCCTTATATCTAAAAGTATGATATAAATGATGAAATATAAATTATAGATACGAAAAATAATAATTAAATCTAATCTTACGTTTTCATTGATTCTTCGGTTTCACATATTTTACCGACACAATTCCGTAATAAAATTTTTATCGTGTGCGAAGAACCAGATATAACTTCCGATTTGTTATTTTATGAAATAAAATTATAGTTGTTATTTCGTGCAAGCGTTGCCAGGGTCACCTTGCTACTGTTGCATTGAAAAATCTGACCCAAATCTAAACCCAATACATTGATGATACTCGCTCTTAATTGAGTTATAACAGATACTTTTCGCAGCCTCGTATATGCAGTTGCGCTCGGGCTGCTTCGAGTTTTCTCATAGTTATAAAGTTATAAACATTTACTCGCATTTTTCTTCTTTTTTCTAAAGATAAAAATGAATCAATTCAATGCGTATCTTCGATTTAAATCAAAATTCATGGTATCATTATTTACCTTTTGTTTAATGCTGCTCTTGACAAAGGTACATAAGCATATGGATTTGGTTTTCCTTTCCTTTTAACATCACCTCCAGCCTTTGATGCTTTATATTCCGCTCCTGGTATACATTCTGTTCTTGATTTTTTCAATGGTCGATGTATTCCAGACCCTCCTGCTACGGATACCAAAATTGTTATTAAACAACAGACCAAAATTTACTATAGGTTATATATTACTATTATACCTCGATACTTTAATGTGGATCCACTCCTTACGCTGACGTTATTATAACTATCGTTATATTTACGTTTTTTATCCATTGCTTGCGACATGGCTACAGACTGAACATCATCTTCTGATCATGTAACATAAAAATTCATTGGCTTCGTTCACTTGTTTCTTTGAATTACTTTACATTTTTCTTGTCACGTCCCGCGCTGCGCACGCGCCGTAACGTAGGCTAAAACTATCAATAGCGCGAGTGAGCGTTCCAATTTGAAATTTAAATAAATTTTAACAATTTGTATAAACCAAATTCGAACCTCACAACCCCCACGGAATAACCCGTCACATGACAACCCCCCCACGGTAGACCTAAATATAAATAAGCGTAGCGGCATAGAAGAAGCGGTAATAATTCCTTAGTTTTAGAGTAGTTAATTCCTCAGTTTTGTGTGATTAGTTCCTCAGTTCTTGATGATTAATTCCTTGGTTCTTGGCGATTAGTTCTCATTTCCTGGCAAGTAATTTCTTGTTCATAGCGATTAATTTTTAATTCCTCTAGCTCTTAATTTCTCAATTCCTTTGTTTTTTTTAATTCTTCAGTTCCTTAGTTTTCAGCTCTTAATTCCTTTAGCTCTTAGATCTTGCTCTCAGCTTTTAGATTCTCTAGTCCTTTAGTTCTTTAGCTTTTAGTTCTTTGTTTTATTAGTTTCCAATTCTTGTTAGTCTTGTTAATCGACGTGTTTGTATTTGTCAATTTGTAAACTATCGAAAATCTATCGAAATTAAAATCTTGTAATTAATAAGAGCGAAACGTATTGCGAACGATTGTAACTCCGAGCATTCGAAATTTCAACGACTATTCTGTCAATATCCAATTAGAATACGAATAAACATTTTTTGTGAAGAATATTTGTCTAATAATATAGCAGGATTAAGCGAACATTTATTTTCACCAACTTTAATCCTCTCCCGTGCTAGCACTCCTGCGCATAGCAGGTTAGCCGAAACGTGGAGTTTAATTTCAAATCGCATTATATAACAGACAATACTACAATTTAGTCTAAATTCAAAAATTAACGGCAACTCAACCAAAACGAGCCAGGCAAAACGTAACATTCTACAATTCCTAACCCCAAATCTAACCCCAATTCTTACCACAATCGTCTTCTGAATCACTGCACAAAAGTGCAGATTTCTTCTTTCTCTTGCGTTCTGGTTCATCTTTTTCTACTGTGACAATAAGACGGCCATCAGACGTAGTCTTAAATTCACGATCTTTCCGCTTTATAGTTGCTATTTTTGAATTAATAGCGACTATAGGTTGCGTTGCTTAAAAATTATTTTGTACATCTAATTCCAACTTCGACTAATCGAATTGAGAAAAATAACTAGACTTACTTGATATATTTCGAGCAGCCGCAGGATCAACGAGATCAACGATCTCTTCATGCTCATGAATCCAGGCTTGCAGTCATTTTGGCAGTGTTATGGCACTGCCGTGTGAGGAGGGACTGAGCGTTTCGTCCCAGGACTACCGGTGGACTCGTCAGTAAGGCTATGCCCTGTAGTCTCTGCCTTAGACGTAGAGGGAGTCTAGCTAGGTGCGGTATTTGTATCATGCCTCCTATATTCGACCGCTAGCGAGATAGACAGACTCGTTGTCGTCGTAGCGGCCCTCTGGTGCCGACGGTTGGTACCCGGATCGTCCTAGAGGTGTTACGACCGTGTTGATGCCTCGACCTGTCGGCGTCCTGTTGGTACCGATCCGCCACAAATCCCTTGAACAGCATTATGTCTTTTTAAATTTTCCTTAAGGCGCTTCGTCTCCGCCGCAATATACTGATCTGTTCAGCGTGGGCCATGTGTTAGTTTAATAGATTGAGCGAGTTTATCTTGAAGAACTGGACGTTGGTCCGGGAATCGGTTGCCTTTCGTTATTGTGCGGCGTGGGGTCGCGCATATGCTTAGCGAGGGAGGAGTTCCTTTCCGATGGCTACTCGTGTGATTAGGTGATTAAGTCGATAAAATGTTGATTTCACGTGACACTGTATGGTCACTGGTAAGTGCACTTTTCAGTGGCACGTGATCCAGCTCGAAGGACCAGCGAGGACCAGCGAGGAGACGCGATCGCGAGGAAGCGCGTCAACGAGAGTCGTAAATTCTCATTACGATTATAAGAATCGACACCACGAACAGATCGATCCTCTTATTTCTTGTGGGATAATAGGGGTAATTGACGATATGGTATAATATAGCGATTGACAGGGTCATAAAATTCATATTTCCAATAACTTAATACACTAAATAGTTACACCTTTACGTATGATATTGTTACGACCGTTCGCGGAGAGACGCGGTCGCGAGGAAAATGCGTCAGCGAGAGGCGTAAATTCTCGCTACGATTCGGTTAATCGACGCCGCGAATTAGTCGTTCCCCTGTTTCGGTTAAGGTAACAGAGGTGATTGAATGAATATGACACAGTATAGTAAGTTATATTTCAGCGTTTATTCTAACAACTTATAACGAAGGCAATTACGCTGGTGCGTATGTACGAGATGAATGAGTGACTGATTTAGGAGTGTGTATACCCGGTTAAAGGATGTTGACCGTTCGAAGGATGTACAATCAGTGATGTTCGGAAACGATGCGGTGGCAAAGGAAAGCTAAGGATGGGTGTGTCTAGCGCACGGGACCATCGGATTTGTTGGTGATGATTTTAGTTAAGAGAATGAGGGAAATAGGCTTCGTTGTTAATTGGTTAAACGAAGGGTCTTAACCGCTCTCGAGAGAAAGTGGTTCGTGGGAGGAAAGTTGTATCATACGAGAGAAAAACCGACTTTCCCTTGTCTAGCCGTAGTAGACAATGGTCTTTAGAAATTCTTCGGGAACAGACATGTGTTTGGTTTGAAAGACCCCTACTAGGAAATTCCTGAGATTTATGGAAGATACTTGAGACTATTGAGGGTACGCAGTGAGTATCCGAAGACATCTGGTTGCCATATTGCCCGCGGTGTGTGGCCTGGGCTAGGTAGAGCGTTACGCGACGTAACATCCTCCCCCCGTTGAGAGGGCACCGATGAAGTGATATGGTGTGATGTTGTCAGGTGGATCTCTTGTCAGACTTCGGAGCTGTTGATTGGTTCGGAGTCGTCTGGAGTCGTTCTGCTCGGTAGTGGTACCATCCGCTTGATGCTCCAATCGAGGGTACTCGTCGCCGTTCGAACGATAGCCGTGCGTATGATGCCGTTTGCGCCGGATTGGGCCTTGATGATTCTGCCCAATGGCCATTGCATCGGGGGGACGTTGTCTTCTCTGAGAAGGACGATGGTGCCTTCTCGTATGTCGTGACTGCCCTTGCTCCATTTGTTTCGGATGTGTAGCCCGTTTAGATACTCTCGATTCCACCGGCGCCAGAAATGTTGTTTGAGTTTCTGAATATGCTACCAGCAGGAGAGACGATTGGATGGCGTGTCCCTGAAATCTCGTTCTCGGAAACTTGTTAGTGAATCTCCGATGAGGAAATGACTGGGAGTGAGAACTAGGAGATCGTTTGGGTCTGAAGATATCGGAGTCAGCGGGCGGGAGTTGAAGATAGACTCGATTTCAATGATGAGAGTATTAAGGTTTTCGAAGCTCGTTACCTACGACACGTCTGAGATGTCGTTTGAAAGACTTCACTGCAGCCTCCCACAACCCGTCGAAGTGAGGTGAGTTGGGAGGGATGAAGCGCCATTCGATCCGTCGGTCGGCTGAAAAGGACTGGACCTGTGCCTTGTGATCGTCAGATTGCAGGAGATTTCGGAGCTCTCGTAATTCATTGTTGGCGCCAACGAAGTTGGTACCGTTGTCGGAGTAAATTGTCACACAGAATCCTCGGCGAGCGATGAATCTTCTCAGAGCAGCAATGAAGGCCTCGCTAGTGAGATCGCTGACCAACTCGATGTGGACTGCTTTAACTGCAAGACATACAAAGATTGCTACGTATACCTTGAGTTTGCGTCGGTTGCGATCCTTTCGTTCCTTGATGTAAAACGGTCCGCAGTAGTCGATTCCGACGTTGGTAAATGGCCGAGATTCTGTTATCCGTGCAGCTGGAAGGTCGCCCATTATGTAATCCACTGGAGGAGGTGGGGTGATGTGTTGATCCAATGTAGAACGATTGTGGAGTCAGTCCAATAAACGGTTCGAGCAATGTTGCTTCGTAAGGCTTGGAGGACTGTAGTGGCCAGTGACGCGAGAAGGAGTGCTCCACTCAGTTCCAACCTTGGAATGGTTAGTGATTTGAGTGGAGCTACCTTCGACTTCGCAGTGAGGAGACGTGTACAGACATGACCATCCGGGGTGATGGTGTGAAGGTAAACGCATGCTCCATATGTCCTTTCGCTGGCATCACAGAACCCGTGTAACTCAATTTCCGCTACGGGTTTGATTATCGTTTTACGTGGAAACTTCACGTTATTCAATAATGGCAGCTGTGCGTAATATTTGCTCCATTCCGTGTGCACGCTCTCCATCCGCCTCGTCCTATGACTCTACCGACTATCTACCGAGTATTGATCAGTTACTAACGAGTTATCCGCGAGCGATTATACACTGTCTTAGCGAATCTGTTAGTACGAGCGTCTTTGCGAGCATTATCTGTTCTTATGTATTTAGTCATTTTAAAATATACTGACGGCTTCTACAACGGGCAATCTCGTCTAATAAATTTCACGACCAACCATCCTCTACACACAAGTCCTCTAAATACATAACGACTTTTCAGTTCAATTTGGATCATTGCGTTTAACGCGATCTACTCTCCCGGGTGCGCCATTTTTCTCTAAAAGTTAAATTCCATCCGATGTAATTTGATTAGTCGAACAATTATCAATTTCCATCATTGTATCTTCACGTAAAATAATTTTCTGTTAGCGTCCGCGGTTGTAAAAATAACGATCAGGTATTAGGATATTTATATAATGGAGTTGTGAGGTACAAAAACGACGTTATTCTAAGCAAACGCTACTTATACGCAATGTGGACGTGTTTGACAACTATGAAAACTGTGTGATTCTATTGGGCACAAAACCTTATGAAACTACTATTTGAAAAAACCTGATTGAAAAACTCGATATTATAAATTTTACTAATATAATAATAATAATAAGTAATAACTAAATAAGTAATAATAACGTTGTATTGTTGTATATATATGTGATTAATGTTACAATAATCGTATGTACGTAATATGTCATATTATATGGATTATGGATCTTTACAATAACTTAACACAATTATTTGTTTACTATATTTACAATTTGATTACTAGAAACTATATAATATGTTTTAAAGTCGGTAATAAAGTTGTATAAATATATGTTTAATGAGTATTTTATAGAAAGTTCTATATATTATTAACGAAGCTGACTAAGTTCCATATATAAATTATTTTGTCAATTTTATTATTCGTTATCACATCAAAGCATGTGTTTTTGTAGATCATATTATAATAATGTTTCCATACAGGAATAAAAGCTTCACTAAAACATTCTTATAGAAACGCGCATATTTCTCTTAATTATGCTTATATTCCTTTAAAGTAAAATTAAGTTAAAATTAAAAAGTAAATTAAAAAGTTTATTGTTATTATGAATTAATATTTGTATAATTTACATTATTGTTATTTATAATATAAGTCTACAAGCCACTATAAAAGTCTATTAGTTAATGTTTCTATAGCTTTGTAGAACTTGTAATACGTTGTAATGTAACAGGTTAAAAAGAATTGGTGCAATTTGTACATTATTGTGGTGTCATGAATGAGGGGCCTGGGGGGTGTCGTAAATCGCAGACATGTGCATGTGGTCAGAGGGACAGAAAGCGATTTATCCGAAGAGATTGCTGAAAGGATCAGGTAGAATATTCGCGAGTTTCGAGTGCCATGTTAGGACTTGGCATGAGCTGAAGGGAGGGCTGATTAAAGAATTCTCTAAAAAGATTAATAGTCGGCAAGTACATCAAAGACTTAGAGATACGAAAAAGAGAAGCGACGAAACATGATTGGCTTATATGTACCGCATGCTTGAAATAGCCAGCCATGTTGATATGGAGGAGGAGGCGAAAGTGGAGTATATTGTAGAAGGAATAGTAGATGAAGAAAACAATAAGTCTACACTATACGGTACTACATCCATTACAGAATTGAGGAAGACGAGATGATACAATTGCGGCGGCGAAGAATATGAGTGTGCAGAGTGCCCGAATAGGTCGAGAGGATCTAAGTGCTTTAAGTGTAGAGAGTACGGACACATCGTATCGAAGTGCGACAACCTGAACGAGTCCCATAAAGTTGTTTCTAGTATGTGGCAATCGTTGCAGACGAAGCGTGGTAAAGACGTTAAGATCGGAAATTTTGAATTGAGCGCGCTAATAGATACCGGTAGCGAACTAACTTTAATGAGAGCGGATCAGTATGTGAAAATTGGGGCGTCCAGATTAAGTCACAAAATTGTTGAATTTCGCGGTATCGGGTCCGGAAGAAATTGTACACTCGAAGAATTTTCGACAGATATTCTGATAGATGATGAGTCGTGCGTTGTAACGATACATGTAGTTTCAGATATTTTGATGCAACACTCGTTGATGATTGGCACATACTTCCTGAATACTACCGAATTAAACATGTCGGAGAAGGGTCAGGAATAAGGTTGTGGGCGTTCGATGAATCTTCATTGGAATCGGCCATCGTCTTGTTATAACGAAGGTACGGTCTATTAATACGAGTATGGATGCTACCGACTCGACAATCAACTGCGGCGGTTGGACACTCGCGATACTAGTGATGTTGGTCGTAGGTTCAATAACGAATCCGCGGTCAACGGGTTGATAGGTGTACGTGCTCACAAAATATAAGTCGGACTCTTTGCGAAACCGTGGAATATCCACCGAGCGTACAGACTCTAAGTAACTCGCTAATACGACCTCACGAGAGAATGACTTTCCGTCGCGATGATGCTGCAGAGGAAAACTATGATGGTGTGTGTCTGAGGACACGAGATCATCGGATTCGTCGAGGATATCCTTCGTTCAGAAGGTGAGGGAATTTGGCGTTGCTGCTAATTGGTCAATCTCCATATCGGTGATTAGAAAAGGATGCTAGCCGCCCTCGCGGGAAAGTTGCTAGTGGGAGACACCGTTCGTTGAAAAATAGGTCTCTCCTATCTTCCCGTAGCTGGGACAAAGACTGTTTGTTTGAAGGACTTTAGTCAACTAAATTCTAAGATTTATGACGGGCCCTCAGGCTAGCTGATCACGTACTGTGGAGACGCATCGACATCTGGCAATCATCTTGCTCGAAGAATAGGGTCTGCGTGTGGCGAGCCACGGGACAGAAACCGTTGGAATGTTTACTGTCGCGTGCCGCCACAAATATTTCTTTTAAGGAAAGCTATAGAATTACTCCATACCTTTGTTAGACAAAGCGTTCATCCCGTGACTGCGGCTACGTTCGGCGACTGGCTGTCCCCTCGAGCCCAAGCTCATTATCACAAATCTCAAACAAATACAAATCGGATCGAAAGACGACAATTGTTTAATTATGCCTATGGTAGAATCTAGATTACGGTGTTAGGGGATTATCCCGAAGTTCCAAAGGGGAGGCTTCGATGTCCTTTCATCTCCGACAAAGCCATCCTGACAATCACACGTCCTCGTGTGTAACTAAAATATTGCGTTTTTCCAACATTAGACTCGACGTAACTCATATTATTTACCGTTCAACTAAATGTTCCAAATAAGTCAAGGGTCCATTCCAACAATGAAATTTCGTTCGGAGGTTTGATAACAGAAAAATGAAAGAGAACGAGAATTTGTAGCGTTATAATTTGTATTCAAAGTGTTAGTTGCGTCCTGTGGTTTATCAGTCGGATCGTAATGGCATGATGGACTATTTGCGATTTTGTACCCAGTTGAATCTTGATTTTGTAGATTGCACGACCGCACAGAGTTTTATTACATTGTCACTGGTAGTGCGTGCGAATATATGGCCGATTTAGATTCGTAACATTGCAGCTGGCAGTACGTGCGAATGCACGACCGCTTCAGCTCCGTGGCACTGTCGCTGGCAGTGCATGTGAGTACACGACCGCTTCAGCTTCGTGGCATTGGGTTAATGACCCTCAGGGGTCGGGGTACCCATATCGTTTTGGGCACTGTTCTCGCCGCTACTACCAACGTCCAAATCCGCAGGAATGTGACTATTTGGCACTTTCATCAACCTGTCGTGACTGTACTTGTAAGAGCGTTTGCCGTCTAACGTTTTTAGAATATCTGTCTCCCTCAAAATTCTCTGCTATTACAAAATCAAAATTTTGCGTAATATAAAATCACCGGCGTTAAATCTAACTATTTTAGCTTTAGTTTTGTCAACTCCATCTTTATCGTACTTGTTGAAAATTGTGGATCTTTGAGGCCGAAATAATGTTATAGGAACACTAAATTTATACTGAGGATTAATATTAAAATAATCAAATATTTATTTCATGGATGATTCCTTATATATTCATCGATACACACTTGCACGCGTCTCAGCATTTTCTTCTATACCTGACTGTAAACCAACTCTTCGACGACTCTTAACCGACTGAAGAGTTTACATTCATTTGTTTTCGAGACGCTTCGGACACACATACTTCCACACACTGATATTCACATAGAAGTATCTCTACTACGCATTTAACCTAGTCCAGCACAGAAAATTATACATACCTCAACACACCTCCTTAATTTTTTGTGCTGCATATTCATTTCCTTTTATAAGTCAATCAAACTATTCTTAAAAATAATCTAAAATTTTCAAATTTGTTCCTCCCTAGAGCCTTCGTTAAAATATCAGCTACATTATTTTCTGAATCTATTTTTTATAGTGTCAATCTTTTTATTGTCGTATCTTTCGTTCCCAAAATGGAAGTGAACTTCAATGTACTTAGAATTTTTTGTTAAGTTTCCAAATTTTGATATCGCAATCACTCCAGAATTATCTTCGTAAATTTTTATTGGTGTCTCGATCGTTATTTTAAAATCTTTCAACAATTTTCTTACAAATTTAATTTCGCTCACAGCTTTCGATAAAGCTACATACTCGGCGGCTATTGATGATTTTGTCACGCTACTTTGCTTTCTCGATTTCCAGTAAATTGCGTTTCCGAAAAATCTTATGATAAATCCCGTAGTGGATTTTCTATCTACTTTATCTCCAGCCCAATCAGCATCAACAAAACAATCAATAACTCCAGCATTCAAATTTTTTTTATAAGTTAATTTTAATTTCCTAGTTAAATATAAGCACTTCAAAATTCTCAATGCATATCTATAGTGTGTCTCGTTGTAACTGTTTTGAAATCGACTTAAATAGTTTACACTATAGCTAACGTCTAATCTTGTTCCAGAACTAATATATAATAAAGCTTCTACGAGATTTCTATATCTTATATCGTCTGAAGCTGATTGTGCGGTTTCTAAACTTAAGATTTGTTCCATTGGTATAAAATATAGTTTACTATTTTCTATATTATATTGCCTTGCTAATGACTATATAACTACTCTGATCCAATTTCATCTCACACTTCTTATTATCGTACTCAATGTTTATTCCTAAGTAAGTCTTTACTTCACCTAAGTCCTTCATCGCAAATTGGTTTGACAATTTGTTTTTAATCTCATCGATTTTTCTTTTGTTTTTTCCACATACTAATAAGTCGTCTACGAATAGAATTAAATATATAAAATCATCGCTCTCATACTTCATATACAGACAATAATCACTCTTACTTCTTTGAAATCCTAATCTTTTTATATACTTGTCGAAACATTCATACCAAGCTCTTGAACTTTCACGCAATCCATATAACGCTTTTGATAATTTACATACTCTCCCGCTTTTATCGTCGTAACCTATAGGTTGTTTTACAGATACTTCCGTTTTTATAGTTCCGTTTAGGAATGCTGTTTCTACATCCATTTCCATGAAATGCTGTCATCTCCACTTAAAGCTTCTTCATAGGTTTGAGGACTGCCTACGCTAACTACATTCACATAAATGAAATATGAGCTCGCTTGGCCATATCTTTGAGGTTTCTTTCTTTCCCGTTCTGACCGTCCCAAATTATTTTCTGTTCTCAAGTTTACTTTCTGATTCGTTACTTAAATTTCTCTCCTCTTTTATTGTGGCCTGCTCGACCTTTTCGTTTAAATCCTTTTCTGTTTCATTGTTTGGTCCATCTTCTCCTTGAAATCCTACTAAATTATCATCTTCACCTATAAATTCTACGTGTCTTGCAATTATAATTTTATTATTAACTAGGATCCTATATCCATTGTTTTCATAACCTACAAGTATCCCAGTATCTGCTTTTTTGTCCCATTTCGAATTTCTTTTAATTTCAGGCATTCTTACGAAAACTCTACTTCCGTACAATCTTAAATTATTTATATTCGATTTCCTTTTAAAAAATATTTCAAATGGTGTTTTATTTTCATACGTGTTCGTAATGGTTCTATTTTTTAATTGCGCCACAGCTCTAATTATTTCCGGCCAATATTTAATATTCAGCTTTGAATCATATAATAAGCATCTAGCGGAATTCATAATTGTTCTATTGTAGCGCTCAGCTGTTCCATTTAATTCGTGAACATAAGGTGGGCATGGTTCTACGACAATTCCCTTTGCCCTAGTTAGATTGTACATGTTTTTGTTCATATATTCTTTTCTATTATCGCATCTTAATCTCTTTATCTTCTTTCCAGTAAGATTTTCAACTTTGTTTATGTAATCAAGAAAACAATTGTAAACTTCATCTTTTGATCTCAAAGTATAAATCAATGCGCACTTACTGTAGTCATCTATAAATGTTAAGAAATATTTGGATCCATCAAACCCGGTATTTTTATGAGGTCCATTTAAATCGGTATGTACTAATTCTAAAATCTCTCGTGCTCTACTACTGTTGTTTTGGAAGGGTAAATTGTGCATTTTATTTTGGATACATGTACCACATTTTAATTTTACTTGTTCAAAATTTTCTGGCATTCCCTCAACTTTTTTTTTTCCTACACATTGTATCTAAATAATTAAAGTTTATATGCCCCAAGATCCTGTGATATTTTTCTTTATTTGTCATTTTTCCCACAATTTTAGCGTGAGATTATTGCCTTTCAATGTAACTACTTATTTCATATAAACCATTATCTTTGAATGCGATTCCTATCAACTTTCTGTATTTGTTATATATCTTTGAAATATTTCCGCAACATCCCGTCACACCGTAACCTGCGTTCACGGACAGCCGAGGCAAGTCTATTACGACTAAGACAAGTCGCACACTTGTTAGTCGCGAAGCAACTCGGACGCAGAACCTACGCAAAATATCAGCCGGATTCGGTGCCGTTGGAGGAAGCATCAGTCCGGAGGATATCAGAATCCACGAGCTACAATCAACGGAGTGTCACCATCGGGAAGGAATCACCTTCACCACAAGGTACACGATGTAACATCCCGTTGCACCGTAACCGGCGTTCACGAACAGCCGAGGCAAGCCTATCACGACTAAGATAAGTCGCACACTTGTAGTCGCGAAGCACCTCGGACGCCGAACCTACGTAAATTATCAGAGCTATCGTGCGCCAAGCCACCATGGCCCCTAACCAGGAAGCACGCATAAAACAATTGAAGCTGGAGCGGGAGGTATCCAAACACGAAGTGGCGAGATTTCGAATGATCCTTGATAATTATGAGGCAAAGGGATCACTAAACACAGTTCAATTTATGTTAGAAGACTTGGAAGTCAAATACGCAATATGTAAAAAACATCAATGCGACTTAGACGGGATAGACGAGGGTCAGACAGTACAGGAACGACTAGACATTAAATATGAATTTCTGGACTGTAAAGGACGCGCCATCGATATAATTGAGCGAGCCAAGGGACGGAACTCATTGCATGACACCCGCAGTTCATTACCCACACGCGACTTGACGACAACCAAGTTCGCGTCCGCATTATCTCGATCGTCTCACCCAACGCCACAAATCACCTTGAATTTGACAAACTTTAACGAGCCTTTGGACCTGAAGAAAGAGAAGGTCTCACCAGGCGACAACTCGTTTCAAAACCTAATCTCTCCTAATCTGTTACAGAACGTTCATAATTCTTTAACCGTAGTTCACAACCTAGAAAACAACGGGTTGAGTTCCATCCAGGACAGCAAAGTCAACATTGAGTCGGAACGTACTGTAAAGGTTTCGAAATCCATTATGATCAAACCGTCCAGGGGCAGTTCTTCCTCGGGCAATACTTCCACGATGAGCGTCCAACACAACGTATCGGCGTTCAATGATCTATCTTACATCACGTCACCTGTACCACCCAGGATTAGAAACATGGCATCGGACAGTTACTCTCCGAGACCTAACGTAACGACTCCAACTTCGCCACCTCAGAGATGCGCCACACCTGCAATTGGGCCTAATCAGAATGATTTACGCATTATTACCACCATGACTAATCACTCAAATGGCATCGGTAATTTACATAACATTCCATGTGATCTCAACGATTCTCTACTGGTTTCACAGAGCGCCACATCGAAGAAGTCGCGTACCACAGACTTCTCCCTGAAGCCACTCTTGGCTGCCACGGCGTCCCAAGCACGACGCCCAACGCTTCTTCTCTACCAAAGATCATCACCAAGAGAATGCGATTCAGGCGGGTCATTGGGGGGAGGCCAGTCTCCCAACCCACTACAGACATCGTCCACATTTCCAAGGCAGATCATCCCTCAGACAACAGCTACTACCTGCCACATCACGATTCAGTCAGGGAAAGGATCAAACCCTCAAAACTCCGCGCTGTGTTTGCTGAATCGTCACCAAGCACCACCAGAGTTCTGTACAACGACACCTCTGTGGAACACCTTTAGAATTTTGGATAATCCCGCAACATTGTAATCTAGAGTCTACTATAGCTACAATTAAACAATTGTAGTTATTCAATCCGATTGTAATTATTCGCGAGTTGTGATAATGAGCTTGGACTGGAGGCGACAGCCAGTCGCCGAACGTAGCCGCGGTCACGGGATGAACACTTTGTCTAACAAAGGTATGGAGTAATTCTATAGCTCTCCTTAAAAGAAATATTCGTGGCGGCACGCGACAGTAAACATTCCAACGGTTTCTGTCCCGTGGCTTGCCACACGCAGACCCTATTCTTCGTGCAGGATGATTGCCAGATGTCGATGCGTCTCCGCAGTACATGTTCAGCTAGCCTGAGGGCCCGTCATAAATCTTAGGAATTAGTTGACTAAAGTCCTTCAAACAAACAGTCTTTGTCCCAGCTACGGGAAAATAGGAGAGACCTATTTTCAACGAACGGCGTCTCCCACTAGCAACCTTCCCTCGAGGGCGGCTAGCATCTTTTTCTAACCACCGATATGGAGATTGACCAATTAACAGCAACGCCAAATTCCCTCACTTTCTGAACGAAGGCTTTCCTCGACGAATCCGATGATCTCGTGTCCTCAGACACACCCCACGTAGTTTTCCTCTGTGGCATCATCGGGACGGGAAAGTCATTCTCTCTCGCGATCTCATCGACGAAAAGAGTAACCCCTTACAGCCAGTGAATATTGCACGTCCGACTTAGATTTTGTGAGCACGTTCATCTATCATCCCGTCGACCGCGGATTCGTTATTGAACCTAGGATCATTGTCATTAGTTTCTCGAGTATCTAATTACCACGGTTACTTGTCCAGTTCTATGATAATCGTATTTGCATTAGTCGAAGTCTTCTCTGTTGCATAACGATACGTGTAATGCAAACGAAGATTCGTTTCACCCCCCTAACCCTGATTCTAATGTAAACCCGACAAATATAACGTGTAATAACTATAATTCGAATTTGTTAAAACAATGGAAATAAGAGTGGATGGTTGTAATAACGCAAATAAGATTGTGGTGTATTATCGACTAAAGAGCAACCGGTCAGGTCAAACCGATCGGTCGATATCGCGTACCTCGAATAACTCAACGTTCAAGATGGAGGAGATGAAATAACTCGAGTGTTAGATTTAGATGGCACTTTATTTGTACTAGTTGTAGCACTTAACCGAACTAAGGGAGGACCACTGTCGTGCTAAGTCTGTAATGTCAGATGGTTGAAGATGAACTAAACTTCCCCGTTCCTGATTCTCTCCTCCCGCCGTTGTATTTCTTCTCTCCACCGTACTCTTCCGGCTGGTCCTTTCCTGGGTTTTTTCCTGGCCTCGAGTCATTACATTTACCGCCTTGGGAGGACATGTAACTCGGAGTTTCCTAACGAGAGGAATGGGCCTGTCCGTGTCATAAACAGACGGCTACTCAAATTCCGAATTATAGCCCTGGGAGGACTGGTAAGTCGGAATTTCCTAATGAGGGAAATGAGCTTATCCATGCCATAAACGGACAGCCAACTAAAATTTCGAAGAAAGATAAATATAATGTTGTTATGACAGTTGAGGAGAGACAATTCGTGACAAATACTTTAATAGACTATTAATTGACCGTTTAATGAACAGTAAGGAGATAGAGGTATATTCGTGTGATGTGGAGAGGACAATTAGTCGTCTATAAGCACTAATAAATAGTGGAAATTAAAAAGTTTGAATTTGATGTAATCGGTGGTTATAATATTTAATATATACAAACGTTTAGTTGTGAATTGCTTGATAAATTGAGCTTTTCGATGCTACAAGAACAGTCGATGTATAAATTGGCGTGTCAGCTAAATGAAATCATACATGTAAGCCTATGGCTGAATTATTATAGGGGTATTTTAAATGAATATTTTATAGTCTTGTAGTAGCCTTTTTTTTATTAACATGGAGGAAATCCGCACGGGCAAAGCGGCGGATGGGGGATGGGGTAAAGCGGCGTGGTAATGCCGGACTCCAACCGACTAAAACCTTCACGATGATCGTCCCGGCTGCGATCGAGAGGGGCCCGGGAACCGGTGTGAGCGATACACCGCCCCCCCGCGCTTAATACGTCCCCTAATGGAGCGCTGTGCGGCCATGTAACACCGCGCGTCGTCGCCGGAGCCGCCGTGCCCGACAGTCCGGTTCCCTTACCGGGATTCTTTGCGGCCCCGGGGCGATGAGCTACCAGCGCCTAAGTTTGCACCCCACCGGGGGGTTCGGCGGACCTAGTGCGCCTCACCGAAGCGCGCCCACAGCCTCTGCAGCGCCCTCGCAAGTCGATCATCTCAAGGTGAGAGTACCGCACCCTCATCCTCCTCGCGGCCACTTTTCGAAGCATAACTTGCTCACAGAAGGAGGTCACGGCCATCCGCCTTCTCTCGCTTGCCAACAACGTCTCGAGGATCGTCGGCGGTGAGAGGTCCCATCCGCTTTCCACGATGATGTCGCGGCGCGGCCGCGCCCAGGCCGGGCAGTATTCCAGCGTGTGCTGCGCCGAATCCACGGTCGCATTGCAGTGGTGGCAACGCGCGGTCGCCTCTTTCCCGATTTGGTGCAGATACTCGCCGAAGCAACAGTGTCCGGTGAGCACCTTCGTCACCCTGTAGGTCAGGGGAGACCCGCTGTCGTCCAACCAAGCGTCCCAGTTTGGAAGGACGGTCCCAAGGACCCTTATCCCCGGCGCACCCCATCTCGTGTCGAGGCTGGCGCGCCATCTGTCAAGCAAAGCCCGCCGAGCCCGAACGCTGACGTCGGCGCCCATCGGGTCTATCCCGCCCGACAGACCCCGAGTGTGAGGATAAATCTCGCGACACCTCAGGGCCTGCAATTCGAACAGGGGAAACCCGGCGAGCACCGCCGCTGCTGCCGCCGAAATGGTACGCAAGCCCCTCACTACCCTGATGGCCACCGTCCTGTGCAGCCTCCTGACCGCTAGGAGACTGCGACGGTTTGTCATCAGATCCTCCGCCCAGATCGGAGCTCCATAGAGGAGCCTCGATCGCACCATGCGGGCGTACAGCCGGCGCACTCCGACGTCGGGCCCGCCCAGCCAAGGCAGCAAACATCCTGAGGCGTTCGCCGTCGCCTCAACAGACGGTGCCAGGCGCTCGAAGTGAGCGCCGACGGTCCAGTGGCTGTCGAGGGTCAGACCCAGATACTTTATTCTTGTTCCAACCCCGATCTCAGCCCCCTCCAACCTCAGACAATAACCAGCTAGAGGCCTCCCGTGATCGGCCTTGCGGCAAAACCACATTGCCTCGAACTTCTCAGGGGACACCCTCTGTCCCAATCCCTTGATCTCGGCGATCACGCAGGCCACCGCTAGCGAGGCGGACGGTTCTACCCCATGCCGTGCCCTAGACCAGCACCAACATGTCGTCGGCGTAGCACGCCAGTGCCGAGTTCGGAAGCAGCGGCGTCCGAAGCACCGCGTCATACGCGATGTTCTACAGCAACTGACGCGTTACTCTCGGGGCCAAGACCCCGGAGACGTCCTTCCACAGGAGGGCTGGGACTCCATCGGGACCCTGAGCTTTCCGCGTCTACGACGGCCCCGGCAAGTTCTTCCTCGGTGACGCTTGATTCCGGACTCCAACTTCTCGCGGTGACACGTGGTTCTTCTTCCGGCGGTTGAGGCTCCTGCTCCTCCTCTTCGGTAAAGTTGCCATCTCCCTCGTTCGTTGCTCCCGGGACCAGTGATTTCGACTAACCGCCGCCTACGGCGGGATCTGGTGTACCGGCGCCGAGCGTGGATGGACGCCTCGCGTAGACAAGCGATCCCCTCGGATCACCAGTACACAGCGCCGACGCGGCGCGGGGCTCCAGACCGCGGCATACACGAATCGCAGATCGCGTGCATGTCGCGGCTCAGCCGAGTCGCGCCCGCTTTCGCGTCCTCGTCGGTCGGGGATTCGTTCTACCAAGTAACGGCTATAGCAGTCACCGCCCATTGCGGGAATCTTCTTCTCCTTCCCGGTGGGCTGCTGGAACCGCGCGCACCCAACGAACGGTCGCCCATCGCTGCGCCAACCGCCACATCCATCAAGATATAAAGGTGGTCCGAGAGGGTCTCCGCCGGGGAGACCTCCCAACCGCAAACACGGCACGATGCGGCAGGGTTTGCCCATGTGAGGTCCACTATGGACTCGCCCCGCCGTGCCAAGCACGTGTTAGACGACCCCGGGTCATAAGCCGGAGGTCGAGTGCGAACGCCCAGTCCTGCACGTCGCGCCCCCTTCCGTTGGTCCTGCGGGATCCCCACGCCGTTGAGTGGGCGTTGATGTACCCGAGGACCAGTGTCGGGCAGGCGCCCAAACGCCTCGCGCAGCCGCGAGTCCGTCCAGGAAGGAGGCTTATTCGGTCCGGCTGATGTTGGGCGACACGTAGACGGCCACCACGGCCAGGTCGCCCTATTTCTCGGCTATGAAGCCCCGTTCCGCTCGATGACCGAGCAGGAGGGGTTTCCCGCGATCCCGGTCCAGAATATGGCGACCGAGCCTATCAGATCCCCAGCTCCTCGTGACGCGCCGGGAATGCTGTACGGCTGGGCCACTGCTGCCAGACCAATCCGCCGCTCCGTCAACCTCTGGAACATTAAGTCCTGAACCCGGCGGGAGCAGTTAAGATTGCACTGCAGGAGCAGTTGTCCACCTCGTCTTCTTCCGCTCACGTCGGGGAAGGCTCCGTCTTCATAGGCTCCTCCGGGCCGTTCCCCTCGCAGTCGTTTTGTCCGACTTCTCTGTCCTCTCTTCTGGCCTTCGTGGCGTCAGTTGACGGCAGCATCGTTTCCTTCCTCGTCACCACGTCCCCACCGTCGCGTGGAACGGTCCTTGTTTCCTGTGCTGCCCTCTTCTTACGGGCAGGCAGTTTGCATGCCGGTGACCCAATACGGTGCGACGCGGGCAGTCCCAGGTCCGCGCATACCGGACACATGGGTACTCGCGCCGAACAGTCCCTGGCGCGATGTCCTTCCGCCCCGCACCCGTAGCAACGCTCCGGCCGGTCCGCCATCGATGTGCAGTCCCGGCGCACGTGACCCGACTCCATGAACCTGAAGCATTGGAGTCGGCGCGCAGGTAGAGGGGAAACTCTCGCCGCTGACCAACCTATGTTAATCCTACCTCTTGGTAGGGCGTCTCCTCCTCTGCTGATTTTCCTGCCCGTTATCTGCGGGCAGCGTAGCCATACCGATCCGAGGTCCCGAGGAGCGGAGCGTATGACTGCCACGTTGACCTCGTCAGTGTCGTGTAAAATTAAGGTAAAAATAAGGAACTTGTTAATTTCCGAAAAGGAGATTAAGTTCTTTTTATTTTTTACTCAATTTATACAATTTTTTCGGTTTGCGATGATACACTTTCGATACTTGGATTAGTTAAGAATTTTTTTATTAGACTGACTGGATGATTTTGAAGGGAGCATTTATATTCTTCCATTCGTTGGAGTGGGAGAAGGTTTTGTTTATACTTAGTGTAAAATTCGGAGAACGGCTGGAGTGATCGAATGCCACTCAGGCGGCTGAGAACGGGTGCTGACAGGACGGTCACACGCGATAAGGCGTTCGGAATTTCGGTTTGTTATATACAGTTGCTCGAATTTCGTCTGTGACATCAGCGTGGCAGCCCCCGGCCTCAGCAACAGCGGCTGCCACCTCCTCCGAGGTGATCGAGTCCTCCAGTCCGATCACTCCTAGCTCGGCCGTCCTTCGCGGCACGGTTACCCTGGCTGGCAAATCCTTCAGCGTGGCCGCCATCCGCTCGGCCAGTCGCGAAGCTTTGCACCCAGCGTCCTGGCCTGAGATTTCGAACAGCAGCGCCCCCGTGTTTGTCCTCCTCGGTCTTAACTCCGTGAAGTCGATTTCGGAGAACTTGACTTCCCTCTTCAGCACCGATATCGCATCCCTGTACGTGAAGCCCCAGCCGTCCCTCACGGTGAGCGATACCGCTCCGGATCCATCGCCCCTGCCCGCTCCTCGCTTGGATTCCCCTCCCGTGCGGGGGCGTACCGGAGGCCGAGCGGCGCCGAAAAGTCCCTGCCCTTGTTCCGCCACTGTTGGTCGCCGTCCTGGGCGCCGAGGCCCCTGTTCGCAACGTCGACAATGGAAAAGACGACGATACCTGTTACGACCGTTCGTGAAGAGACGCGTTCGCTGGGAAAACGCGTCAGCGAGAAGCGTAAATTCTCGCTACGATTATGTTAATCGACGCCGCGAAATAGTCGTTCCCCTGTTTGTGTTAAGATAACAGAGGTGGTTCAATGAATGTAACACTATTAACAGGTTAACATAAAATAATATATTTTACAATAATATGATGAATATATTACATAAAGTTGACTCGACTTTACGATATCTCTAGATGAATTCGTTAGACTATTTGATTTTGCTCGTCAGATTTCTCGTTGTGTCACGTTTGACTCGTCAGAAGTTTGATCGCCTTTCGATGATTTCTTTGTCTCATTTGGAAGACGCCCCCACTATGCTCGGGTCACACCACCGCTCGCGCCTATGATCATGTATGTCTCTTCTTGTGTGAAAAACGTAACGGACAAAAATCGACGTTTCTAGAGCTCGCTGCTTGGCGACAACTATGCTCTCGTCGATACATTGTATATGATCCGGCAGGCAGATAAGCCGATCTGCCTGCGACACTGTAGGACCGCGAGCGACGGTTAGAAAATACAGCCTGTGGTAAGCCTCGTGGCGTAACAATACCCGTCCCTTGGTTCTTGCGTCGGTCGGCGCATGGACCGTTGGAAGAGGTTGCGCCGTGGGCTTCCTGTTCTTTCGCCTCGCTCTCCCTCTTCCTCCGCCTATGACGGTAATAAACCCTGCCTCGTCGGCCGACGACTCCACGGTCGACCGCAAGGTGTCTCTCGCCGGCCGCAATCGTGCTTGTACGGTTCTTACGGCTACGCTACTGTAACGTCGATTCACATCAGAGACCGGGCCACACTCTGCGGACAGGATGGCACTCAGATATCTGCACATCCTTGGCGCGTACCCTCAATAGTCTTAAGTACCCACCAGGGGTCTTGGAATTTTCATAGTTAATGTCCTTCGGACCAAGCGAGTATTTCTTGTCTTAGATTTCCTTTACGTTTATTGTCTACCACGTGTTAGCATAGAAAGTTGGTTTTCTTCACATCTTTTATGTTCCGTTAGCAACTTTCTCGCGAGGGCGGCTGAAACCCTTCCTGGTCCACCAACCGCCTTATTATCCAATCGGAGACGGTGTCTACTGCCCTCACTTCCTTAACCAAAATTGTCATCAACAAATCCGATAGCGCCGTGTCCTTAGACACACCCAACCCTAACCTTCCTCAGACACACTATTGCCAGAAAAACTTCCTTATTCTGTATCCTTAGAATAGTCAACATATCTTTATCGGTCTCACCCCTTATAACAGTCGCGTACTTAACGTATCATTGTAACTAAGTCTTACATAACGTGGTTGCAGTGAATTGTGATTTATGTTAATTCAGTGTGTATTACATTGTGATTGCTGAATGCATAATAAAGTTTAATTAAAACAAAATTAATAGTTGTGTTACGACTCAGCTATTTTATTTCATCAACCAACCCTGAAGTTTACATGACACCGGCGTCTGTAGCCGGGAGGATCGCCCCCCCCCCTGGCATTATTTATCGCCGACACTCTTCCAACTTGCGGAGGAACAGGATCTTGAGATCCTCTAGTGGATCTCGAGGTCCTGGACCTCTATCCGTTTTCTTCGTTTGTTTATTATTGCTCTCCGACCCGTCGGGACAGCGGAAACGGCGCGACGCTGACCAGGTGTGTGGAGGAGGTGGGGAGGGGGACCCATAATCGTTCCCGTTGGGGCCCCGGGAGCATTTTCTTTCGTTCCCCTCGTAGAGGTGATCCTCACCTCTCGTCCTTCACCGTCGATGTTATCATTTTTGGCTGCTCTCCGTGCATTCCTTGGTCAACCGTCTCTTGGAGACACCGTCTCTCTCTCCTGAAAGCACCCTCCTTCGCAGGTATGCGACCTCCTCCTCTTTCTGATCCTGGGTCGGTTCCACGTCCTTCACGGTAGCTTGCTTGTCGACCGGTCCGATCCTCATTTCGTCACTCCGCGTGTCGTTGCCGCCGTCGGCACCGTCGCGGATGGTAAAGGTGGCGGCGGCCACGGTGGCAGCCTCGGTGTCGGTGTCGTTGTCGCTATCCTTCCCGCGCTTCGCGCCCCTCTTCTTCCTTTTATCGTGAGCCAGCAGTGGTGCGGAGTCCGGATCCCCCGCGGACGCGTCCCCCGCCGTGTGCGGTGTCCCGCGCCGCCGCCGCGACCGTTATCGACGGGGGTGGTGCTTTCCGCGGACCCGGTAATCCTGCGGTACGATCGCTTGCCGAGCGTGCCCGCAACGGTCGAATAGTAAGAGCACGACGACATTTCGTCGTCGGATTTCACTCCCCCCCCCCGGCCGCCGCGCCGCCGCCTCATCCCACCCCACGAAGATACCGGGCCGACGGTCATAACATCGGGTTCCTCCGAACCTCTCCGAGTCCGCCCAGTTCGCGTGTCCCCTTCGCCAGACGCATGAGCGTGTCCAGGGCACTGGCGGCCCATCCCCGGATGGCCACGGTTGCTCGATGACGACGCAGAGGGGCCGCTTTACAACTCGCGGCTGCGCCGGTATTATGGTATCCCTCCCCACCGTAAACGATTCTTTGATTCGTTTTTCTATCCATTGTAACTCTAAGAAATCGCCGAGGTCGTCAACAAGGGTTTCCATCCTGGTGCCACTCACTCTTTCGCACCCTGCCCCGGTCAAAGCTGGTGCAGAGTGACGGGGAGCCCCACAAGAATGTGAGGTAAGTGTTCTTGGGAGATACGGGCCCACTAACTTCTCCGAGAGTTCTCCGCATCGGATCGGCAAACTGGCGGGTGCCAAAGGCGCCGACCAGTCACCATCCGGCTATAGGAGAATATCAGATTCGTCGGGGATTCCCAGGGCGTGGTCCTACGCCCTGAGAACCCATAGCCGCCTCAGGCTCCCCATAGTCTTTTAGTAACTGATACTTGTATAACAATATATTATAGTATGGATGGTTTAGTCAGTGAATTTCATAAGTTTGACGTATAAATGTAATGAAACTTTACTATAGTTAATTTGTTAAGAGGAGGTTTATACTGTTATATATTGTGTGTACACAGAAGTGATGGTATTATAATTGACTGAGTGGTAACTGTGACGGATTTTTAGGATGAAGAATGAAAAGGAATAGTAGTTTAGATGCAGAGTTGACGTTATGACTTAATTGGATAGTTAAGTGCTTTAGGTTATAAGTATTTTTAGTACTTGTATGAGACTTGCTTAGGTTACGAAGTGTCATATTATAAATATGGAAATAAATTATTTATATAAATATGGGCGTTAATAGTGTTGAATTATTAATTTAGTATGTAAGTTTTAAGGCTAAGATGATGGATTGAAATTTGTAATTTAATTATAAGTATAGTATTATAAGATTCATGATGGATGGTAGCTCACGTGCGTAAATTCAAATAATCATGTGTATCACATACTCACGATTACGTTGATTGCAGTGCTCAATTGTTGACCATAATTTCGTTTTTTACCAACCTTTTTCCCCGTTCGCTGTCGGACTCGGACAGACTTCGTATTAACTCATCTTTTAGTTGGTCATATTGTCCGGTGGTCGGGGGATCCAATGGAATGTCCCTTATCCGTTCTAAATATCCTGGTTCGAGGCACCCGAGAAGGGCGGTGGATTTTTCTTCGTCACCCGTGACGCCCACCGCCGCAAGTTGTCTGTCGAATAAAGAGAACCAGAACACGATCTTCAGCGGCTTCAGCGGAGGCACGCGAATTGTTTGACTAGTCGCAACCGTTGTGTTTTTGCTCAACATTGTTAGCGCACTCAGACTCACAATCCTAAATTTCGCTAACTCAAATCACGTCGGGTTCACCAATGTGGAAAATTGGTCGATGATAGGTTGTGCGAAATAACGAGAGCGAAATATTGCTGTCGCAGTCCGTCAAATATATCTTGAATAAATAAATAAATAAATTATTTACAGCCGAATATGTGAGTCGTTGGTACAAAATACAAGACGCGGAATAAATACTCATTAATGTTCGTCGCGTAACTCGATAAATAATCGGAGATACTCTGTAGATAATATTCGATACTCTATATGTACTGTTCGATACTGTTCGATACATTTCAATACTCTTCGATACTATTCCACACTAAAACGCACGCGATCGCGTCCGTTTATTTATACTGGCCGGGGGAGAACCGGAAAATTCGAATTCGTCTACGTTTGATCTACGGTTGCACGAAGCGGCGACACTGTTTTGCATGGAGTTTATTTGTTCTTACATTACTTGTAAGGCAAAACAACAACATGATTTGAATTGTCCTCTGACTCATGTGCCACTACAGTGATTACGGGAGAGAGTGTAGGACGAGTGAAGAATGGTGAATAAGAATGGGAAACGGATTAGCCGAATGACTGGCAGTCGGTATAATAGGCCTGGCGAACTGTAAATGCGTCGCATTTTCATGTAAAAAACAATGCACGTAGCACAAGGGTAAATGGGGAAACGACTTTATAAATGATTTTTTGTCTATTACACGCCTGTCAAATTTCTTTATGAGCAGAACTATTACAAGTGCTATTGTAGCAGAATACAAAAAAATGATGCGTGCTTATGTGGGTGTCACGTTTAACTGCAGTTACAAAAATCTGAACTTTAGAAACAGAACGTTGTTGTGGAAGTAATGATAAGTAAAGTGCGGGTGTTTGTGTAAATTCATATTTTTATAAATTGAAAAAATTAAATCTGAGTAGACGATTGTTTTATTATAAATGTTATAAGGAGTACTAGTATATTTCATACTTCGTTCGGTCTAATACTTCATATATGAAACCTATAGTGGTCATTGTTATCTATATTTATTCAATTAATATTTATTATTAATATTTATAATGAAACAATTTATCTTTATATCTATGTAGGAAGCATGAAAGTTTCAGCAACTATATGATACGTGGCATTAGCATTATGCTAGGCATTATTTTACATTAGTCTTTGATTCCCGCTCTCTCGCTTTCTCGATGAAGAAGTAGAGGGCACAATAATAGAATCATCCACCCAGGGATTATATTTAAGAGTCAGTAGATATAAAGGACAAACTGTTAGTACAGGATTTTTACCAGCTGGTCACATGTCACCTTGTGTGGAAATTGCAGCTCTACTAGCATCAAAATATGTTCCTGATCATACACTTTCAGCTCTTGTGTTTGCTACAGTACCTAATTTAATTTTAATTAGGAATTTTGCAACTCAAGGAAGGTACAGGAATTTTAAAAAACTGAAAATAGGAGACTGTATACCTTGTACGATCAAAGATATGGGGTCAGATGGTATAAGACTTATTTTACCAGTTGCAGAATGTACGCCATTTGGATATGTGTCCCATAGTAACGTTCGTAATTTTAATCTACTGCACACAAACTAAATTTCATTGACAAAAATATTTTCTATTAACAGGGAAGAACAACAATTAGGACTAACATTGTCGCTAAAGAAAATATACGATGATCCATCTAATCCTAAAAGTAGAATAGTGGCAGCATTGGATCCATTGATCCTGTATTTTAATAAATTAGTAGAACTTTCAAGAAATTCATATTACAAAAACAGACCCATTGCATCTGTTAAATTAGGGCGAAGAGTTACTGGAAAGATTGAAAAAATTACGCCTGATTGGTTGGTTGTTCAATTGCAGAATAACTTGCTAGGTATAGTGTCTAAGAATCATTACTCCGAGAATAAAAAAATAGGGGACAAAATTTCTGGGACGATTATAACCACGTTATCGTCAATAATGCATAAAATAAGTGCCAAACAAAATAAATAAATACAATTTCCTGGCGGTAAATTGCTACGTGGTAGAATCTTAATGGTGACAAATTGATTTATCTTGATATTCCTTCAAGGTATTGGCAACGGAACTTTAGCTGCGATAACTGTACGTCGTCACATAAATAGTTTACTGCTAGATCTAACACCTTATATTATTCATTTTAAAATTAAATGTTACTCTTCATTAAATTCCCAAAAATCCGATATTATGCCTCTCAGCGTCATAAAATCTGCATTTGAAAAGAAGTGTTATGTGAGAGAGAAATCGGATGATAATAATAACTTAAAAAGAAAGAAACAAAATCAGGAGTATGTGGCACTCGCCAAAGAAATAAAAATTGAAAAGATACGGGAAGACGAAACATGAAAAACAAAGGGAAACGAAACAGAGAGAAACCAGAGAAAGATTTAGAAAAGGAATATTCAAAGAGAATGTGTGTTGAACAAACAGGAGAAGAAAAGACTAAACTGGAAGACCAAACCTTCCGAAAAAGATTTGGAATATGCTGACTCAACTCTCCTTCAGGATAAAGAGTCATCTTGCGATAGTAAAGATGAAGTAGAAGAAAAACCAAATCTGAGAAATAAGAAATTAACGTCGAGAACAAAAAAGACAGGAGAAACATGAAATACGTCAAAGAGAAGAAGCGCTCGCCAACAACCAGTTACCAAATTCTGTACATCAGTTCCACAGATTAGTTTTAGCTAGTCTAGACAGTTCAATAGTATGGTTACAGTATATGGCATATCATTTACAAACAACAGAAATCGAGAAAGCAAGAGCAGTTGCAAGAGAAGCGGTGAAAACGATTAATTTCAGGGAACAGAAGGAAAAATTAAACGTTTGGGAGGCTTGGTTGAATTTAGAGTCTAAATTCGGAATTCCTAAAGCACTGAATGATGTTTTTCAAGAGGCACTGAAAGTATACAGTCACATGTTGACTGTACATGTCGAGGCTAGCAGGCAGATGGAACTAGAGAAAACAATTAATACCATGATTGGAAAATTTAACCATATTCCCGAAATGTGGTTTAATTGTGGAGAAGGGTTACTAAAAATGGGCTTGGGGGACAAATCGAGGCATATTATGCAGAGAGCATTCCAATCTTTGCCAGCATCTGAACGTATGTACACTACAGAAATAAAGAGAGAGCAGTAACTCTGTTTGAGCAAATTCTATGTTCTTATCCGAAACGGGTGGATATATGGTCTTGTTATGTTGATTCTCTAATTAAATCTAATGATACTGATATAGGAAGGTAAAAATATTTTTTCAACTATATTTTGTCTTTTTAATTTCATAGAGAATTTACCTTCTAATAATTTGCATTTACAGGAAAGTTCTAGAGAGAGCAGTTGTTCAGGCATTACCGCCTAGAAAGGTGAAGATCCTCTTTAAAAAGTTCATCAATTTTGAAGAGCAGCATGGTACTGAGGAAGTCGTGACTCGTGTTCAACAAATGGCTGTAGAATATCCAGAGAAGCAGTGTACAAAATGATTAAAAATAATAAAACGTTTTGACACATATTTCATTACATCATGTGAGCAAAACCTTCGTTACTTCGCGCAAGATGATCTGTGCGACGTCCTTCATTGTCAGACCGTCAAGACCCAAGCACCATTAAACAGATCCTCAATAAACCTAAGGCCCCACATAAAACTTTAACTTTCCAACGTCATTATTTTAACACATGTTTTAAGTTAATCCTTTTGTCCTGAGGGACTTTTTAAGCCTAGAAAGGTTTTCGGTTTATGGAGGGTTATTGGAAAGGTGCTTAGGTTTATTAGGCGCTCTTAAAAATTACGGAGACTGCGGGTAGTGACCTAACGGAAAAAGTGGATATTTATCTAACGGAAAATCCGGTTTTTTCCCGTAAACAATGACACCCCCTAGCAAGGTTGGTAGGAGGTTTCCTTCTCCTTTCACCACTCAGTAACATGACTACAACCAATAGGCATCACATATCGTTACTTTCACCTTACTAACGAAAAGTGTGAGCAACGAATCCGCTTTCTTCGTTCAAGAAAACATACCCACACCGAGCTTTCCTCCGTAATTGCATGAGAGCGGAACATCAGTCTCCTCTATTGCTACGTCAACTACAACAAGAAACTCAACTGTAAGGGTCTTGCTCGATTACCAAAGAATATTGTGCATGTGTATCGCATCTTCATACGCTAAATCGTCGTCTACGACATATATCATACGCAACGGCGTAAGTTGTAAGTACAACGGTATCAACTTGTTGAAAATATATAGTTTATAACCCTGTTAATCGCAGCGCTATACCGCCTCAACCACCCTTATTATCTCAACAGAAATCAGGAGATCGATCTATTCGCGGCGTCGATTATTATAATCGTAACGGAAATTTACGACTCCCGCTGACGTTTTTCCTCGTGATTGCGTCTCCCCGTGATTGGTCGAAAATACAACCTTAATTACACAATACCTAAAACAGTCCAGTTATGTAAAGTTTTCTACCACATATGCAAAATACTATTAATATTGATACATATAAAAATGAAAAAGGTAATAATAACTTGACATATTTACAATTTCTCTGATCTTAAGTGCGTCCTTTTTATTGATTATTCTGTAATGACAAAACCAGGAATATGTCTAATCAAAAATGTTTTAGTACGTTTGGGACGCAACTGCTCCATTGTGCAGCAGTAGTTTTAGCTAACCGATCGTTACAACCACGTCGGCGCTATTGACTTCTTCAGAGGTCTCGGCGACATTTGAATTGTGCCTGAAATTATACAAGTTGGTTTTGTAGGTACCCAGGTAGATACCCTTGTCCAAGAAGTCTTCGTTTTTGTACTTCCCGTTCGTGGTTATTACGTTTTGCGTCTATCTTAAGCATATTTTTTGAGATAATCCATGATGCATCCTGAAGACATTAAATAATGTAGATTTATATTGTTTCGACTCGAGATATCTACCCGATTCATTTATGTGATGCTCTGTATGAAGTGTACCATTGATCAATTTGAAGAAAGACACATTTTGAATTTTTGGACGAACTACAAATTTTTAATAGTTAGTAGCCAAAATTGAGAAGCTAAATCAAAAACCGCGCGGCCACCGTCTACTTCTTCCTAAATGTAGTCATAGACTATGGACATAAAAATATGGATCGTACCATAGGTCTATGGTAAATTCATCTCTGGATATAATGTTCTTGATTCGTGATGTAGTCGCACGTGGGTTGGCTCGTTGCTTATTGCCCCGGTGTAGCCGGTTCCTCCATCTGGTTTAGGATCAGTTGCCTGCAGCTTGTAAAGCAAAAAAATCAGAGCCTGTTGAAGAATTTTAAAGATAAATCTGTCTTATACTGTTCATTCTAAAATAAAACTGTGGCGGCACGGGCCACGGAACTTTTCAACGGCTCCGGATACAAAGCGCGACGCCACCAAAGCGCAACACCGACGTGCCCAATGTATCATCGATATCCTCACACTCTTTCCGCCGAATTCTCGGAAGAGCATACACGCGCCAGCACAGGCGGCACATCTTATGAATGCACGCTAGTGGGGATATCGATGGGCTACGAAGGGAAGGATCTGCGCGAAGAAAAACAAAAAGCAGGGTCAGTCTGTCTTGCGTCATTAGAAGTGTAACTCCTCGGTCCCTTTCGATAGCAACGCGACGAACGACATCTCGGTGTCTATCGTTATTTGTTAGTTGTTATCCGTTGTCTGTTAAGTGTAATTGTTGATTATTAATTGTTAACTCAGATTGTTGATTAGTTCTTGTTACGCCGCGCGACTCTCTGCCTGGCCCAGGTCACACACCGCGGGCCAGAAGGACACCAGAGGTCCGCTCGTCCGCACGGCGTACCCTCATTATCCTTAAGCACCGTCCATAAATCATAGATTTACTAGAAAAGGTCCTTTAAACAAAACAAACATCTGGTCCCGAGGAGTTGCTAAACACTATTGTCTACCACGGCAGGACAAGGGAAAGTTGTTTTTTTTTGTCACGCACGCGGCAACTTTCCCCCCATTAATCACTTTCTCTCGAGGACAGTTAAGACCCTTCGTTTAACCAATTAAAAACGAAGCCTATTCCCTCACTCTCCTAAATAACATCGGCTCCAACAAATCCGATAGTCCCGTGCGCTGGAGGGACCGATCCTTAGCCTTCCACCGAGACAGCATCGTCTCCCAAAAACACTGATTTCACATCCTTCGAACGGTCAACATCCTTCGAGCGGGTATACACACCCGCAGATCAGTCACTCACTCATCTCGTACATACGCACCAGTGTAACTATCCTCGTTATAAGTTGTGGAATAAACGGTGACCTAACTTACTACTGTGTCAGATTCAATCAACCACCTCTGTTATCCTACCCGAAACAGGGGAACGACTACTTCGCGGCGTCGATTCACCGAATCGTAGCGAGAATTTACGCCTCTCGCTGACGCGTTTTCCTCGCGACCGCGTCTCTCCGCGATCGGTCGTAACACTTGGTCCTTCGAGCCGGATTATCAGTGGCAGTGGATAGTTTTGTCACCCATCCGGTCGAAACATTCGATCTTTCGAGCCGGATTCAGTGACAAGTGAAAAGTGTGGACACGTAACCGGTCGAATCATTCGATCCTCAAAGCCGCATCACGCGTCAAGTGAAAAGCGCACACCAGTGACACCCACTATCATACAGTGCCACGTGAATCCAACATAACCAGCAGCGGAAGCGTTACCCCCCAGCGAGGTCAGTAACGTCAAGGATCGTCACCCTTGAAGAGGTAAAATTCGGTGGTTAAAACGCAACCACGCAACCTCCTGCCGCAACTGGACAATCTTCAACAGAAGTAAGTTATAACCATTCCACTTATCTAACAAACAATGGCAACCGGAAACGCAGAGAAAATCACCTCCTTGCATCGGGAGCGAAGCAATCTAAGCGACCAATTCCAGGCCGTATCGAAATCACTCGACGAATACGAACAGTCTGGTCAGCACTACAAGGCCACCTTAAGAACTTATCGAAAACAAGTGGACGACATTTGGAAACGGTTTAACATTGTCAACGACCAATTACTTGAGCTCGACGACTTCGCACCTGTGGACTTACTCGATGTCTATGTGGATCTGGTAGTACGATTGAGCGCTCTCATCGAACTTAATTCTTCCTCAACGGATGCCTCCAAGAGAGTAGCGAATCCAAAACCTCCGGAATGCAGCAACAAGGCTCCTAGACCAGGTTCCAGAGACCACCGATCCCATCGCAAGACACGCGAAGCTCATCGCATCACACTCGCAACGTGTCACCTAAACGCGGCCCGACGACAACCACATTAGCATCGAACGTTCATGACTCTTTAACCGCAGCCCACAACCTAGATAGTAACGGGTTGAATCCCATCCAGGATAGTTACAAGGTCAACGTCGAGTCGAAACCTACTGTAAAGGCTTCGAAATCCACTGTGCTCAAACCATCCAGGGGCAGTGTTTCTTCGGGCAATACTTCTACGATGGACGTCCAACACAACGTATCGACGTCCAATCATCTCTCTTACATCACGTCATCTGCACCACCCGAGATTAGAAACATTGCATCGGACAGTCACACTTCGAGACGTAACGCGAAGACTCCTACTTCGCCACCTCAGAGATGTGCTACGCCTGCAATTGGCCCTACTCAGAATCATTGCCTCATTATTAATACCATGACTAATCACTCAAATGGTATCGGTAATTTACAGAACATTCTATCTGATCTCAACGATTCGCTGCTGAGTTCACAGAGCGCCACACCGAACAAGTCGCGTGTCACGGACTTCTCCCTGAAGTCACCCTTGGCTGCAACGACGCTACCACACTCTCCAATGGCAAAACAAGTCCAAATCACGACGCCCAACGCTTCTCCTCTATCAAGAATCATCACTAAGAGAATGCGATTCGAGCGGGTCATCGGGGGGAGTCCAGCCTCCCAATCAACCTCAAACCGCCGCACCGCGCTTGATGAATCTTCACCAAGCATCACCGACGTTCCCTTCGACGATACTTCCTGGGCCGAGGTGTTTAACGACACTTCCAGAAGCAAGATTCACGACACTTCTTGGGTCGTGAATTTCACCTGGAAATCGCTCGGCATCGGCGAGGAAGACGGCGATCCAGACTACAAAGGGGACAACGTGCCATCCAGGCAACGGGCCTTCGACCGTATCTTCGAAGTCACCCTGGCGACAACGGCCTCATCCAGACTACCACAAGTCATACGGCAACGAGCATCTTGGAACGACGTGCCACGCAGCGCGTCCTACCAACGAGCCAACCCGATCACGCAGAATAAGGACAATCAGCAATCAACAAGGAGTCGGGCGGCTGCTCCAATTAACTCCACCTTTAATGAAATTTTGATCGGTACCCTCTCAACGGGGGGGAGGATGTTACGCCGCGCGACTCTCTGCCTGGCCCAGGTCACACACCGCGGGCCAGAAGGACACCAGAGGTCCGCTCGTCCGCACGGCGTACCCTCATTATCCTTAAGCACCGTCCATAAATCATAGATTTACTAGAAAAGGTCCTTTAAACAAAACAAACATCTGGTCCCGAGGAGTTGCTAAACACTATTGTCTACCACGGCAGGACAAGGGAAAGTTGTTTTTTTTTGTCACGCACGCGGCAACTTTCCCCCCATTAATCACTTTCTCTCGAGGACAGTTAAGACCCTTCGTTTAACCAATTAAAAACGAAGCCTATTCCCTCACTCTCCTAAATAACATCGGCTCCAACAAATCCGATGGTCCCGTGCGCTGGAGGGACCGATCCTTAGCCTTCCACCGAGACAGCATCGTCTCCCAAAAACACTGATTTCACATCCTTCGAACGGTCAACATCCTTCGAGCGGGTATACACACCCGCAGATCAGTCACTCACTCATCTCGTACATACGCACCAGTGTAACTATCCTCGTTATAAGTTGTGGAATAAACGGTGACCTAACTTACTACTGTGTAATATTCAATCAACCACCTCTGTTATCCTACCCGAAACAGGGGAACGACTACTTCGCGGCGTCGATTCACCGAATCGTAGCGAGAATTTACGCCTCTCGCTGACGCGTTTTCCTAGCGACCGCGTCTCTCCGCGATCGGTCGTAACAGTTCTAATAAACTGTTATTCGTTAAAAACACCAAGAGTAGTTCCTTACGCACCTATCACCATACCACCTCAAAACGATATATCTCATTAAGTTCCTCAGAATAAAGTATTACGCCTATTTGCATGGTAAGATTTGCTTTCGAAAAGAAATACTATGTAGAAGACAAGTTGTGCGATAATAATAACTAAAAAGAGTTGATATTTCATAGAGTGCTTACTTCATAAATGAAATTATAGGAATGTCCTGGAGAAAGTACTTGTTACGTTCAGATGCTGGCAAAGATTGCAATGCTCTCTGCATAATGTGCCTCGATTTATCCTTCAAACCCATTTTTAATCATTCTTCTCCACTATTAAATCATGTCTCGGGAATATGTTTAAACTTCCCAATCATGGTATTAATTCTTTTCTCTAATTCCATCTGCCTGCCAGCCAGACATGAACAGTCAACATGTGACTGTATATTTTCAGTGAGTCGTTAGACCTCACTGCCTCTTGAAAAACATCATTTAATGAGTCAGGAATTCCAAATTTCGATTCTAAATTCAACTAAGCCTTCCAAACGTTTAATTTTTCCTTCTGTTCCCTGAAATTAGTCGTCTACACCGCTCTTGTCGCCACTGCACTTACTTTCTCTATTTCTGTTGCTTGTAAATGGTACGCCATATACTGTAACCATACTATTGAACTGTCTGGACTTGCTAAAACTAATCTGTCGAACTGATCTGCAGAATTTGATAACTGGTTATCGACGAGCGCTTCTTCTCTTTGACGAACTTCACGTTCCTTCTGTGTTTTCTGTTCTCAACGTTCAGCGGCACTTAATTTCTTATTTCTCAGTTTTAGCTTTTCTTCACAATCGCTAGATTACTCTTTACGTTGAAGGAGAGTTAAATCAGGGTTGTTATCCCAGTAAAATCCATACGCAAATATCCTTGGCTTCTGCTCGTTATCGTCACCATTATTAACATTGATAAGCGCATATCTCAAATCTTTTTTGGAAGGTTTGGTATCTTTCAGTTTAATCTTTTCTTCTCCTGTTCGTTAAACACACGTTCGTTTTTCTCTGTTTCGTTTCCCTTTGCTTTTCATCTTTGGTACTTCTTGTAACTTTTCAATTTTTATTCTTTTGGCGACTACCATGTTCTCTTGATTTTGTTTCTTCCTTTTTAAGTTATTAATATTATTCGATTTCTCTTCCACACAATAATGGAATATAGTGTCACGTAGAAGACACAGGAAATCGCGAAATTAACGGATCATGTCGTCTGAATTTGAAGTGTGTCGGACGTGATAGGTGCCAAAGAAACACTCGGAGATATTTAAACCGTATATTTATTAACAATTCTCTCTTTCTATACTTTGCGTAGAACTTGCGATTACACTTAACGATTCGCAATTCTCGGTTACAACTGATAGACGACGAGTTAAGGTGGCGATTGAGCAAAGTGCGCGATATAAGTTAAAATGATGACTACTCAAGGAACGTAGAGGAACTGTCTTTCTGTGACGATGACGCTACGGAAGTGTGGCTAAGGGTACGAGATAATCGGATTCGTTAAGGAAAGTTTTCCTTAGGAAAGTGAGGGAAATGGAAGTCACTGTTAATTGGTTAATTTCTATGTTGGTAGTTGAAGAAGGATGCTAACCGCCCTCGAGAGAAAGTTGCTAGCGGGAAGAGTCGTCCTTGAGAAAAGCAGACTTCCCGTATCTTCCCGTAGTAGGTGTTGGAGATTTAGGGACTGTTAGGATAAAGACTGTTTGTCTGTGTGAAGGACTTTAGTTAACTAAATTTTAAGATTTATAACGGCTCCTCAAGCTAGCTGAACATGTACTGTGGAGATGCATCGACGTCTGGTAATCGTCTTACCCGGAGAATAGGGTCTGCGTGTGGCGAGCCACGGGACAGAAACCGTTGGAATGTTTACTGTCGAGTGCCGCAACAACTATTTCTTTTTAAGGAGAGCTATACTATTACCTCATACCTTTGTCAGGCAAAGCGTCCATCCCCTGACCGCGGCTACGTTCGGCGACTGGTTGTCGCCTCGAGTCCAAGCTCATTATCACAAATCTCGAACAATTGTAATCGAGTTAAGTTATAGAGGCTAAAATATTGGGGGTTTTCCGATGGATTCCAAAGGAAGGACCCGGTGTCCTTTCATCTATATATGTCGGAGATGAAAGAACACCGGAGCCTTTGGAATTTTGGATAATCCCGCAACATTGTAACCTAGAGTCTACTATAGCTGTAATTGAACAATTGTAGTTATTCAATCCGATTGTAATTGTTCGAGAGTTGTGATAATGAGCTTGGGCTCGAGGCGACAGTCAGTCGCCGAACGTAGCCGCGGACAAGGAATGAACGCTTTGTCTAACAAAGGTATGGAGTAACTCTATAGCTCTCTTTAAAAAGGAAATAGTTGTAACACTCGACAGTAAACATTCCAACGGTTTCTGTCCCGTGGCTCGCCACACGCGGACCCTATTCTTCGTGCAAGATGATTGCCAGATGTCGATGCGTCTCCGCAGTACATGTTCAGCTAGCCCGAGAGCCTGTTATAAATCTTAAGATTTAGTCAACTAAAGTCTTTCAAACAGACAAACGGTCTTTGTCCCAACTACGGGAAAATAGGGGAGACCTATTTTTCAACGAGCGGCGTCTCCCACTAGCAACTTTCCCTCGAGGGCGGCTAGCATCTTTTTTAACCACCGATATGGAGATTGACCAATTAGCAGCAACGCCAATTTCTCTTACTTTCTGAACGAAGGCTTTTCTCGACGAATCCGATGATCTCGTATCCTTAGACACACCCCATTATAGTTTTCCTCTGTGGCATCATCGGGACGGGAAAGGCATTCTCGCTCGCAATCTCACTGATGAAAGGAGTAACCCTTTACGACCAGTGAATATTACGCGTCCGACTTAGATTTTGTGAGTACGTTCATCTATCATCCCGTCGACCGCCGATTCGTTATTGAACCTAGGATCATTGTCATTAGTTTCTCGAGTATCTAATCACCACGGTTACTTGTCCGGTTCTATGATAATCGTATTTGCACTAGTCAATGTCTTCTCTAATGCATAACGACAACGTGTAACCCAAACGAAGATTCGTTTCACGCCCCTAACATTAATTCTAATGTAAACTCTACATATATTTTGTGGCATACTTGTAAAATCTAGACATCATTCTTTTGATAGCTTTTCATAACTGTATCAGAATTTTAAGATTAATTAAACGAATATTTAATAATAATTTTAATATCGAAAATAACGATTATTATAATACGAATTTTTATATGAATAGAGTATGTTAGAATATGTGAAACATAAGGTCCGGTCAAGTACTAGGAACAAACGAAAAACAGTTTTGTACGAAGAAAAACAAGAAAGATATAAAGAATAACAGGCTTTGTTTTCGAGAAAATTGATCTTGGAAATCTGTTTGAAACATATAAATTTGGTTAGTTACCGATTAAGCAGATGGAAGTTATTTTACGTGCAAAAATAAGAGAAAAATGTGGAATAAAATCTTTCCGTATAAAGCTTCATTTTCAAGAAAAACGAATTTCTTCGTGCTCAGTTGATAACACTGTTCAACACGTAATTTTGCAATCTTCAATTTCTTTTACCATCGTTCCCGGTATGCCATCTACACCAACCGCTTTATTCCGGTTCATCTCAGCTCCGGCATCCAGTAGCGCTTCCTTCGTGATCAAGCCCTCGCTGACACTAATACTCCCGTGGATTCTACTTATATTTCCCCTCGGTCTCGTTAAGAAAAGCTCATCGACAAGGGCTCGAATCAGTTTCCTCGTCTGCCTCTTCTTTTTCTGCAACTCCTGAACCCACTGTACCGCGTCTTCAGTTCCTCACGCCACTGCTCTCTGAGTTCTTCTTCTCGTCGTCATCACCTCCTCCTTTCTTAACTTCATCAACTGTTCATTCCGCCAATAATTATGATTTTTCTTGCCCGTTGGAGGGTAAACCCTTTTTAATTCGGAGGTACATGGGGTTTCCACCGTAACAGCGCACATCGAGCCCTACTGCATAGATGTCCCTCGGTACTTGTTACTAAGCTTTCCTAATTAACCATTGCTACCAAGTGACCCACTTAGCCAGATTGACACATACCATTTCATATTGAATAATACTTTACTTCATGCATGTAGATGGCACCACTCCTTTATGTATCATAAAGCCCCTAAAGAAGGGGCCCGCTTACCAATATGGCAACCGTGTGACACGTGCGCGTCTCATCACGTCGTTCAAACTATTATGTGATCCCTACTTCCTACACTCCACTGCATATAAGCATTTGCATTTACATTTCCCCTATCCCATCAACTCACAGTTGACCCCAGTGACAAGAAAACCCCACCGTGTTCGCTACCACCCACATGTACTTTCTTCAATTCATCGATCTACTGACATTCATGTGCCAATCCAGCAGGTATTAACCGTGTCGAAGCCACCCAAAGGGTAGTGTTAGTGTACTATTGTGTTCCATCGTGTGCAATTGCATTCTCTATCATACTTCATAATCTTACAACATTTAAATCTATTATATTAATTATCATCTCGAAGCCAATTTTAAATACTGTTGCGTTGTCAATTAATACAAAACCATTCTCGTTATTCAGTTAAAAGTAAAATAAATAACGACTAAAACAAAAACAAAACACGATAAACAGGTTTAGCGTGATGAGTTATTGTTATTAAAGGCTTTTTTAATCTTTCACTTTTTAGTTAGCTAAACTTTATTTAGTTACATTTTTTGATATTCTATATTCTATCCCATATAACGTAGCTTAATGTAAAAAATTCGAATTGTGTCAATTCTTGCCCTAACCATTAATTTAGTAGTTTGTAATTAATTAATTAATTTGTAGTTATGGAGCTATAATAACTCGTCAATAAATGCGAACAACCAACGTCCTTTCGAATTATCTACAACAACGTACTCACGCATATTAAACATTTACGAATACGTTATATACATTAATTTATTACTTTTTAAATTATTTACTGTTTCCTACTAATTCCTTTCCTTTTTAGTTTTGAAAATCAACGATATATACTACCACTTTCTAATTCTTCCACTGTTTTCCATTATGAACTGACTTTATCTGATGAGTCATTATAGTTCCAAATATATTTATCCTAAGCTATTGTATTTAAATTACTTAAGATTGAAAATAAATTTCTTCTTAAAACTTTATATTTATATAGCTCTTCAATTATATTACGTAGAATACTCCTCCATTATATTACCACTCTTTATTATATTTTATTTAACTCTGGCTTCTTCTAATTCAATTCTAATTTTATTTCCTTTTAAAGTTTTATCATTTAAATTGAAATTCGTAATTGCATTTTCTATAGATATTCGACTTTACCAACTCCTCTTCATATTTTAATTCAATAGTTCAATAATTTATTGCTTTATGTTCTTTGTTATTGTTCACCTATGACTCATCACGCCATGATTATCGAGCATTACACTTCTTGTTTCTCTCACATTTAACATTAGATCCTCCAATTATTCCATTTATTTTTGTTCAGCTAGGATATTACCATTTAATTATACCCAAACATATTGTAACTTACTCACTCGATCATAATCCACGTCGACTCCCTTGTAACATACACCCTGATATTCACTTAATACTATTCCACTCACACCAATTCTCCTATCATCTCATCCCACTTCACACCCCTTACAATTTATCGTAATAATTCATTGCACTTCCCTCTCCCTTTGTAATCCATTGTAACCCATTGCAATTTTCTTGAAATTCGCATAAGCATACTGTATTTTCGACCAATCGCGGGGAGACGCTTCCGCTAGGAAATTCGCCACGGAAGTCGTAAATTCCCGTTACGATTGTAATAATCGACGCCGCGAACAAATCGATCCCCTGATTCCCGTTGAGATATTAGGGGTGGTTGAGGTGATATAACGCTGCGATTAACAGGGTTATAAAATATGTATTTCCAACAACTTTACACAAGATAGTAACGCCGATACGTAAGAGGTAAGTGAAGAATAAATGGATTGCTCTTAGATGAGAGAATCAGTGTAGAGACGATGACTGATCTGAAGACAGAGCTCGAGTCCTAGTAGATATGTTGTCGTAGAGGAAGTCTTGAGGTGTTGAGTATGTTAGAATGGAGAGTTAACTGAACTTCCGCTCTCATGTAATTATGGAGGGAAGCTCGGTTTGTAGGTATTTTTTGAACAAAGGAAGCGGATTCGTTGTTCACACTTTTCGTTATGAAAAGTGAGGGTAACGGTCCGCGATGCCGCTTGATTATAACCCACCTTAATGCATAAAGGTATGAGGAGGAAGCCTCCTACCAACGTGGCTCATGGGTGAACTTGTTCATGGAAAAAACCAGCTTTGTCGTTAGACAAACATTCGTTTTTCCCATTAGGTGACTACCCGCTCTCTCCGTAATGTTTAACAGAGTCTAATAAACCTGACGAGTTTTCTAAGAACCAGCCATAAACCGAAAACACTTATAGGATTAGAAAATCCTTCCGGATAAGCACATTAACTTGAAAACATGTGCTAACAATTAAACTAAAAAGTTAAGGTTTATGGTGGGTCCTTAGGTTTATTGAGGACCGGAATGACGGTACGTGGACCATAGGCTGCCAGGCATTGTCGTGCCCAGTTTCTACAATCTTTGTTTATTGACGATCGGACGAAACACGTCGTCTCCATGTTTTGCGTAGCGCGTATCCAAAGATGGGAAAGTCCCTGAGCGAATTATATACGCTGTGCCGCAAGGATTTCGATACAAACGGTCATACAAAATCGCCTGATACGCCGTAATCAGGAAAACGTATCTTCTTTAATTGTAATACGGATGTATCGGACTTGACGATGTCGCGTAGCTCGGTGTCGTTTTCTTGCGCTGCGGCGAGAGTTTTATGGTCCACAGATTTCCCTATCGCTTCGATGCCAGATAGAGCGTCGGTTACATTATTGTCCAAGCCTTTAATGTATCGGATGTCGGTCGTGAACTGTCCGAAGTAGTCAAGATGGCGAAATTGTCGCGGCGAACATTTGTGTAGATATTGATTGAACGCGCACATGAGGGGTTTGTAATCGGTTTATATCGCGAAATTTCTCCCTCCTACGGCTTATCTACAACGTTTAACTGCGGTGTACAAAGCAAGAAGTTCGCGGTCATATGCTCTATATTTTTTTGCTGCGCGGAGGTCAAGGATGTTGTAACGAATCTTAGCGGCAGCCATTTGTCGTTCACGCGTTGATGTAATACTGCTCCTATGGCGTAATCCGATGCGTCTACCGCGAGGCTGACGGGCCCGCCTGGTATCGGATGTGCTAGTGTCACACGCTCAGTAACGTCACATGTTAAGAAGCAGTAATAGGGTGAACAAAACATACTGCATGCCACAGCTATCGAAACAATAACCAGATAGTAACGGAATAGCCGCCTCTGATATACACCCGGCGATAATCCCTACAGGAGGACTAAAATCTCAGCATAAAAACCTTTCTAAATTAGCGCTCGACATCTTTTTTATTATAGCACTCTGAACCGCCACTATTTTGGATTCATACAATAAATTTTACTACTGTTAGGTAGACGATACATTTACACTGTACATGTGAATGTGTGTGTAAGCGTCGGAGAGCGTCCAGGTCTCAGTTGAGACGAAAGACGATTCGAAGCTGTTAGAAGAATCTGGTGGGGTCGGTTGACAACAAGCGTGCGTACAAGAAGGTTATCGAGGTCTTCGGAGTGTAATATATATCGGAGATGAAAGAACACCGGAGCCTTTGGAATTTTGGATAATCCCGCAACATTGCAACCCAGAGTCTACTATAGCTGTAATTGAACAATTGTAGTTATTCAATCCGATTGTAATTGTTCGCGAGTTGTGATAATGAGCTTGGGCTCGAGGCGACAGTCAGTCGCCAAACGTAGCCGCGGTCACGGGATGAACGCTTTGTCTAACAAAGGCATGGAATAATTCTATAGTTCTCTTTAAAAAGGAAATAGTTGGAACACTCGACAGTAAACATTCCAACGGGCTCTGTCCCGTAGCTCGCCACACGCAGACCCTATTCTTCGAGTAAGATGATTGCCAGATGTCGATGCGTCTCCGCAGTACATGTTCAGCTAGCCCGAGGGCCTGTTATAAATCTTAAGATTTAGTCAACTAAAGTCCTTCAAACAGACAAACGGTCTTTGTCCCAACTACAGGAAAATAGGGGAGACCTATTTTTCAACGAGCGGCGTCTCCCACTAGCAACTTTCCCTCGAGGGCGGCTAGCATCTTTTTCTAACCACCGATATGGAGATTGACCCATTAGCAGCAACGCCAATTTCCCTTACTTTCTGAACGAAGGCTTTTCTCGACGAATCCGATGATCTCGTATCCTTAGACACACCCCATTATAGTTTTCCTCTGTGGCATCATCGGGACGGGAAAGGCATTCTCGCTCGCGATCTCATTGATGAAAGGAGTAACTCTTTACGACCAGTGAATATTACGCGTCCGACTTAGATTTTGTGAGTACGTTCATCTATCATCCCGTCGACCGCCGATTCGTTATTGAACCTAGGATCATTGTCATTAGTTTCTCGAGTATCTAATCACCACGGTTACTTGTCCGGTTCTATGATAATCGTATTTGCACTAGTCAATGTCTTCTCTATTGCATAACGACAACGCGTAATCCAAGCGAGGATTCGTTTCACGCCCCTAACCCTAATTCTAATGTAAACCCGACATATTTATTCATATAATGTATGCTACTCGTTCTTTTTCCCTTGTTTGGTTTGAAGATCACCAGCGTATGCTAACACTCACATATTATATTACTCCTCCTTTTACTTATTCACCGCTATCCATCATAGACACCATCACCAATGAGCCGTTAATGCATCACACACTTTTTTATCCTACGCTGCTGCTGCTGTACTCGAGTTAATTTAACAGCTATTCCCCTACAACTTATCATGCCAATATTGACCGCCACGCTTCATGTTTCTCCCACTTTAATTGTACTCAAACGATCATATGATTATAATCCTTGTCGCCTCCATATGCATACACTCTGATATCGTCTCAATATTATTCCACTCACACCCCTTGTAATTCACCACAATCCTTAGCAATCCTGCTTGCATTTTCACACGCATGTATCATCGTATATTGTCAAACACCTAGCTAGCGAGAGCGATCCACCAACATGTCCGCTCTCAATTGCGTCGCGAACCAGACTTCTGTCTATAACCTACGTTCACCTTAACATGTGACTCGTAGTTATTCATTTGTTATAGTTCCCGAACCGTAATTACACTTTATTTCAATTCCTATCCTAGTCAAATTCTAATTTCTATTTCCTTTAATTTAGCCAATAGATTAACTTAATATTAATTTAGCTCACTTTAACTTCAATTAAAATCCACTAAACGCTTACTCACTCAATAACATTAATTGTTATATCGATTTTAGCCCCGCTACGCCTTCCAATTTAGCCTGTGACTTCTTGCATCCGTTAAACCCTCTCATCTTATTCAAGTCAACAATAAACTAAAATCACTGTACGTACCCACGACACCCTAATTCATCTCAAATGGGAATTATCCATCACTATCTAGCTCGTTAAAAATTGGTATTTCTCATGTTTCCTTTAAACTAATTCCACCCACGATATGACACATCTACCCCTAACCAACTACTATTACAACTAGCCTTATGCTCACGAGCGGGAGCTCGCGGCAAACACGTCCGCAAGCAACGACGTCTCGAGTCGAACTCCAGTTTTGCTGCTAATTAAACTCGGTTGTCTGATTTCTAAGATTTTATGTGTTTTACACGATACGTCGATCTGCACATTTTTCCTAATGATAATGATATAATGATTTTCTGTCTGTAAGGGTACGAACGTCAATTCTTCCAACTTGAATACAGCAGTTGGGCAGGTTTTGACTGTCTGTTGATTATTAGTTAATTCGATTCTACATTTAGGTGAACTGATTCTATTGTGACTTGACTGAGTTCCCTTACAAATGTCGATGATTGCCGTTCGTTTATATTTGTTTAAGTAGTGGCTATCGACAAAGGTGTATCGTTCTAAGCTGATTAGTATCAGTTTCTACTACAGGTGCGATAAATACAGAGTTTTGCTTGAAAGGTATCGGATAAATTTTTGTTATTTTCCATTCGTTGTCTTCTGAAAACGATACAGTTATCATATATATGAGTTTGTTATCATTTGTCCATAATTTTAGTTTACTTAGATCTAGAATTAGTAGAAAGTTTTGAACTGAAAGATCGATATGATTACTCATAAAGTTTTGCTTCGTTATTTGGTCGAGTGTTGTTAAGAATTGTTTGGGTTCCATAATTTGCGGGTTTATAATTCCTTGTTTTCCTGATACTATAGTGTTAAAAATTTCGTCGATGTTAATATGGAGCTCCGATATGGTAGATTCAGTCTGAATTAGTAAAGAGATTAATATTTCGTTTTTCTCGTTATGGTTTTCAATCTTGCGTATGACATTGCTAACGTTTTCGAGTTGATTCGTCTTAGCATAGTCTAGCAAGCGTTTGATAAGTGCGGTTTGATTACTGAGGATCGTTTTTATTTTATTGTTGGAGTCAAATAATGTGTAGAGGATGAGTCGAGTCCGTGATGATTGTGGTTGGTGGCTGTAGATGTCGCTGCTGGGGGTACTGCTATATTTTCTTCCTATTTAGAATCGTGGAATAAAAATCGGACTTCGGTCGCCGGGATTCGATCCCGCGTTCCGAATGTTCGTAACCTTTTTTTTTTTTTGTACGTGGAGAAATCCTCATGGACACTCCGCTGCTGCAATAATCGCGTAACAGCAGAGTAGTGTCGGACTCCTACCGACTAAAACTCCACGATGACCACCTTATGCGCGTGACAGGGGTGCTCCAAGAACCTCTTATGAATTAACTTCAGTTGCACCCCCTTCTCGCGTTCTCTTGTTCGAGCCGGCTATTGAGTAGGCGTTAGGGGGAGGTCGTTGCCCCTAGCGCTGTCACTTCTTCTGGCCGTAGTCCGTTGGGGTGGTGGCGGGGCGGCTCTGTGGCCTCCGACTTCGCAGGGGAGACTCTCAGGCCCAGTTCGTTCACGGCACGGATCGCACAGGCCGTTGCGATTTCGCCAATGCGCAGCGTCTCGTGCCAGCCACGACCCTCGACCAGGATTAGGGTGTCGTCCGCATAACATATCATGGCCGCGCCTGGGGGTAGCGGACATCGCAGTACCTCGTCGTACGCAACGTTCCATAGTATGGGGCCCAGCACCGAGCCCTGCGGGACGCCACGCTCGACGGATCGCTTTTCCTCTCCTTCCTTACTGGTGTAACACACCCACCTGTCGTCGAGGTAGGCTCGGATCAATCGGACGAGGTAGCTGGGAACCTCGAAGTGCTCCAGGGCCGTCACTATCCTGTCCCATGGCATGGTGTTGAACGCGTTGACGATGTCCAGGGAAACCGCCAGCGCCACGCCTTTCCGGGAGACCATGTCCTCCGCAATCGCTCGTACGCGTTTGACCGCGTCAATCATCGAGCGCCCCTTCCGGAAGCCGTACTGGCTTTCGTGCAAACCTGGCACTTGGCCCGCTATGTGTCGTTCCAAGCGGGCGGCGACTACCCTCTCGAGTAGTTTGCCGACCTCGTCCAGTAGGCATATCGGCCGGTACGCTGACGGCGAGGTCGTCGGTCGGCCCTCTTTATGGAGCAGGACCAGTCTCGTCGTCCGCCACGCCCGGGGGTAGACTCCCTCCCTCATGCATCTTGTGAAGAGGTGCCGGAGTCTGGGGGCCATGACCCCCATCACTTCCCCCCAGATCCGGCTAGGGATTCCGTCCGGGCCCGGTGCCACGTTGCGGGGGGTCATTCTTCTGGTAGCCTCCCATATCTCCTCCTCCGTGACTTCCCAGTCGTCCCTCCATTCCAGCGGTCGTGTCGTTTCCCGTGGCCGTTCCACCGCTCTGTTTTCTTGTGGGAGAAAGAGCGTTCCGGTGATCCGCGTCAGCAGTGCAGGTTCCATCTCCGTCGTTGTCAGGGGGCCCTTCGCGCGTAGTTTCTGTGTCACCTTCCTGTATGGCCTTCCCCATGGGTCCGACTCGACTGTTTCGACCAGTTCGGACCAAGCACGGTCCTTCGCTTTTTTAATTTCCTTTTGTAGCGAGCGCTGTAGCGCGCGGTACGCCCGGTAGCGCAAGGAGACTTCTTCTTCGTCGCGTCGTCGCCAGCGGCGGGCCCTTAGGTACTGTCTTCGGGCCCGGACACATCTCGTCCTCAGTTCCACGATGTCGGGGTTCCACCAGTAAACTGCTCTGCTTCGCACCGTGCCCGGTGTGGCCCGTGGCATGGATGCGTCGCAGATTGTTGTCGTGGCTTGGCGGAGGTTCTCGGCCTCCTCTTCCACGTCTGCTTCGGTCGTCGTTGTCGAGGCCTCCCAGCTCCAAGCTGTTGCTATAGCAGCCGCTCGGAGTAGATCTTCATTCCTTTCTTTTATTTTCCATCTGGGCGGTGGGCGCGCGCGCCTCCCCCTCGGCGGGCCGTGCCCGTCGTTTGTCGTCGGCATTCCAGGTCCAGGTGCGTCCACCTCCATGAATATGTAGAGGTGGTCCGACAGCGTCTCGACTCCTTGGGCCACTCTGCAGCCTGAGATCCGCCTGAATGCCTCGGGGGAGGCCCATGTTATGTCAACAATGGGCTCCCTCTGCACGTCACGCAGGTACTGGTCGAGCCCCTGTTCACTAACAGAAGTCCAAGTCCCGCGGCCCAGTTTGATAGCGTGCGGCCGCGCGCGTTGGTCCTGGCGTTCCCCCATTCCGTGAAGTGCGCGTTGAAGTCTCCCAGGACGAGCACTTGTCGGGGGAGTCGTCGCCTGACGCAGTCGCCAACTCCGTCTAGGAATTCCTCGAACGCTGCCCGTCCGCTGTTAGGTGACACGTACACCCCCACCACCATCATCCCTGCCCACTCGACCGCGGCGTATCCGTTGCCGCGTTCCAGCAGGGCTCCGTGGGCGAACGCCCCGGGCGTTGATGTCCAGGTGACGGCAACCATTCCGTCCGTGTCTCCGACCGACTCCGGGGCATCCAGAACTCTGTACGGTTCCGCCACCACCGCTAGGGCGACCGTGCTCTCCCGGATGGTTTGGTGGAGCAGGTCTTGTGCTCGCCTTGACCTTCGCAGGTTAGTCTGGAGGATGCGCATTCTCAGTTCTTTGGTGTTCTTTCCTTGTTTGTGGCTTCCTCCGTGCCTACCTCCTTGTTCGCGGGCATAGGGTCGCTTTGCGACGGGGAGCCTTTCTCGCTGCCTCATGCAGCCGTGGATCCGCGGGCGGCTCCTTTCGTTCCTTTCTTCGAGGGGGCGCAGGCCGGTCCCCCCATCCTGTGCACCGACGGTGTTCCAAGCGCCTCGCAGAGCAGGCATTTCGGGCTCGCAGTAGTGCATGCTCTCGCCTGGTAGCCTGGTTCGTCGCATCTGAAGCACAGGTGCCCCTTGTCCTCCTTGGCGGTGCAGGTCTTCCCCGTGTGTCCTATCCCAAGGCACCTGTAGCACTGCAACGGTCTCCGTTCGATGGCTTCGACCTTCGCCGTCGACCAGCCTATGGCGACCTTTCCAGCCTGGGCCAGTTTCCTCACTGCACTGGCAGGGCCTCGTATCCACACGGTGCCAAGTCCGTTCCGGGCGGGGCGGATTTCTCCCAGCCGGATGTCCTCCGGCTTGCAGCCGCTCTTCCTCGCCAGGGTGTTCTGGATTTCCGCCTTGGTGGCCGCTATGTCTATCAGGGACACCCTTGCCTCCGCGGCTCGGAAGGGTGTCGCCACGCGGACCTCGTTCGGGTCCAGAGCCCGCGTCAGCTGTGCTGCGAGCGCTGCGGCCTTCTCCCTTCCCTGGTCCTCGGGGACCTCTAAGATGACGCCTCCGGCGATGGTCTTCCGCATCCTCATCGTGTTGATTCCGAGCTCGGTCAGGGAGACACTGTCCTTGGCCGCAGCCAGCACCTCCGCGTAGGATTGGCTCGATTTGTCCGTCAGGGTGATTGTTACCGCTGACGTTCGCGGTGCGCGCGGGAGGGGCCCCCTGCCTCCCCCTCTTCGTGCGTTCTCCAATCCACTCTCCGGAGTTTCCCTCTGTCTTACCGCCCCTGTCTCGGGGATCAGCTTCGCCGGCTGCTTCTTTCCTGCTTCCTTCTTCTTTCCGCTTCTTTTCCTTTCAACCGTCTGCCATTCGATGACAGCTGTTCGGCCTCCCTTGGGCGCTGGGGCGTTTGGGGCTCCAGGCTCCATCCCTCTCGTGTTCGCGGCAGGAGCGACCTCCTTTCCTTCTCCTTTTTCTATTCTCTGCAGTCGTTCCTCCAGTCGGTGCAGCAAGGATCTCATCTCCTCTGCATGGTGTTTGACTGCAGCGAGACGCGCCCTGTAGCTGCTCTCATCCGCGGTGGGGCGCGAGGCCGGCTCTTTTCGGAGTGCCTCTACCGCCGCCTCCAGTGTTGCTATGCGTCTTTGCGCTATAGCGAGTGCGTCGGTGACAGGGTCCGTTCTCCTCACTATTTCGGTCACGCCCGCGGTGATGGTTCTCGCCGCCTCCTTCAGGGTTTTCACCTGCGTGTCCTTGTGGTTGCGGGGTGCCTCGGCAGCCTTGGCCACCTCGGCGGCCCGGCGAATCAGTTTGGCTCCTATGTCCGCCGTTGTGGCTGTTCTCATTTCTTCAGCCGGGTCCGCGGGGAGTTCGGGGGATTCGTTGGACTTCTTTCTCTTCGCTCGGGGTGCTTCTCTGGCGGGGGTTTCCTCCTCCTCTGTTGTTTCCTCAGTCCATATTCCCTCCTTGTCCAGCGTGAAGCGGGAGAGTCCCTCCTTTGGCGGCATCGCCTTCGTCATGCTCCTGGTGCTGACGTGTGGCAGCTCCGCAGCCAGTTCCGTTTCCCTTCGTCCCCTAGCGTTTTCCTCTACCTCCTTCCCTTTCGCCATGGTTGCGTCTGTTTCCCCGTTGGGCGGGAAATGTCGCTCGGTCAGCACTTGCCACTCTGCCAGTCGCTGTCACTTTCAAGTGGCCCGCGCGAAGCGCTTCGGCGCACGCGCCAATATGGCTGCGTCTGGGTAGTTTCTCGGGTAGCCCGTGTAGCGGCGCTGTTGTCACGCGTCCTAATATGGCTACTCCACCGTCCTAACCTCACACTTGGTTGGTTTTGCTTTAACTCCTTGTCCAAGCCAGACTTCCCGTATCCACATCCGCTTTGCGTTCACGGGCACTAGTCCTCCACTCTGGTTACCTCCCTTGCCCAAGCTCTCCAGTTTTCCGGAGATTTCGATTACGCTCGCAGCTCCGTCCTCTCTACGTCTGCCTCCCATATATCCCCCCACTACTTTCCCCGAAAGTTCGTAACCTAATGCGTTAACCACTGCGCTACCGTCGTCCGTTAGTTGTTTATGTCGAGTAGCGGTATTTGTGCTGTGTCGAGTGCCGCTACAAATGTATCAATATTTTCGTTAATGAGTTCTAGATCTTTTTCGAGGAGAGTTCCGAATAGAGTTTTAGATTCTGAGCCTATGACGTTGAGCAGTCCGCGTTTGCTTCTATAATGTAATGCGTATAATATGAAAAAATATATGAAATATCCAAGGTATAGTTTTATTAAACTTACTTTTTATAATGCTTCGTAGGTAAAACAATTTTCTATCCAGATTCCACTTTCTCAATTATATTTTCAAAAATGCTCGATAAGGAGTACAATTTTCTACCCAGGTTGTACCTTTCTAATTATATCTTCCAAAATTCTTGATAGGTGAAACAATATTCCACCGACGATTTACTTTTTTAATTGTATCCCCAAAAATATGGACCTGCTTAACGTTTAGATATTATTATTTTTTTCGTTGTTACTTGATACGGCTAGCAATTAAATAGTGAGAATAAGAAGAATTGGAAGTGCCATTTTCGAAAAAGAATTTTGTTTCTCCTTGAAGAGGTTGTTTGTATGAAGGTTAATATCACTAAATATGAAGGGAAGTGTAATCATAATAATTCGTACAGTTTTTAACGTTTCAGTTTACACGTTTTTACGTGATATAGGTTGTGTATGATGTATGTTATACGATTAGTTCCCTAAATTAGACTGTGTGCACCATGTGCCAGCAAACTCCCTCCATCGTGCTTGAACATGTGCGTAGATAAATCTGCCTCGATTATCCCATCAGATAAGAAAATCTCTACTGACCTTCTTAAGCAAACTACATAATGGACTTACATATCTTCTCTTAAGATATAAAGAAGATATTTTTTTTATCGTTAATTAACAGATCTTTGAAACGATAGAATAGAGATATCGTAAAATTATATAAAGTATTATAATATGCGTAATAAATAAGTATCGTTATATTTTTCTAATAAATAACATTCCCATAAACAAACAATTTCTCATAAACAGTCGTTTCCCAGAAAGCTTTAGTTTCGATACTGGCAACTTTATCTACTTCCGCTCTTCAATTATGAAGGATTAATCTTTACGAAACTTTTGGAACGGCTGAAGATTTCTCACGATGAAACGCGACGAATTCGATACAAACTACGCGGAAATAAAGACAGCTGCGATGGAGAATCGCGGGATTGATATTAATTAATTAATCTGTGGCAACCATTATATCGATTCGTTACGTTATTGCGACAGGCCACGCAACATTTTATTGCTTCTGTTTCTACAATTTAATTACAAAGTATTCAATTTCCCGTTATAAACAAGGAAAGGACTGCAAGTTTGTACAGCTTTTATCAAGATTACGTGCCATTGAACATATCGATTGATTGACTTCTCATGTTTCGTATTAATCGACATCCGATATAGCTATGGGACCTGGAATATTGAAATATTGGGAAGTCAGTTATATTCAGGTGTTCTATAGATTTGACGTATAAGCCTTGTAACATGTACTTCTTTATCAGACGTTTACGAGATACTGAACGATGGCTACGCTTGTAGTATCCAAAAATTTTACGTCGATTTATAATCGAAGATTCGATCAAACTATAGATAGATTTGAATATTCTACGAATTGAATTTAATATTAAGAATTTTAGTTGTATAGATCATCGACGAAAGTCTGTTACACGGGCCCTTTCAACAGTTCTATACACACTTCTATTATATATTTTATTTTTTAAAAATAACGCTTTGGCATGATCAAGGATCGGAAGTATAAAAAATAATTGTGACAATTCGAGCAGTGAAAGCCTCTAGAGTAACATTATATTAGTCTCTATAGCGACATTGTGGTACCGTGTCATTTTCAAAGTTCTCAGAATTGGTACTGTATCCGATTTCAATGTTTAATATTCTTCCCGGGTCCTGGAAGAATTTCTTCAAAACTACGTTAACCCATGAAGAATCAACCAACAGTTTCTCATAATGCCGTTTTATCCACATCCTTTGAAACTCATGAAATTGTAGAATCCAGATAGAAAAAGTAGAGACGAAGTAAACGCGAAGCTCATCCTTGGAATTGCTTGTCGTGGTGATAATGTTAACAAATAGAATTCGATAACGCAAATTCATTGGGGAAAAGGTGACAGATGAAATTCGCTAACGCAACGTTGCCCGTTAATGGGCTAAGAATTACGCTCCATGGGATCGCTCACTGCATTCTTCGAAACGACCCTCGTAATCCATAGGCTCGTAAACGGCTTCCGTAACCATAACGAATTTCAATCTTGTTCACGGATCTCTGACCGCTCGTTTCAAGGGTAACGAGGGGGTTGCGTGTTCACGTGCGTGCAACAGAAGGTGTTATCGTGATTGTAAGGCGTGCTGGAGCAGATAAGTCCAATATGCTCGCGGAAATCGTCGAGATTCATTGCCCAAAGCTGGCTGATAGTCGAAATTAACTTCGCCTCGTCCGATTTCCGCGTTCACATCGCTTTCACGATGGTTAGGCGTTTCTTCGTTCGTTTCTAACGCTGAGTTTTCCCGTGTCGCAGTCAACCCATATTTGGATGTGTGTACACGTTGCACAGAAAATGTGGTCGGGGGTTGAAACGCGGACAGAATGGAAAACGGACTATGGGAAACGCCGAGAAAGAGGCGTCGATGAGTTGAAGACACGTCGATGCTGAAGTACACGTGTATCTCGCGTCTTATAGCGAAGGAAGGATACGTGTGAAATTTTAGAAAATATTGGCTGGAAAATGTTCTAACGGACATTGAAGAAACGAATTTAAATTGTAAAAAGAAAAAGATGGTAGCCTAAAGACGTTCCGCTTTCTGTCCCATTACGGAAAACTGCAAAAGCTATGTATCTTGAGAACAGATAAAGTTAAGAAATGAAAAGGAAAAATTCGATTTACTATGTATTTTCGCTATATTTTATATTTACTGTATATTATCGGAATAGCCATCCCTGATTCAGAAAATCAATTACATATATCCCTTGGCGAGAGGGAGTGAGAATTAATCCGATTAATTGTAATGGTGGATCAGCTGGATCCTCATATTCTGAACGTCCAGAGACTCGCTAACTACGAAGCAACTGGTCTGTTTGTGACGCCTATCAATTGTTTGCTAGAGATTAATCTGCTGGTAAGCAGCGTCAAAATGCGACGATAACTAAACCGTCCGAAGATCGAATTATAGCAAATGAAACGCGTCTCTGCGCTAGTCTGACCGATTAACAGGGCCTATGGGGGTGGCTTTCAAATTTGTAAGCAAGGAATTACCGTGCAACGAGCAACTCGTATCGATTATTCAATGGGTTCATATGGAGGCGAATAGAAACTCGAACTCGAAACGTTTTCGACTCGACGCTGAGTATCGCGTTCATCCTTTAAATGCTACTTCAACATGGGCAAACGTTCATTTTGGTAATGTCGAGTTTTCTCATTGAATAATCTTCCGTTCGTCGATTTTACACGCTTAACCGACTAGATAAATTCGATGATTTTAAGCAACGTAATTAATGTAATTGATTAATTTTTCTTAAAGTGTGAACTATGGATGAAAGATTAGAAACCGTGACATTACAGAGTACAAAGTTAGAAATACAGGGGAACTTTATATTTTTCTTCACTGCTGATTAATTTCTTGCTGAACGTGCAACGACTCAGGAAAACTGCCGTTGCCTGTTGCAAACTGATCGTAACGTACATAGATCAAGGAACATCACAAATTTCACTTGACTACTTACGTTCGTACAACGAAGAATCCACATAATACAGTACGGCTAATATATCACTATAGAAATCGGATGGTTATACATACGCAACAATTTGGAAGAGGATATTTGCTTTCGGGTTGGGAATATCAGGGAATAGAATTGTTATTATGCGAATGACTGACGTTGATTCAATGTAATTAGTTAGGAGTAGAATTACAGTAGAAAAGGCATCAATACGATGGAATTGCACAGTTATTGTAAAAAAACAAACGATACTACATAATATATTTAGGTATACAGAAACAGTGACACTTCTGTATTGTCAATTATGATATAATTAAATGAGATAATACGAATAATTGTAAATGCTATTAAATTGTTAAATTTTAATAATTTCCATTCATCTTCGTATCAAAGCAAATACGAACAATTTACAACGTTGCTAGTTATGACAATAAATTTCTATTTCTCGTGTCAGTAATTTCAAATGTCGTTGGTTGCAATCAAAAATCTGTCGGCGGAAAATTTTCACCCAAGCTTCGACAAATAAATGAAACATCGTATTATTCTCGGTCAATATCGAGTCACTTTCGAGATTACACGAATAAAATTTAAAAAACTTTTTTGATGAATTGCTCGTCGAGGCATCGTTCTGATGTCGATATCGCATTAAGCAACTCGAGGATCGAAGTCTTGGTAACGAGATTGTCGCGTCAAAGACGAAGCGAGGCCTATTACCCAGGCGATGATGGAAGCTATGCAACTATAAAGAATACTAGCGCCTTTTTCTACGATTTTACACGACTCGATGCCAGTCGAAGCTCTTGGAAAATATTGCAACAAAAAGTCAATATATAAAACAAAAAATAGGAGGTTTTTCCTTAAAGCAATTTAATCACTGTCCACGCAACTTTTATTGTTCTCATCTAGAACCGAGCAAGAAAAATAACTATTTTATTTTTATACCTTCTCTATATTGGGATTGTAAAAATTTGTCTGTTTGAAACGCATTGGAAAATTTCGTCGAATTATAAAGTTACACCGTTGGTTGTCACCATAGAATCGATTTTAGAATGGATTTTAAAATAACGTAAGAACGATTTTAATGAAATTTTGAGAGTACATATGTACGTACATAGAGAAGCGAATGTAGTTCACACGCATTGCTACTAGGAATATTTGTGACCTACATAGGTTTCAGGGAAAATAAATGTCTGTTGCAAATAACACTAATTACAAATTCTATTTTTTCAAGCTTCGTGAAAACTCACATGAGAAATTAACCTGTCGAGATTCAGCATTTTTATATAATACTATCTTGACAAGTACATTTTACAAACAAACGAATATTACTAATTCGATACGAATAATTAATTAGTTTTTCAAGTTTTCCAAGATAAATAATAGAATCAGACATTATTCCAATTTCCACGAAGATCCATTGAAATATAATATCAGAAAATGATCTATTAACAATTTCAATTTTATTCGACACTACTATAACCCTTCGCAATCGAGGGCTCCGCTAATAATATCAAATAAATTAAATAATTAATAAATTAAAAATTTAATAAATCAATAAATTAAAAATTTGTCCTTAACCTGTCAAATCATAATTATCTCACGTATTCTTGCAACGAACAGGTAAGATACGATCAGAAAAATAAACCGACGTATTGGCCGAAGATATATTACACTACCAAGCAAAATCGTATCGCACTGCGCGATGATAGTGAGTGAGTGAGTAGGTGATGAGTGATGCGGCTATGACTCTTCATTCTACGCATATATTTAACCAATTATACGAAAACACGTTCTTTCTACTGAAATTACTTGGAGTATCTGGTAATATGAATAAATGAAACCTTCGAATGCAAAGTATTAATATTATTAACGAAAATTAGAAATATAATTTATCAAACGGGATACGTGTATATAGTAAACCAAAGAATACAATGAATTATGCAATAACGACAGAAAAATTAACAGATATGACCAGATCTAATTGTTCAACCACTATACCCCTACATGTTCGAATCCTTGGGCGAACACCAGCAAACAGTTCGATCGATATTTTTCAACCTTCGAATTAGCTGTTATAACTAAAATATTTTCCATCGTTACAATGCATCCTGTCCCCAATTACATCGTTAATTTCGTTTCCGAGGTTCCGCTACAATACTTCGCAACGAGCAATTCAATAATTGAGACAACGACTCGCGGGATGCGCAGCAGTACGCTGGCCGTGAATCAATTGCATCGGATTACCTCGATTAATACGATTTTCTAGGACTACGCTGTAATGTCGAGTTAATTAATACGATAAAGTGCAATCGCGATCCAATGGAAACGACTTCATTCTTACTTTCTCGCGCGATTTCACATCGGAGTCTAAGGAAAACGAGCTGCATCTTGCGGCATCTTGCGGAAAAACTGAAATTCATAGGACACAGGAAACCTGGTAAACAATAAATACGGCATGGTTCCACGATATGGACGCAAAATCAATGCTAATTCGATTGGCGGCTGGACAGGTCGAAGCATAGAGCTCAAAGTGTTTCCTCAAAGTGTTTCCGTTCCCTCATTCTCCCTTCAATAAATCTTGTTTCTCTCTCTCTCTCTCCCCCTCTCTGTCTCTTTCTCTTTCTCCTCCGAAAACTTGATCATCCGATTTGTGTAACGGAGTTTATTTTGTCTTTCTGTTAATAATCTGTTAATACCAATAAGTTGCCTAATCGCGACACTTCTCGAGAAAATTTCTTTTAATCGCAAGGCCGCATAATTTTCACGAAATCCATGTGAAAAGAGTGTCCGGAATTAGGATGAAAAATATGTTTATATTTCATACGTGTATATGTTTCAAAATAGTTGCAATATAGAAATACCTTGTTTGTAAAGAAGGTTAACTCTATTGAGATTAATTGTTTGGTTTCTGAAGAGTTCAATGTGAATAAGGTTTTACGGTAAATTGAAAGATGTAAAAATACGCGCGAAAGTGTACAAATATGCAAAGTCTAGCAGCTATTAATAGTTCAGTAAGTAAAATAAATTTCTGTCTAGGTTCTTCTCCTTCGTCGCGCTCTATAAAAACATAAATTTAAATAAATATCAGCAGTGAGTGTAGCGATTTAGTCGATCGGATCTTAGAACGAAAAAACTTGTTTAAAAATGGAATCGATCAATTTAACTTCTCACTGGCTCACTTATCAGTGTTTATGTAACTCTTTCTCCCATTTCCTCTGCGTGAAACATGCAGCTTGGGAGTTTCGATTCGATAAAAAGTTGCGACTCTGAATATCCTTTGATCGTAAATTGAAGCATGAAAATATCATATATGTCGTATTTCGCTCTGAAACTGGATGAAAGAGGGAAATTGACTTGGTTCTTTCGCTGTTCCATTTTTTTCTTTTTTTCTATCTTTCGGCTATAGAATTACTCTGCCTATGGTGAAATTTGTAAAATTTAGTTGAATGTTACTAAGAGATACGCGATTTATCGATGGAAAGAAAGAAGAGAAATATTCACTCGTCGAAAGCTTAGTAGAACAACGTTTACTTCGCAGATGTAGAACATTTATTTCGGTTACCTATCGGTTGTATCGTTATCGACTTGCCAATCATGAAACGCAGACGCCACCGGCCAGTTTATTCAATAATAAATTATCTGACGCGTCGATTGATCACGAACACATGCTGTCCACGAAATTGAATTGTGTTCCAATCTCTGCATTATAATGTTTATATATATGTTTATGTTTATATATATGTTTTGTAAGGATTCGTTTAGTCGTAAATATGGTTTAGTCGTAAAACAGAATTTTTACACTCAACTCGATTCGCGTAATGGAAATCATAAAATTAACAAAGGACAATTGCAGTTAGATTTAAGATTAGGTAAGTGGCGAATAATGGCTCGTATAATTGATTCTTCTCTTCTTCTTTGAGGATATCTTCGCCGCTCTATAGCTTCTTTATTGTTGCAAGTGTGTAACCTTATTTTGTATAAATTAGATCAGTAACGAGGATTTAAGACGAGGATTAATTTAATAATAGCATATGAATTCTTTTCATTGAGATTTTCACACGAGAAACTGATCAGCCTTGTGAAAAATATAAAATTAATATAAAATTCCTCGATTTAATTATTTAAGTATATAATTAATATTCAGCATGCTAAAAAACGAACGATCTATTTTTCCAAATTTGCAATTATCTATCGCAAGGAATTGTAAAAAGTCACAGGCTCCAAGGTAAATTTTCAAAAGCGTTTGTAATTGTTTTCTGTTATTTTTCTCTGTGCTTGAATTTATGAAGGTGATCAGCGTGGCTCCTGAGCAAATTAAGCTAACAGAATGAAATACTTTCAGTATACAATTTCAATATTTTAATATATGATTACAGAATTTCAATATTGAAATTTAAATTATTATTTAGTGTTACGCCGTAAATAATATCAATGATACTTATTACGTAAAGTACGAAGTACAAATCAACGTATATTATTGAAACTCTAAAATTGAGTAACTATTGCTGTACCAAGAATACTAATTAAGAGTTAATCGCATGGATCTGCCTGAGTGACTAAGGAATTTAACAATAGAAGATTTTTAATCGAACTTCTCTTTCAAGCTGAGTTGACCGTGATTCAATTCACGAATATCGGAGAAGAAAAGTCGTAACAGTCTTACAGTTTCGATTCACTTTCATCTCTTTTCGAGGGGGTACTCGCGATTCGCGGCTGCTTCGAGAACTTCCTGCTGGTTCATCCATTGAACCTCATTCTTCGGCGTTCTTTCAATCCCTCGTCTTCCATAGACAAGTCGTAAATCTTTCGAAAACTATTAGCTTGTCCAAAAAGTTTCTTTCGTTTTATGAGGAAATAATAGACGCACAACGTTTTTTTGTTTTATATTATTTTGTCGAATTACGTACGATCCAATTTGTTCTGTTGAGATAAATTTCACAGACTTGGTTTTACGTTTGTACGAAGGTGCATCGTTGTAAAAGACACGCTTGCGAAAGAAAGACACTTTCCGGACAGCCTAATACTTTCTCTGTTCGTAAAAATTCTGTTCTACGTTTATTTCCTTCTTTCATATTAAAGGAAAGCGATACTGATCGATAAGTTACTTGATACCGTTTAGTATGTGTAACTGGTTAAAGTATAGTACAACTGGTTCTTACGAGTTTCGTAGCATTCAAATATTTAGTGTGTCTCATTAATCGTACTATAAAGGATAAGGTAAAATTTTCTACGTGAAGAAATAAATCGAAAATGTATAATTTTACAATGTACATTTTAAAATGTACAATTTTATCCTACGACGTTCTTCTTTTTGGAGAAGATTGGATTTGAAATACTTTACGTCAGAAATTTATAAAGGTTATACGTTTGACAAAACCTGTTGCTTCGCTGAAAATAATACTTGGTAGGATATTCTGTCAGCCAATTTTTTTAAGAATTTTTACGATTTTGTTGTCTCAGAGTCATAACTTTACAATGCTACAACTATACACAATTGCTTCATTACGATATATGGGATACTTGTATAATCAATTATAATCATGAAGATAAAGAGTAGTAAATGGTATAATTGAAAAACACGATTTTGTTAATGTAACTTTATCGAATAATGTTAAAAAATGACTAGAAGTGATATTAATAAGTACCTTTTAAAAATATCTGAAACGAAGATTAATGGAAATGCAGTATATATATCGAAATAAAAAATATTGAAAAGTCCTCTGAGCTGTCTTGTTATTTTATAAATTTTTATTATAGATACTATACGAATTTCCAACTATGCGAATAATTTTCCCATTTAATTTAGGAAAAGTTTCATAAACTAAATATATTTCATTACGGTATATTTAACTCTATTTAATTGCATTTACCTATATTTAGCTATGTTTAATATAGAACACCTGCGTCCCATATATAATATAGTTTATATGTAAATATAATACAGCTTCATTGACGGTATCCAAAAATTTTTTTTTTAGGCACGGATTGGCTTGGTCTTTGATCAGAACGTCGGCTATTATACTCGATAAATTTTCATTATCCCTCGTGTCATCAATTTCGCGGCACGGAAATTCATCGTTGCTCGAACCACGCGAAAAATATCCAGGCCAAAGGAACGAACGAGAGAGAGAGAGAGAGGGGGGGGGCAGGAGGAAATGGAAGAAGAAAAATGCGAGAGAAATAAAAGGGAGGAGACCGAAAAGAGAGCTGTTCGTATTAGGTCGGTGAGGTACGTATAGACGACTTTGAAGTGGGTACATGAATAAAAAATATGCCGCTAACACGCGTCGACCTATTTCGGCTTCTTTCTTCTTACTTTCTTGTAACCATGAATATTAAAACGCGTATAGTTCGTGAAATGTTAAGGGCCAGTTATCGAGTAGAAATTTTTAAGGAATTAATCGATACATCGATTCTGTTTTGTCTTTCGCTTTTCTTACGAATTTCAATAACTTTGAAGGAAAGCAATCTTTCGTTTATATTTAAATTTAATTAGAAGCATCGTAATTTAGACAAAAATTATGTTCCATTATGTAATATGGAAAAACGTGTAAAATATTCGAGGAATAGTACTCGATATAATATTATCCAGTGCTATTATCGAGTATTATTTAAATTATATCTATAAAAATATTAATTTGCATATTCAACCTACAGCATAAGCGATATACAAAAGTATTAGAATACAAAAACATTAAGGGATTAATAAACATGAATGTTTATATTCTGAAATAATTCATCTCTTCTAGGTGATGCTTTTAATATGTTATTAATCATGTCAAGTACTGTTTTATTATTATGTTATGAGATGTAAATGGTGGGTGGGAATGACAGGGGATGAATGGGATTATATCATTGACCAGAACATTTTGATAAGTTACGACAAGAGGTATTTATAACTTCCAGCACTAAGTAATAGTACAGTAATGCATGGGAAAGATAAAATGATGAACATTGTATTTTTCTCATTGTACCTTAGAAGTTTGAACAGTGTTTATGATTTTTTTAAATGACCAATATACGTAATCGACATATACACTTCAAAATTCTTTCTAAAATCTAAATGTAAGCACAAACACTTGCGTCTATCAAAAATGTCAAACTTCTGATGAAGATTCTTTCCACAAGTGAAACACAAACGAGGAATTGAAACTTTCATTTCACTTTCCAATCCTAAACTTCACTTTTCATTCACTGCCAGAGCAACAAGTTTAGAGGATTCATTCATGCCTCGAAACAGTAAAAAGTAGGGGAAAAAGAGCGGGCACAAAGTGGGACAAAGGACACGTATAAATTAGAATATATTCATTTTGCTACGATTACTGCACAGAAAATAATCGATTCGAACTGACCAGCAGTCTCCTCGTATTTAAATTGCTACAATCAATCAGATCAAATAAAAAAGAATCGGACAAAGCTAAGGAAAGGACCGAAGACGCACAAAAATCAGAATAAATTTTATAATTATTCGATAGACAATGATCGAGCGAAACTCAACGTCGATGGTCTTGCGTATAAATTCAATAAAGGATGGACGATGCAAATTTATCAACAGTATCCTCGCATAAAAGTTCCTCACCTTTTTGACCAAGTAAGAAACAACGCGAAATGAAGAAAAGAAATTACACACAGAAATAAATTAGAATGATTTCTTGTAACTACATTTAGCGTCACGATGATTTCATAGAAGATATAGTGGATTTAAACTCACCGATGTCACCGAACTCAATGTCTTCACGTTGGAATTCCACCCTTTCGAGCAGGTTGGATGAACACTCGTATGGAGCGCAACTGGTACTGAGCTGTGGCGAAACTAAGGTCCTGGTGCTCCTTCTCCACCACTTGTTCGCTTGCCAGCAGTTTCCAGCTATGTCGAGCACGATGCGCAACCTCGAATATTTATGCAACCCTCCCCACCAGCAGGACGAGCTGTTCGAAACGAAAATTGTTTCAGGACTCGGAAGGTTTTCCCCTTCTCTTCCGACATTCACCTATCCGCGCTTCGGCTCGTTTCCTCCCCAGCCACCGACAAATCTTTTCTCATGCAAATAAACGAACGATTGGTATTTTGAACGCGGAACTCCCGTGGTTGGCTTAGTAGAGTTAAATATGGGAGGGACTTCAGGATTGTTGACGTCAGGTACGTTCCTTGATGCGTGATGGTAATTTTAGACTAACGCAAATTGTTATTCTTGGGCTGCTTGTTTTCGCAAATAAACTTTTGTGATTGACGAAAGCGCAAAATGAGATTTCGGGGAAGGGGGAGGTCTGTAGAATTTTGAACATAATTGAAAAATGTAGGTATTTCATAATTTTATGGACAGGATGTATATGGAATGGATGTGGATGGTAACTGATGGTACAAGCGGAAAGGGGGTGAAAGAAGTCGAAAATATAGAATAAAAATTTTTTTCTTAATTTTTCCATCGAGACAACGATCTACAGTGAGATCCGTTATAACGAGATAAGATTCAAAGTTGATTTTCTCGAAAACAAAGCCTCGAACGAAAGATTTCTATTCTATATTTTCTTTTTTCGCGTAGAATCACCCCCTTTCCGCTTGTGCCACCAGTTACCAACCACCCTGTATATTCGTACGTGAAGCTAGTCTAAAGTCTATTATTATAAATACTAAATGTACAGAAAATCGGTTAGGTGTTCGAACTGTAAGACATATCCAAGTAAAATCATATATCTAAAAAGACGAGATTCTATGTTTTTTGTTTCGAGGAAATAGGAATAATTTCTGAATTTCGCCACTGGTAATTAGTGGTACACAAAGTTGGTAAAAACAAATCAAACAGATGTTATATTCAAATACGATTGCTCACGTGCAGCGGATGCCTGGCAGCCGCAGTAGAGCGTGCCTGTCTATGGTCAGACGCGTGCAAACAGGCGGAAACACAAATTAACAGTAACAGCTTAATCTTAAATCTTCCTACACCTTAACACATCGTTACAATTCCACGTATTTGCCCTTTCGAGTTCTCATTTATTCTATTAAAAAGTTTCTTTAAAATTCTGATCACTGAATTAATTGATTATACATAATCTATAAAATTTAATTTTTTTTTTTTGTAACCATCAAAAAACACGATGTCTATGTTAAAATACCGTTAGGCAAAAAACAGTTTCTGCGACCATTATCATCGTTATCATGCGAACATAGTCTCATGGTAATATACCTCTCGCATTTGCATAAAAAGGCATTTTTAATATTTATCTAATATTATAAATATTTATGATGAATTTCTTTTTTTTGCAGTAATCTGCTTCAGAAAACCTTACGTTACTTATTTATCAAAAATTCCTGATTTACAGACGTGGTACTCCGTTACGAATATTCTTCGTTCACTCGACGAAATCCTTACACTTCCAAAATTATAAATCAGAGAATAAAAATATTTCATCTGTCGGAGATGAAAGAACACCGGAGCCTTTGGAACTTTGGATAACCCCGCAACATTGTAACCTAGAGTCTACTATAGCAGTAATTAAACAATTGTAGTTATTTAATCCGATTGTAATTGTTCGAGATTGGTGATAGTGAGCTCTGGCTCGAGGCGACAGTCTGTCGCCCAACGTAGCCGCGGCCAAGGGATGAACGCTTTGTTCAACAAAGGTATGGAGTAATCCTGTAGCTCAAAAGCTTAAAATCCTATACCTTAAAAGAAATATTCGTGGCGACACGTGACAGTAAATATTCCAACGGCTTTTGTCCCGTGGCTCGCCACGCGCAGACCCTATTCCTGGAGTAAGATAATTGCCAGATGTCGATGCGTCTCCACAGTGCATGTTCAGCTAGCTCGAGGGCTCGTTATAAATCTTAAGATTTAGTCAACTAAAGTCCATCAAACAGACAAACAATCTTTGTCCCCACTACGGGAAAATAGGGGAGATCAATTTTTCAACGAGCGGCGTCTCCCACTAGCAACTTCCCCTCGAAAACAGCCAGCATCATTTTCTAACCACCGGTATAGAGATTGACCAATTAGCGGCAACGACAATTTCCCTTACTTTCTGAACGGAGGCTTTTCTCGACGAATCCGATCTCGTGTCCTTAGACACGCCCCAATATAGTTTTCCTCCGTGGTATCATCGGGACGGGAAAGTCATTCTCGCTCGCGATTTCATCGACTAAAGAGTAACATCTTCGCGATCAGTGGTTATTTCACGTTTTAACCAGACTTAGACTTTGTGAGTACGTCCTTTTGTCATCCCGTTGGCCGCGGCTACGTTGGGCGACAGACTGTCGCCTCGAGCCAGAGATCACTATCACCTATCTCGAACAATTACAATCGGATTGAATAACTACAATTGTTTAATTACTGTTTTAGTAGACTCTAGGTTACAATGTTGCGGGGTTATCCAAAGTTCCAAAGGCTCCGGTGTTCTTTTATCTCCGACAGGTGTTCTTTCATCTCCGACACATCGATTTCCAATCTGTCTTGAATAGATCGATAAAATCGCGAAGGTGAAAATTTTTATGACCCACGAATATAATTCCAATCGAATTGCCATGAATATTTGATCCGTCAATCGCGTGAAGGTACTTGTAACTCACGCTGGGATGATCCGCGTGAGCGAATTCATCATCACGCGAGATTCCCTCGCAACGCGTTTTCATGTAACGCTATATCCATCGCGTAAACGTGGCCACGTGAACAGGGGAAGGCGGCGAGTGTACGTTAAATATTATGCCGTAGTTGGGTTGGTTAAGTGGTCAGAGCAAGCCAGTTAGTTTCATTACGTTATCTCCATCTTCGTGGGTTTCGCACAATGGAGGCCTCTTCCAGTATCGGGGCCACTAGGCCTGCGTGCGTTCTAGAGCCTCTTTATCCGAACGAGACCGATTCCTCCATCGAATTCTATCGTTCTCCATAGTTTCCTGCTTTCTTTTTCGTATTTTTCATATTTCGATGAGACATGGATTTTAGTAAATGATTTTTTTGACGTATTAGTATGACGTATTACGTAAATAATTTGGAATTTCTTATGTAAACTATAACTGGTGCATAAACACGTTGCGTAAACTTGGCTTAATTACTGGTTTGTGATAATTCATATGTTCTAATTTTACCGATGAAAATTATATCATCCAGAAAATATGACATTCAAACGCTGATTTCAATGACTGCATCTTCCAAGATGACAGACAACCGTCTGTGTAACTTAAGAACATTTTTTTAGATATAGCGCGAGTTTGAGCTAATTCTGACTGCGAACTGAAGCAATTAGTTATACATATCGTAGCAAATATTTATTGTTTAATATCCACTATTACACTACACACTGTACGATGCGAACAATCGGATGAATTTCCAACTCAATAGCAGTATTGTTTAATCTTAAAGCTGATACAAACGTATTACACATATCGCTGACGTAGTCGACTGCATATGTGCATAGATGAAGTATTATGACAGAATTACCGATACGTATTATGCGAGGATAGGGAACACCATTGGAAATGTTATTGCATGTTAAGAATAACATTATATTGCGACAAAGAAAAGGCATCTATAAGAAATGAGCAGAATTACACAAGCAAAAGCTACATATATCTCAGATGTATCAAATAAATTCCTTAAAACATGTACGATGAATATATTACGAACACTCTTAAAAAAAGTTCTTTTCAATAAGCTTGAACGCATAATTTTTCGATTCTATTTCCCAGTCCCTCTCATATAACCTCTTTTCCAACATACAACTAAACTACTCAATCTTCCATTTCCTAGCCCGACTTGTAAACTGTTTCCCAGCTTCTCTGCAAGCCTCTCTTCCATCGTATAACCCTCTTCAGTCCTCTTTTTCGATCAGACTTTACTCGAATACAAAAATGCTTATCGTGACAACACATCGTTATACTATTCGCGTGAGAATCAAATTTGATCAAGGATATTTATGTAAATTTATACCTTCGTGTATCAAAGACATTATTTAGATGAGAGAAAAAAAGAAAAGATATGTCAAAAGGCAAAGTTTATACTTTAATGAATGATCAACGAAATAGATTGTAAGCAGAAATTTGTTTATTTACCAAATATTCTGGAACATTATAAAGAATACATTTTTGTATATTAGGAGCGTCTTACGGATTTTCTCGTTTCTAAATTTCCTATAGATGGATAAAACTCCACACTAATGTTCTATCTATGCACATTAATGTCTCAATGAAAATTAATATTTTTACATTGGGTAGGTATTAGGAGAGTATTAATTAAAGAAATGTTGAGATTAACAAGAATAAATTATGCAAAAGATCGCTATGGAGAACGACATCTTTTTATGTAGCACCGAATCCATCGAAAAATAGAATATTTTTATGATGCAGTAGTGATTTTTATTCAAAGCTTCTCTAGTTTCTCAAAAATGCATAGAATGTACGTTGCATAACCATCTATCAACCACGCGTAATAAGTATATGGTAGATAGTAGCAACGACAATATGGAACAAGTTTACTATAGAAAATTAGATCTCCTCGTAGAGGATCGTGCGTTTTAAAAATCACAATGCTTTCGACATTCGTTGAATGTTCTCATCGAAAGCCTTTTCAACTGCCCGCGAACGTTTAAAAATCCACACAATCTAATAATCGACTCGAGTCAGCGAATAACGAAGATCATAACTTTATCTTGCATTTTTCGATCGAAAAAAGAAAAGAAGCAAAGAAGGTGAACGTAACGAAAAAGAATAAAGAGGATAAGAAGCGCGTGCACGAGAATTACGCGAGCTTCGAAAGATCGTGGAGGGCATCGTTAATGACCCACTCTAAGTGGCGAAGAATTACACGCTGGCACGCTCTCCACGTACCCTGATCGAATGCAGGGCCTCTAAAATGCTGAACTACGTCCGCAAGTTTTGTTATCGTTGCCAGAGCGAGGTGACAGAGCTTTAGTGCAAGGTTAGTCGGCGATGAGTGAAGTGGCAATCCTCTGCACGGCCATTATTCTTCGGTAGCGGCTAGGACCAGAAAGGATTTCGTTCGAATTTCTGTCGTGAGTACATTGCTTCATCGGTACATTGGATGGAATATTTCTAAAAACCGACGTTCCTACGCGTCGATTTCGGTTCCTTTCTCTCTGATGTCTCTACATCATTTACGCACGTAGCGAGTCTTCTGGATTTACAGTTTGTCCAAACTATTTCTCATTAAGAATATCTAAAAAAGTGAATATGATATGGTGCCTTTCTCTCAAGACTATCGGTTTTCTTTATCCTCGATCGAGTCGTTAAAAGTTTGTCTTAAATATTTTATGCAAAGATTGTCAAGAGAAATGTTATCACATTTACTTGTAGGATTTTAGTATTCGAATTATGAAGGTTTAATATGTGTAAAAATATATGTACACATTTTAAAAACCTGTTAAGCTATAGCTACATCGAATTACTCCTAGTAATTTTTGTTTTGAAACAATAAATTTGTCAGTGGTAATTTTCTTCAGTTCGATAGAATTCTGATGTAAAAGTTTTCTAACAGAACACAAAGTCCTGAACTGACTTTCTCTTAAATTCTTGAATTTTATTACAAATGTTTGATCAATAGCGTAAATAATTATGATTGAAGCGATATAACGAAAACCGTAACAATTTTGCCAATTGTAATGTACAAACGAAAAATCGGTCTGTGTCATTTTAACAGATTTAGCAATCTTAGTGTTGAGAGGGTGGTTTTTCATTTCTTTGTTTTAGCGGGGTAAATATAAGAGAACTGTAAGTCGTTAGCTTAGTGGAAGCGCGTTTCGCAGAAATAATTAATGCATCTTTCATTCCATTGTATCAAACTGTGATTAATCGCGACGAACGTGCAATTAAGATGTGTACCGGAGAAAAATCTGCTGCATTTAGTTGCGTGAATTCGAGTTAATCCGAGGCAGTGGAGAAATAATCTTATCGATAAATAACACGTAATTTTGTCGTATATTTCATGCCAGGAAACCTTGTCGACTGAAAAATTGTGATTTTCGTAAGTGATAATAAATTTACCAAACAATTTGTTTGTTTCTGATTAGAAAACCGATCGACTTTAAATTCTGAGAGAACGTGTTTCACAAATGATGAAGAATTTTCGAAACAATAGTGGCAAAATCTTTAATTTGATCTCTCAATAAAAAAAATCTGTACTCTCATTATGTTCTTAACTTCGATCGGTTCACACGAATTTAATCTAACAAGTCGTTACTTGGTACTGAAATAAACCAAATTTAACATGCAATCTTATGATACAATATTTTAATTATTAATTTTTCATAGAGAGTTTTTCAACGTTTCTTAACTTGAAAACCTAAAGGAACAGTGAAGAGATATCTTCAGTCCTATGTAATTCAAATAAAACACTACAAAATACATTGTTATGGACGCTTGGAAAATTCAAAACAAAGTCCTCCGCGTGAATAAAGATATAGCACACATAGGATTAATCTTTCAATAATTTTCTAATAATATTTACGTATATTCAAAAATATTTCTAACAAATATAATATTAGTAAAATTGTCTACAATTCCAAGAATACATATTTCGCTGAAGATGGTCTCGCGTGAAAGAATTACCTGAATTTAAGTACAAAACAGAAACGAAACAAAAATCCGCGACGGATCAAGTCTATTGTCCCAGCGAATGGAACTTGAAATCGAATTTGGATTGTTCGCCACGGACACGATTTCCAGGTAAATCGATACATTCTAAAAAGCAAGGAAGCCCGTGGGACGGGACAACAAAAATAAATTGAGAAGATTAATTGCAATTACCACATAGGTCGGGTTACACCATTGTTTGACCGACGTCCCTCCTGAACTTCGAAACTGGGTTGCATATGCGGTCGAGGCACGAGCTTAACCCTGCATTGGGCTAAAATTTCATACATGCTCGTCAAAGAAAGCCTAGACGATGATAATTACCATTTTCAACTATGAAAATTATCACAGAAACTTAGAATTGCACAGCATTTCTGTCCATTTATTAACACGACGTAACATTTCTTCTTCTAGAAAGAAATTCAGAAGAAAAGATGATTGTGTCTAAAAAAAAAAAAAAAAAAAATGAAAAATGAAAAACACGAGATTCAGGTTTACGATCATAGAGAGTTTTCACCGTAACGTTGCGTTTACACAATTTTTATGTATTATTTTGCTACTTGGTTCTTAATAAGTTAATCGATGCCGTGACCAAGGGCACTCGAGAAGCAGAGTCGCGAGAATTCGAGACGTAGAGATCGTGCGAGTCAACGAATTTCTCGAGAGAAAAGTTTATTCGCTCGAGAGGAGATAAACTCTTAAACAACATGTAATTTCTTTTCTCTTGTATTTTCCCAGCGTTTCGTTTACTTTCTCTCCCCTTTGATAAAAAGTTACGATAGTTGACATGGTTCAGCATTTTGAAACATCTGAGTTTTAATTGACAAGTTTCTCGATCGAAGAATATTAAATGGAAAACCTTTTAATTGAAAAGACGTTGGGTTTTTAAAATCACTGAGGAGCTTGTTTCAACTTCTGAAACTTTTCGGTCGGGATAGATTTTTGGAAAGTAATTTTAATTGATACGCTTGTACTTCGCTTAGTATACTACACCACCTGGAATATTTTCAATTGGATTTTTTATTGCAAAAATTTATTAATATTGAGAAAACTTTATTCTGCAACTGCATTCTGTTATACAAATATTTCTTCTTCATTTGCTACCCACCTCATTCTGCAAATATTTCTCCACGATAATTTTGTAGCTCACTCTCTCTTATAAATTTGTTCAAATAATTAATATACGCGGGCAGTAGTCAAACGAAATCCATCTGTCACTCCATTTGATTATTTTACAAATTTCCATTTAATATTAAGGGGACAAATATTTAATTCGTTATTTTCACGATTTATGCTAAGGATAGCGCTACATCAAAACTTTCAGTTCGTAATGTACGTCAATTTTAATGTCATCTGAAGGTTGGAATTATTCTGTATTCCTATCTCATTTAAAATTTAAACTCCACTCTGTAGCATTAATTTGCAGCAGAGACAGCGAATGTATGTAGTAGTCATCTTATTCGTATGCTACAGCGTTCAACGAATTTGCAACTCGTTAATCTAAGCGACATACAACAAGTATTTTGTTTTAGCAGCATTGCCATTCGTTTCAACTTCATCTGAGCGAATAGAAAATCCACGTTCGATCAAAGGAAATATGGTGCGCGAGTTATTCAATTAATTGTCGTATTTATTGATAGTTTAATTAGTTTGCACATTTTCTTTATTTTCACCACAAATTCTGACCAGTTACAGCCTCTTGTTCTAATGTATTTGAAAAAATTAGTGGTTTTATATACAATTTATATACAATGATAAAATGAGAATATTTTAACGTTAATCGAACAAGCTTTCCTTTTAATCAGTAAAAATTATATCCTCGCGAAAAGTTATGACCATCGATATATTCTACCAATTCACGATATATTACGAGTCGTTAACGAATTAAAGAGCTCGTTTTCAAACATAGATCGTACAAAAATTGTTCATCAACCGAATTTGACGAATCGCCAGGCAATTTCTTTTAATTGAAAAAAAGAAACGCGAGGTCTTTTAATCCACCGAGAAGATTATTCGTACAGTTGTAAAATGTCGAATAGATAAAGATTGTACGCGTCTTGTCTTAAACTCTCATTAGCGTAGGTTGATTCGTGCAGTAAAAAAAAAGGAGGGGAAAATAACTTTGCTAAATTCAACCAGGCAGCTTTCGTCGTATTAAAAGTTTTAGGGTTGTTTTATAATTATGAGCCGAGGTTTGCGACAACGCGACGCAGTTTACAATAGTTCGTCGCAGTTGACAATACTTCAGCAACGCGTAGAATAACAGACGATGAAGAATAGTGGTGCAAAAAAACGAATGATATATTATAACGCATGTCGTCATTGATCTGGAAACTCATTAAACGATAGGATTACGGCCATATTCGCGGATTGTATTCGCGACGGATATAAAACGACAAATTCCGTGGATAGGTTCGTTGTAACAACGTCGACCACTTGGACACAATACTCCTTGATTATCCGTGTGATTTTATTCGCGGGCGTGGAATTTCCACGAAAATTCGAAACTGTATGCCACGGTTTCGTAAACCGGTGTTCCATCGCGAAAGTGCTGGATGAAACTGAGTATACAACGTTCAATTCGCGCAATTCTCTTCAATTGACATCATTCCGCCCTATGTTGCATGACGTTTACGTCATGTTTCGAAGAATTTGACATAGGACGGCGCGAACACCATAAATCACTTGTTCGACAGGCGATCGATCGATTTTAAAGTAAGCTTAAACGCCGTTAGATGAACGGCGTCAAGTGAGTTGGCCGTCGTGTCGTCTGCCGGAAATCGAGCTGGCGACACCAGTTTCGCGCTTGTCACGCGCAAGTGTTAGATTGTTTTAAATGGCGTGACGCGGATGACACTTCTGTAATTGTTAAAATTGTTGATTCTTGTCTTTGAGATAACTGGCAAAGAATTGTAAAAGATAGCCTATTGTCAAGAGGAATTTCTCAGGAGTTCGATGGTTCGTTAAGAGGTTCAAGTTGTGCGATTTAGTATTGTTAAACACTGTATTGTGCAACTATTTGCACGTTCATAATGTATATTGATAAATCTAAATGGCGTGATGCGAACTATACTAAATGGCGTAATTGCTAAAATTGTTGGTTTTTGCCTTCGCGATAACTTTGAAAGCTTCCGTGAAAGATAGCGTATCGTCGAGGTCTGAAGTTTTTTCAGAAGTTCGCCGTTTCAGAAGTTTTATTTCAACTCGTATACTTTAGGATTTTTACGCGGCTTTATGCAACTATTTGGACTTTTATAATGTGTATTGATAAATTTAAACGTTGTGACGCGAATGGTATTAAATATTATGATTGTTAAACTTGTTGATTCTTTCCTTTAACATAGCTTTAAAAAGCTTCTATAAAAGCTAGCGTATTGTCAAGGTTCCTCAAAAAATCGGAGTTTTGTTGAAGATTCAAACTGGTTTAGGATTCTAAAACATTGGATATTTCTATTTTGAAACATTTTATAGCCGCGTTTTACGTTTAAGATATACTGAATCTTCATTTATATTACAGATTGTATCATTATGCTGTTATACCTTTAAATTACAAGACCGTATCTTCAAGACTAATTATTAATCATCTTAGAATCTCAGGATTCGATCCTTCGACTTTTAAATTACGTTACGGTATTAAATCATATTACATGGTAATAAATTTTACCAACTTGTTGAAATAGCTTGTACTCTGCGCAAATCAAAATCGTATTATCACTAGATTGATATACAACTAAGTTACTGTATGTCATAGCAACTTTTCAAATCGATCGAAAATCAAAAACGATGCGGTTCGTATCGCGGCAAATAGTATGCCGTGTGTCACAAACATGAAGATCTTGTAGTAGACATTGAAAACTGTGGAAAAATATATATTACGATATTTATATATTATTAATATTATAACATTGCGAAGATATTCGTTGTTGCAATTTAATTACATTAGGGTTGAGTAAATTAAGCTCATTAAATGTCAGTATAAGAAGAGACAAAATTACATTTTAAATTAAGAACATCGATTTCAAAAATCTCTCGATATTTTTTATTTCTTTTTTTTCCTCTTAAACATTATAGATCTTTAACTACAGCGCGTTGCAATGTAATATACTCGCGTTTAATAATTTTGCAGAACGATATCCTACGAATATTAAACCTTAATCGTTTCCTAGAATTAACTCAAATAAATCCAGGAAATCCCTCAGAGCCATTGATAATTGTCTTACCTGGTAGTAAGTACTTTAATTACGAAACATTACATTACATCGACGACTGTTAATGCGTTAACTGAATTATCGTTTATAGACTAGTAAATTAAGTCACCCTACATAGAAATACAAAATTAGATTTTACGTTGAAAGCGTTGATTTTGGAATAATGGGAATAAGGAAAAATACAGTTTAAATTATTAATATAAAAACTGCTTCAAGTAAATTCAGATTTGCTTCTGAATAATCATGGTTTTCCCATGCTGAAAAATGATCGAGCAATATGAATAATAAAGAACCATTTCTTAGAATTAAATGAGTTTCTATATTTCATTTTCCTAATATAAAATTTTACCAAATACCAAAATTAATACACTTGGACCTAATTAACTAGTATGATATAATAAATACAATGTTATGCTAAATAAATATATTAATAATTACAATGCTAAGTGTATTTCGAAATTATTTCTTATTCCCTTTAACAAAATCCTTGCACCTATCATGTTTTTGCAACAGCCTGTATATACAAGGTGTCTCGTCTTGATCGAGCCAGGCAAATATCTCTTAAACCGTATATTATTCGAAAGAAGTGTTTCTTCGAAAAATACATAGCTTCGAGATCTCAAGGTGACCTTCGTTTATTCAAATGGATTTCTACATACATTTTTTTCATACGCTATTCGATGGATTTTTTAATTCCCTACAAACCAGTATTAGAGTACTTCAATGGAAAAATGATTAGTTCAAAAGGTATTCCAGCTTCAACCTTGTAAAACTTATCGCATGAAAGTCAAGGAAAGATAACACAGCGCACTTACGTTTATATGTTTCTTGTCCTCCACACGCTCAATTTTAATGAAATTAACAATGAGATATCTTTTAAGCTAAGAATTTTCAGATACAACTACCTTGATACTTTTCCGTAGAGAACTAAAAAGTGCATCGGATGGTGTATGAAAGATAAAACGTATAATTCAATTGGAAGAAACAACGGTTATCTTAGAATCTCGTAAACGCTTCCACTTAGACAAATCCAATTGAACGTCGTAAGATGGGCCAATTGAAACCGTACAATTGTATTGTACGCTCTTTCTCGAATTACGTATAGTTTAGGATATATGTTTGCGTGGAACGATCAAAATGAGACACCATGTACATTAATACATTCCACATTCATTATCGCGAAATTGCGTTTCCCTTTGACTTTTTCAAGTTTCCGGGACGCGACAGCACGTTCCATTCAACCGCAATTCGCGTACTCGCTTACAATTAGTCAGGGTCGCAATACTCGCGAGTTCCACTCGCGCGATTAGTCATAATGGCTATTATTTTATTGTGTAACAGCTTTTTCCCTCGTTGCTTGCCAATCGAATTGCCTGTTACCGAGAGGCACTACTCGACACGCCCGCGTCTTTAAACGTTAAATACCTTGAATATTAATGTCAGAGACGTCTGATATAGTGCATTTTACCGATGATGAAATCCACTCGATCACTAGGGAAAAACACGGCGTAACGAGGGCGTGTGTACACGAAACGTGGATCATTTGCTCCGCACGATCGATCATGCTAATGTAACGAATATAACAAATCGTTACGATAGCTTCTACTCTTGGAAGAAAGAATAGAAATACCAGCAGACACTGGGAAAATGACAAATGTACAATCATTTCCAAGTATTCTTTCTTTGTTTAAATAAAGCATGTAGGAGTCAATCTGACAAGCTGAACTGATCGATTTCGATGTTTGAAAAGTTTTTAATTTTACGTATCAAAATACGTAGATAGGGTTCATTTCGCAGAAACGGAACGATTAATTAACCTCGATAGAATTGGTCAGTTTTATTTCTATATCGTAGTTACTTTTTGTTTTATTACGCAAGAATAAAACAGTTATGTTAATCGTTTTGTTACGAAATACGTTAACTCTACGCTGAAATTTTAGAAGATTTTACTCGAGTATAAATAGCCTTTCTATTATGAAGACTTTTGTATGGGAATGTAGATGCCGAAAAATGTCAGCTCGAAAATACAGAGGAAAGATTTATATATAAAATTCAGCATAAACCGGAAACGCCACTTCAAGACGCGTAAATGTACCAATGTATCTTTCATCAAGATAGAAAAAGAGACGTCGAAATTATTAATAGACTAAATTAAGATAAATCTGTTGAATGGTTTAATCGAGACACAATGGAATACACAATAGAATTCTTACAGAAATACATAATAACAGAGCAGTGATACATCAACGGCTGTCATCAATCTCAGGTGTGCGTTATTACGTTGACCCTGGCCACGGATTAGCTAACACCTTGATGGTGACGTTATTAATCGATGTGGTTTTTACTTTCTGAATGATATACAGCATTATGTGACGTTTCCTATTTCAGCAGATTGACTTTAGAAAGAAAGAAACTGTAGAAAGAGAAAAGGAGAAAATGGGGAGTCATAAATTCTCGTATCATTAATAGAAGTCTAAATATCACGTGATAAGTTTTATATTAATTTCACATTTTATATCTCGGAAATATAAATGTCACAAAATCACACAAAACAAAAATGTTGTCAACGCAGACCCAAAATGTAAAATATTCGGCTTACCTTTTCAATTTAGTTTCCATCAAAGATAGATTACGGATTTTTATGCAAATTCATATCTTTACGAATATAGCTGAAAGGACCATATGTTACGACCGTTCGCGGAGAGACGCGGTCGCGAGGAAAACGCGTCAGCGAGAGGCGTAACTTCTCGCTACGATTCGGTGAATCGACGCCGCGAAGTAGTCGTTCCCCTGTTTCGGGTAGGATAACAGAGGTGGTTGATTGAATATGACACAGTAGTAAGTTATGTTTCACCGTTTATTCCACAACTTATGACGAGGATACTACACTGGTGCGTATATACGAGATTGGTGGATACCCGCTCGAAGGATGCTGCTCGTTCGAAGGATGCAAACACAGTCCCCCTGGGAGACGATGCTGTCTCGGGGGAAGGCTAAGGATCGGTCTCGCCCACGGGACCATCGGATATGTTCGTGCCGATGTTATTTAGGAGAGCGAGGGATTAGCCTTCGTTTTTAATTGGTTAAACGAAGGGTCTTAACTGCCCTCGAGAGAAAGTGATTAATGGGGGGAAAGTTGCCGCGTGCGTGACAAAAAAACAACTTTCCCTTGTCCTGCCGTGGTAGACAATAGTGTTTAGAAACTTCTCGGGACCAGATGTTTGTTTTGTTTAAAGGACCTTTTCTCGGAAATCTATAAGATTTATGACGGTGCTTAAAATTATGGAGGATACGCTGCGAGTATCCGAAGACCTCTGGTTGCCACATTGCCCAGTGTGTGGCCTCGGCCATGTGGCGTGTTACGCGACGTAACAAGTACTATAGTTCGAATTTATTCATATATTTTTGCTTATGTTTCGCGTTTAAGTCTCCCATAAGTGCGTAAAAAGTTGCATACTAGTCAAAAATTGAATGGTCACACATTTTGGTCAAACTTGAGTTAAAAGTAAAATATGGTTCTACAGTGTTTGTAAATTATTGCAGATATTGCGATCAAAAGGCGATTTGATGTTAAACACAAGAAGCACATTAGGTGCTCGAAACTTGTGGCACAGCGTAGCTTAAAAACTCCTTTATCTCGACATGCGCTAAATGTGTTTAGATCTTTACTCTCGGTTTCCATTCGATTAAAAACGTAGAATGAGAAACAAAACTCCAGAGAGTACAAACGTCCCTTCCATAGGATTCCACAGGAATCACCCCCATTCAACATACATAACATCCGTACGTATATCGATAAAAGTCCAGTATTTCTTTCCGATCGGAGAAAGCAAGCCATTCTCATGAGACTTAAAATTCGACATACTAAACTGACACACTCTCATAACTTTATCCTATTTGTAGATGATAATCTTCTTAATCGTAGCAACGTTAATGCATGAAAAGTAAATTAAATTAAGAAATAAATTCGCTCTGCCAAACGAGATGCAGCATGTCTAAATCAGAAGCATTGAAGATCTTCTTTATCTTCTCAAAGATATTAATCTGTATCAGCAATTATGATATCGTAAGCTACCTGCTTAATTCTAACATACGCTGTATCGTAGTATAGATATCGTTGTTTGAGTTTCTAACTTGCCTTATTGCATTCCACGCTTTGCTCTTTGTTACGTATTTTATTAATCGCGGTAGCTACCTAATCCCGGACCATAAAAATCATGAAAACGATAAAGAAATAAATAAATAAGGAAGAACAGAGCATCGACTATTAGTAAAACCTACTCGGCGATAGAAGCGCCTTTTCTTCGTTTCGCGGTGCCGCGAAAACGAAAGAAAAACCGCGGCCAACAGAGCGAAGGTAAAGAATCGGAAGCCGGCGGCAGAATTAAGAGGAACGCCGTTAGCTGTTTACAGTGAATACCGGTCGCGATAAATCCAGCCTCCGGTACACTCGAAATTGCTTTTCGAGGGTCGCCTTGTAGCGGATGCAATTAAACAGGATCACTGTACGCTCGTAATAAAATCTCCAAGTTCCAGTGCGCTTCCGGGATGAAAGAATCGGCTGCCTCCGCGGTGCGACGCTACTCCCGGCCGTGCAAAAAGTTCCCTTGAAAGTGCGCACTCCTCGTAACGAGCTTTTGCTAATTTTTTTAATTAATTCAAGATCGAATAGGTATCGATTAGAATCGCGATCCACATTTACCCGTTTCGATGAAACACGAATTATTAACACTAAAATACTTTCGTATTGGGTTTGAATAACATATAACGAGGTTTGAAACGAGCAGAATGTTTAATTGAAAAATTTAACTTACATTTTTACGAAGCGTCAAGACATTGTGAGATATATTTCGAAGGATTATATTTTGCTCAAATGTTTGCATTGATTTGCACAAATTATGCAGCTATATTGTTACAATATGGAACGTAAATTATTATAATGAAACGTATATTGTTGCAATAATGTAAGGTAAAACCAATCCATAAATTACAGTAATGAAATTTCATATTGAATATGTACGATATTGTAACTATACAAATTAATGAACAGTTTAACAGTTTAATTAATGAACATGATAAACAATTTAATAAATCACAACTGAAGACCTTAGTAAAATAGACGTGTAAGTGCAGTTATTCAAGAAGATGATAAAAACGCTCATACAATTCCAGTTTTAATAGCATGAAAGTATAAATGCACTTACACATTTCAGAAATATTAATTATCCTAGTACTATTGCTCTTTTAATATAACGTTTTTGAACACGTAACATTAAAATCACGAAATCTATCATGATGGATCTGCCACATTATGTTCAGTTATATTTCCTGTACTTCTCACGGAAATTACTTAACGAAATAAGGTTCGACTACGTCTAAATTTAATCTTAATTCTTTTATTTTTTTAAATTTGCTAAAAATCTCGTGTTATTTTTAGCTCATTAAAAAGGTTTCGTATTATATTCATATATTTATACAAATTGGTGGGAGGATTTTAATTAACGATAGCCTGCGTCCATCGAGGCAAGTGGAATTAAATTTGATCTTGTAATGAAAGTTTGCCAGTTGCACTCTGTGTTTAAACGGTTCGAAGGTATTTAGTGTTTTTTGTAGAAAATCAAGAGCCGCAATGTTATACAGATTGTGAAGCTGTTCGCAAGAGATACGAAAAGTTATGAAGATGGCTACTCGAAAGTTCCCATTAGCCTACTTAAACCAAGTGCATCGCCCTCAACGACAACGACACTTATACTCACCAGTCTCCACCAAAATATGCAAACTACCCCTATGAGAGGTATTTTTCTTTTCTTTTGATAAAAACAAAACTGTATAATAAGCGATACAGAACTTTAGTATAAGTATAATCACATAAAATCAAGCGGCGCTAGGTAAAACTTTTATAAACTTGTTATGAATATCGTAACTTTGATCTTCAAAATATAGTAAATTATACCATCAACCCTTAACGCATACCAAGATAGGACAAGAGATGTCTTCTTATCAAGAAGGCTATTAACATTCTCGAAAAACTGTACGATCTTTTTAATAGTTCCATCGATTAGCATTAATATATTCTTTTTTAGAAAAATATTATACAATATCGCGGAACATTTCACTCGAAGGATTTTATTAAAGTAAAAAGTACTTCAAAATAAAATTACGCTCTGACCAGAAATTATTAACAGTCACTGTGTACGCTATCATTTCGTAAAAGCGCGTTATAATTAAATTTTATTAAAAGGATAATACCGTTAAACAGTTTCGAGGCAAATACTAAAAGTATCGGATAAGCGTTTTTTCATCCAGCAAAAATTCAACAAGAACGTACTGTAAAATGGTAAGAAACTTCTAAAATTCTTTAATACGTCAAGAAGTTGGCGTTCGAGTCTAAAGTGGAGATAAAAAAATGCTTGTTTTCACCGAAAAGGCGAAAGCTCAAGAGATCGTTTTAAGCGTCTTAAGAAAATTATAGCCCGTAAGCATGGAACGTTGAAAAAGTAAATTCGAAGAACAGAATATTATTTGGAGATTGTTTTATTGGGCATGCGCATAAAGGAGCGCAACCACCTCTCTATGAACGCTTTCTACATACGAAACGGTTGTGTGCTGAACAAACATCGGACCAATCTCGGTTCACTTCTTCCCTCGCGGCCTGCTTTCACGAATCTCCATCCCTGAAACCATCCTTTCATCCCTCGTGGTCGTGGGTTTTTCGACGCTTCTCTCGTGCGATTGAAAGTAAAGGGAGAGAAAAGAATTAGAGCGATGTTCATCGATTAGGGAAGAAGGGTGAGAAAGCATACAACAGTGAAATAGCAAACAGAGAACTTTTTAGGCCTTTAGGCTTTTAATCATTTTTGATAACGTTAGAATCCCAAGGAGAAGTGTAACTGGAAGTCCGCTTTACTGCGGAAGGCAAAATTATGAAATGTAAATAAATAAATAAAGTAACTTTAGAATCTTCAATTTTTAATGATTTAAAAATCTCTGATTTTTAATAATTTTAGGATCTTTAAGAGAAGATTAATCTTAATAATTTTGGAATCTCTGGACAATTTTCATAATTTCATTGATCGATTAAAATGATTTTTGATTCCAAAAATTAAAGTTTCGCGTGAAATTTATTTTTATCAATATCCATAGTTTTTAACAACAAAACACGAGATTCAGTATAAAATAATTTTTGTACCATCGCGCCGGTGTGAAATTTTAAGCATGGACACTGTGTACCTGGAACATAAGTCGAATACAGAACGTAAAAACGCGTAAAATAGGTTTGAAGTAGAGAAAATGAGGTTTGTAGAATTGTAAAGTGCTGCACCGAGCAGGATTTTTTATTCAAACGAAGTACTTTGTGGTCGAAAGTTTTACGGATTCTAAAGCGATGAGAGCAACAGGTCCCCTACTAAATGTTTCATATTTTTAACTAATTGTTAAGAATTTCAAACGGATGAGATAACCTCGTTAAAGACCGTAGAGAATTTTAAAGTTTGTCGTTTTGTATATAAAATCTGATTATAGACGGTCTCTACTGATACCATCTTTCGGTTTAAATCTTCTTCTTTGCAAATCAATTAAAAATTCTTTCAAATAAAAACTATTTATACTTATGTAAATTATTATGAATTTATAAATATATTTAAATTTGTTGTGGTCAGACACGAAGGCCTAATGTAAAATAAACTGCCTTGCATAACTTACGTGTAATAACAGCTGGACAAATCTTTAATTCTGTGGTTGACGAGGAAAAAAACAAAAAATGTTTATCACGGAAAACGTATAAATATAAACTCGTTGATTCGATAAACGCAACAACGATGAGCCTTTGCGTCATTCTTATGCCAATACTATTGATCGAACTGAAAGAAGCTTTCAACACGTTGAATGCTAGCTTTACAGGGATTACCCGTGGCGCCATAATGAATTTTTTATTATGCGATAAATGTAACGGTGAAGTATTATAGGTCTATATTTCATGTATAAATAAATTTATTTTTATATGTTTTATACTGTATTAATTTCGTCACGCCGTTGTAGTAACGATGGTGATAATGAACAATCGACATTTGTTCAAATTTTTTGATTTTATTTTTACCAATCTTGGCACTCCGGTTACCGGTGACCTCCATGGCGGCACCGACAAGTTGAGTGTCGGTGACCGATGACCCCCGTGGCATGTGACATGCTAAAATGAACGCGGTTCCGATCAGTCCTTGAAAAACTGCGTGATTCTCGTTTACAATAACATCATGACAGAAAAGTAATTTCAGATATAAAATATCTTAAGTTTTACAGTTTAGGTGTTAGATGCTGTGAAAAATTGAAATAGAATAAAATTGTCTAAAATATAATAACATAAGTCCAAACGAAACGTTTATGAGTCATTCGCGATTCGATGACGTTAACTAAGCATTACATGCTATTTCCAATGAAATTAAGACAAAGTACTGTATAATTAATTTTATCGTAAATTATGTATCCCATGAAACAATGGAACGAACTGTGAAACGCGAAAACTGGAAAATTTCAATCTTCTCCTTCCATCGTTTTTGAAAGCAGGAAAATCGTAATTCAGAATGGAAACATTGTAAACACGATATTATGTTCATAGAATTATCAATTCGAGTAGGTACATGATTTATTGTAACGTAAAACCGGACACTAACGATGATCGAGCATAATTCCCTTTCGCATAATTACTCGAGTTCTCTAATAAACGTTCACTAAATCAACCAAGGTTGCTCGTTCGATTGAAACGAAAAACCATTCGAATAAATAGTCTGAACGTTTAAAAAGCGGATCGAGAGGCAAGTTACATCAAGGTTTCCACGAAAAGAATCTACAAACGTCGCTAATAATCGCTGAGAACGAATCACCAACCAAAGCTAACGCGTTTGCCGATCGTGTTACGATAATGACGCGCTACGTCAAACCATTTCGATCTTAGATTTAAGCGAAGTTTTTTCTTCCTCATCTTATATTCATCTATCGGTATATTGATTCTGGATAATGGAAAAAGTCACGGAACTGCGACCAATAGAAACTTGTTAACACGTTGCGAGAATTCTTTTTGTTCTTTCGTCCTATTAGAAGTGGATCAGCGAGTATTGATCGATGAAATAAAGTAATAGATGCAGATGGAGTTTCACTGAAAGATCGTATAACACTGTCGTCTAGTTGATACTTCCATGGACCCAGCTTCGATGGATATACTTTGACGTAAAACGCGACTCATTACTTCCATCGAACCACGTTTACCGTATCGTGCAACTATTTCCCTGGAACTGTTCCATTTATCGCCGGTACTCGTTAAGAAAACACTTCCTGTCCTTGGCTAACCCGGTCGTAGAATGCCTCCTGGATGCACCGTGATATTTTCAGAAATTCTAGGGAATTTGGAGTCACTTGTAATCGTTGTTCGTGACGTTACACGTCTAATACGTGATTCTTGTTTACACACGGATTGATATAATGCAGCGATTTTCAATTTTTGTTCAACCTACCGCGCGTCTAAACTAATTATCCAGCAAAATTCTGCTAAAATTCTATTGAAATTCTGGTACGTTAAAAAATATATTATATTTGATTTGACATATGCCATATGCTGTATAGCTATCGTTATGTTTATTTTCTTGAACGCGTTCAATTTTTATATATTTTGCTTTAAAAGATAGATTGAGATGTACGAGGTAATGTCTATTCTTTGTAATGTGTTATTTTGTATTGGCACTGTTGGAGGAAAACACTCCACTCTTCCAGGAAAATTCTACGTCTGCTCTACTGTTTAGTTTTCCTGATTTTCGAACCTATTAAGCATTATCTATTACTAAATTAATTTGAAGAGCCTTCCAGACCAATAGCCTTTTCTGGAATATGCCTTGTGTAGATGGTGCAGCGAGATGTAAACAAACTGGATTTTTGGAATTATAAATACCATAGGCCCATGGCTTCGGGGCTCTATTGTAATGTCACGCTGCCAGCGTGCAGATCTGGATTAGCATACACTGAACTTATACCGTTATACTCGAATATATTTCTGTTACACATTAACAGAATACAGATAACCCCAACAGGTACAATTTTTCTCCAACGATGTTATTTAAATGGTTCATGTTGTTGACAATTTTTTAATCCGTGAAATTCCTGTTTTAACCATTTTAAAAGATTCAATTTATTTTACCTAGTTGGTCACCGATAACCACCGTGGCAACTAACATGTTAACGGCGTGAAAAATTAAATTAAAGCAGAATCGTGAAAACACTGTAAATTCCCACCGATAAAAATTCAAAAATAAATGTACCAAACAAATATCGGTCTTTTAAAATCAACGTCTAAAATACATGTACAAATCTCAAAAAGTAGTTTCCACGATTTTCTCTAGGAACTAATAGAAACAGCATCACTACTTCCCTTCCAAAATCCAATCGATTCGAAACTCGTCAACTTTCAAAATCCACCTTAGATTCCCTTGGAAAACAAAAGCAAAAAAAAAAATCATTTGTTTGAAGCAATTCAGCAAGGTTAGCCCGCGAAGGGAAACTCAAGATAAAGTGTTTCTCCCTAGTGGGAAGTGTGACGACGGGCCTCCGGCCGCGTTAACGATGACACGTTCACATTTCCGGCACGCAACGTTTGCCTCTCACCTGATTACAACACTTCATCGTTCATCTTTGTTGATGTCTCCAGAAAAAGTTTTAATCGGTTAATATTATTGTTATTATTGTTGTTATTATTATTATTGTTGTTATTATTATTGTTGTTGTTATTATTATTATCGTTGTCGTTGTTGTCGTTGTTGTTGTCGTTGTTGTCGTTGTTGTCGTTGTTGTCGTTGTTGTCGTTGTTGTCGTTGTTGTCGTTGTTGTCGTTGTTGTCGTTGTTGTCGTTGTTGTCGTTGTTGTCGTTGTTGCCGTTGTTGTCGTTGTTGTCGTTGTTGCCGTTGTTGCCGTTGTTGTCGTTGTTGCCGTTGTTGCCGTTGTTGCCGTTGTTGCCGTTGTTGCCGTTGTTGCCGTTGTTGCCGTTGTTGCCGTTGTTGCCGTTGTTGCCGTTGTTGCCGTTGTTGCCGTTGTTGCCGTTGTTGCCGTTGTTGCCGTTGTTGCCGTTGTTACTAGTATTGATATAATTTTGTAACGTCTCATGGAGAATCTTTTCGAGTGCCATGAAACATTACAGACGATGCACAGGACCCGAGCCTAAGATTTGTAGCCTTGATAACCGGCCTCATGAATTATTGATGAGACATTTGAATTCATTTGAATGGCACGGCACGAAATCGCGAAGAAATCTCCGAGTATCGACGAGAGGATATCATCGCCTGACCTATCGTCATCCTCATGCGATTCGTGAACCTGCATCTCATTTTTCTCTGCTTCTTTATGCCAGTTAATGCCACTAAAACTGCCGCGTGATCGATTCTCTGCTAATTTTGGGGAAGAGTTTGCTTTTTCTTTGACTTTGGTCTTCGCTGAACTTGTTAGCGAATCTGTTTCGCTTTTAGTGGGTGTTTCTTCGACCAATCGCGGGGAGACGTAATCGCAAGGAGAGACGTCAACGGGGGTCGTAAATCCCCGTTACGATTATAACAATCGACACCACGAATTGATCGATCCCCTGATTTCCGTTGAGATAATAGGGGTGATTGAGGTTGTATAACCCTGTGATTCACAGAATTATAAATTATATGTTTCCAGCACTTAGATTACACTGACGTAGAGAAATAAGTAATTAACAACTTGTCGCACGAAGCTAAGATAGATATGTGCGTTAGAGCAGGGCTCTTATAATTAGATTTAGTGTATTAGTGGACGTAGCACTATGAGATTTAGGAGAGGAAATGTATGCTCGACAATACCGAGACCGACTCTCGCGTTATGCTTAGACTGCCCCGTTGGGCATTAGCGTATACTTAGTAGTTGACTTTTCCAACGATGTAGAAGAAGTGAAGTTGAGTGACGATGCTGTGTCCGAGGAAAGCTAAGGATGGGTGTGTCTAGCGCACGGGACCATCGGATTTGTTGGTGCCGATGTTATTTAGGAGAGTGAGGGAATAGGCTTCGTTTTTAATTGGTTAAACGAAGGGTCTTAACTGCCCTCGAGAGAAAGTGGTTAGTGGGAGGAAAGTTGCAGCGTGCGTGAGAAAAACCAACTTTCCCTTGTCCCGCCGTGGTAGACAATAGTCTTTAGAAATGCTTCGAACACAGATGTTTGTTTGTTTTGAAGGACCTTAGCAGGCAAGTGACTCGGGTTTATGACGGGTGCTTAAGGATATTGAGGGTACGCCGTACGGAAAAGCGGACATCTGGTGTCCGTCTGGCCCGCGGTATGTGACCTGGGCCAGGCAGAGAGGCCCGGCGTAACATCCTCCCCCCGTTGAGAGGGTACCGATCAAAATTTCATTAAAGGTGGAGTTAATTGGAGCAGCCGCCCGACTCCTTGTTGATTGCTGATTGTCCTTATTCTGCTTGATCGGGTTGGCTCGTTGGTAGGACGAGCTGTGTGGCACGTCGTTCCAAGATGCTCGTTGCCGTATGACTTGTGGTAGTCTGGATGAGGTCGTTGTCGCCAGGGTGACTTCGCAGATACGGTCGAAAGTCCGGTGCGTTGAGGATATGTTGTCTTCCTTGCGTTCTGGATCGCTGTGGTCATCTGCATTGTCTGGCGACTTTCTATTGCGGTTCACGAACCAGGAAGTGTCGTGAAACAGCTCGGCCCATGAAGTATCGTGAGACACCTCGTCCCAGGAGGTGTCGTTGTACAACTCGCCGATTTCACAAAGGCACGTGAAATCCGTGTGTGGTTGCACAATGAAGACGTGAAGGAGGTCTACGGTGGATTGGGGGACAGGGCTCCCCCCGCTGATCCATTCGTATCGCGCCTTCTTGATGATGCTTGGTGGTTGGACCGGCGTGGTCCAGTTTACTGCGAAAGACAGAATTAGAGACATCTTACCTTCCGTTTGGTTAGGTTTGGATCTGGAGCGGGAAGATTTTGCATCTCGGTCCAAGATGCTCGGCTCCGTATGAGTCATTGCCGTCCGTAGGTGCCGTAGCTGCCAGGGAAAATGGATGGCCAGGCCTAAGGGTTGTTGCGTTGAGAGCAAGTGGTCCACCTTGTAGGCTGCACTGACATCGACGAGTGTGGTGTTTTGTTTCAGCCCATTCGTCGGTGTGCTCCATTTCGGCGATAATGTAGTAGGAGACGGCATGTCGGCTGGTAAGGTTTCATCCGTCTGTTGATCCAGAGACTCTTGAGCGGCTGTCTGATTCAAAGCGTCTGATGGCGTGGAATCAGATTGTTGCGATGCTGATGACGTGAGCGAGGTTGTCGTTGGGTCTCGGGTGGGTGACACGTTGTGAGTGTCACGCGATGAGGTCCGCATGTCATGCGACAAGATCAGCGTCCGAGTCGATGCGATATTCTCCGTCAGCTCGGGTTTCACGCATGAATCGCGTGTTTTTGTTGTCGACGGGGTTGTTGCTGATATTTGTTCAAAGAGAACTAGGAACCGCACGTCAAGCTCCCGATGCTCTTGCGATAACGAATCTAAACCCTCAGCTTCCCCCTCATCTAACCCATCTAGCTCGTCTTGAACCGCGAGTATCGTCCTCCAAATTTCATCGAACGAGCTGCGGCAAGATATTAGGAAGATTCTGTTTGCCTTCCCAGACGCTTCGTATTCATCGAGTTCGCGCCTTATGGTTGCAAGTCGACGGGCTACGGCGCCTCGTCTCCGCCGTAACGTGCTGATTAGATCAGCTTGGGCCATATTTGAGTTTAATAACAGGAACGATCTTGTTTGATCAAATGGACGTTGATCTGGGACTCGGTTGATGATCGTTACGATGCGGCGTTGGCTCGTGTAGATGCTGAGCGACGGAGGTGCTCCTCTCCGATGGCGGTTCCCTTGATCAGCTGACTAAGTGGTTGGAACTTGGATTTCACGCGACACTGTATAGTCACTGGTCAGTGCACTTTTTGGGCGACACGAAATCCGGCTCGAAGGACCATGTTTCTTCGACCAATCGCGGGGAGACGTAATCGCAAGGAGAGACGTCAACGGGGGTCGTAAATCCCCGTTACGATTATAACAATCGACACCACGAATTGATCGATCCCCTGATTTCCGTTGAGATAATAGGGGTGATTGAGGTTGTATAACCCTGTGATTCACAGAATTATAAATTATATGTTTCCAGCACTTAGATTACACTGACGTAGAGAAATAAGTAATTAACAACTTGTCGCACGAAGCTAAGATAGATATGTGCGTTAGAGCAGGGCTCTTATAATTAGATTTAGTGTATTAGTGGACGTAGCACTATGAGATTTAGGAGAGGAAATGTATGCTCGACAATACCGAGACCGACTCTCGCGTTATGCTTAGACTGCCCCGTTGGGCATTAGCGTATACTTAGTAGTTGACTTTTCCAACGATGTAGAAGAAGTGAAGTTGAGTGACGATGCTGTGTCCGAGGAAAGCTAAGGATGGGTGTGTCTAGCGCACGGGACCATCGGATTTGTTGGTGCCGATGTTATTTAGGAGAGTGAGGGAATAGGCTTCGTTTTTAATTGGTTAAACGAAGGGTCTTAACTGCCCTCGAGAGAAAGTGGTTAGTGGGAGGAAAGTTGCAGCGTGCGTGAGAAAAACCAACTTTCCCTTGTCCCGCCGTGGTAGACAATAGTCTTTAGAAATGCTTCGAACACAGATGTTTGTTTGTTTTGAAGGACCTTAGCAGGCAAGTGACTCGGGTTTATGACGGGTGCTTAAGGATATTGAGGGTACGCCGTACGGAAAAGCGGACATCTGGTGTCCGTCTGGCCCGCGGTATGTGACCTGGGCCAGGCAGAGAGGCCCGGCGTAACAGTGGGCGTAAGAAATAATTTAAGTATGGAATTATTTGAATAATCCTTCAGTTGGGTATTATTTTAATAATTTTTCAAATAAGATTATTTTAATGATTTTTTCAAGGGTTGGAATAATTTCAATATTTTCGCAAAAGACATTTTTCTATTTTAAGATCGTTGAACGTTATATAGAATATTTTATACGATCGCTGGCGATTCCTGAACTTGCACGCTATTTCCTTCTTCTTCTTCTTTCTCTCGCGGGTTACATCATTGGAACTTTCGTGAGATCGATTCCTCGCTATATGTTGACTCGTGTGTAACTTTTTCTTTATTCTTTCTAAACTTCGTTATTGAATCTTTTCCTGTCTTAATGAATATAAGAAGGAAGTTAAGTAATGTCAATAGAATTCTTGTATGAGAGATACCAATACATCCTGTTATTAGACTTTCATTATTTAGAAGAATGAAAAAAGAAAAGAATAATGTTAACTCAGAATGAAGATATATCGATGTCTCAAGTCGTGTCATGTGTGATGATTCGAGAAATGAACAAATGTTATATAAATTACTTGAGCTAAGGAGGGCTGTATAATTCCAAAGATATTAAAAATCGTAATTTTCCTCAAACCGCCCTGCAATTATTATTTCACTTAAAAGCTAATTAAATTATACACGATAGTTATTACTAATACACGCGATCGCTCATGGTAATTATATCTTTCAAGTTACGACGAGATAAAGAATTGCTTCAACCTGATATACTCTATTTAACCAATCGCAAGTTGATTAAAATATTTCCGCCAGGACTTGTTTACAATATCGATTACAATAATTCCCCATGATCATGAAAAGGAAAAATCGCGTCTCTGTCTCTCCTTCTGTTCCACGTGCGCGACCGTTTTCTTCACGACGTACCTGGAAAAAATCGTCGATACTACAAATAACTGATTTGTTTCCTCTTTCGTGTAATATCAATCCATGAGCCAGCTGAGCGTGTCCAACTCGATATTTCCAAGGATACCTGGCTGAAAACGCATAGCAATAGGGAATAAATGGAATTACAGTTATCGAAAATCGTAGAAAACAAGCCCGAAGAGCTATCTGACGTCCATCGGTGGAATCCACCGAGGAACGGTCGACAAACTTCGGAAATGTGGTCAGTCGAAGCTTGCTTGATCAACAATAAGGGACAGGGCATGTCCTGAAAATTGATCATGGACGAAGGGGAAATAATTAATGTACAATATATCCAGTCCATATACAATGTATTAAAATTACATACGTCATGATTAACGTCTAACTGTTAAAAATGTGATGGCAATATGGGGGAATATTTTTCGTAATTGACAGAAAAGCTTTAACCATTTAATCATCGTTTATATAGATTTCATAAAAAATTCAAATGTTCTATAATTAAGTAAATAAATTGCGATTAATACACGTTTAACATGATATCAACGTACATTTCGATCGAATAAAAGCAAACTTAATTTTACTAGCTAAAAATGTGCTTAAGGTAAAGTTAGTCCTACTAAAAGTTAGTCACAGATTAAGATCATCGAATTTTATTGCATTCTAGATCAACTTATTTTGACGATTCGATATGCGTACGAAGAAACATGAATATAAACATACATACAAAGAGACATATGCTTATGTGCATGCATGTGTGTACGTGTAAGTACCGTACATGTATGCACGTGTACCGTTCAACGGTACAGTCACCTGTTTTTATGCCGCAGATACAAGTAATTAACACCGTATGAGTTGTTATTCGCCTTCAAGACAGATTAATTACAATGCAACTTGTTCAGAACAATTTGAAGCAGTTATAGAATGTTGACATTTCGACCACACATGCACGCTGCTGTACAAGGAATTGCTTCATACGCGAGGAATTGCACTGTCCTCCTCGCGCGCACGGCTTCTCCGAATCTCTTTCATCCACAATAAATTATTTCCTTTTTGTTGGAATACAACGATATCAGTCGCATGCGGATAGAGTGTTTGATCGTACAGATTCTTCCATTCGTTGCCCAGCGCCATCCCCACTAGCGTACGTTCGTTAGATGTACCGCGGCGGCTGGCGTGTGCATGCTCTTCCGAGAACTCGGCGGAAGAAACGTAAGGATATGGATGGAACATTGGGCACGTCGGTGTAGCGCCTTGACAGCGTAGCGCTTTGTATCGAGAAGCTGCTAGAAGGTTCCGTGGCACGTGACGTTACACAGACATCTACTCAGGTCACACTCATTACAGAGAGTGGGGGTTCAAAATCTTTACAAGCGCCACAGGTCACTAAGGCAGTTAGTCTGTGAATAGCTAGCCAACTGTCTGCATTCCAGAACGCACATTTATAACTCTCGAAATAATTGTTTAATAAATATCACATTATATTATTTCAACATAAACATTGTGTCTTCCACAGAATATTAATCCTAATTCCAAGATTAAATTCTAACAGGTTATGGGCCCAGACCCAATGTGCTAGTGTTGAAATAAGTTCGTGACTAAAGTTAATATTAAACAATTAACATAAAGCATTACAGTGAGATATAAGTGTATAAGTGTATAAGTGCGGACTAAAGCAAAATAACAATGGCAGGCAGTGCACGTTTCGAGATTCAAAGACTTAACGGCAGCAATTACGAGACGTGGAGAGATAAACTCGAATTGTTATTAATTAAAGATAAAGTTTGGACAGTGATCGGAGATCCAACTCCAGCGCCCGATAAGATGGATCAAAATTGGCTAGATAAAGACGATCAGGCTCGTGCGACAATAGGGTTACTTGTCGAGGATAGTCAGCTTATTCACATTCGGGGCGCAAGATCGGCGAAGCAAGCATGGGAGGCCCTGAAGAACTATCATCAGAAAGCATCATTATCGAATAAAGTATTTCTGCTCAAGGATATATGTCGAATGAACTTAGCTGAAGGCGGAAATTTGGAAGAACACTTAACAGAAATGTTGAACATGTTCGATCGGCTAACAGCATTAGGAAAACCCTTGGATGAGGAGATATCGGTAGCAATGATTCTACGTAGTCTACCAGAGTCATACAGTCCCCTAATTAGCAGCCTGGAAAGTAGACCGGAATCAGATCTCACTATGGAATTCATCAAAGGAAAGCTCATCGACGAATATAAGGGGCGCAGAGGTTCAGGATGGACAACAGACCAAAATGAGACGGTAATGAAAGTAAGTGATGGTAGAAGTAATAATACGAAATGCTTCTTTTGTAAAAAACCCGGGCACATGAAGAAGGATTGCCGTAAATACGCCACATGGAAAACAAAGAAGGATAAAGTGAATAAGGTAATGGAATATAGATCCGATGAAGAACAGCAAGCTTTCGTGAGTACAGAACATAGAGCATCTGAGAAAATTTCCCAAGAACTTTGCCTCGGAATGAGTGATAAAGATACAAGACGTACGCATGTATGGATTATTGACTCAGGGGCCACGAGCCACATGACGGCAGACAGAAACTTTTTCAGCAGCTTCAATCCAGATGAAAAGGGTTTTGTACTACTAGCAGACGAAGTTAGGGCAGTCCAAATAAAGGGCAAAGGATCAGGTATCATAAAGCACCCAAGTAACGGTAAGATAACAAACATGCATATTGACAATGTGTTGTACATACCTGAGCTAAGCTCAAACCTACTCTCGGTGAAAAAACTAACGGGTGACGGCTATAAAGTAAGCTTCGAGAATGACGGTTGTCGTATTGTAAAAGATGGAGTAGTGGAAATATTCGCTAAAGCCTCAAGCAATTCATATCTACTGCCGACCATCGAAAGCGCATGTACAACGAAAGAAAAGCAACACAACGAAAGCTGTCAACATACCTGGCACAAGCGTTTCGGGCATAGAAATATAAACGCGATAAAGCAATTAGAAAACGGCCTTGCGACCGGGATAAAGATAAAAGACTGCGGAATAAGGGAAATTTGCGAGTGCTGTATAAAAGGGAAAATGACGAAAAAACCTTTCCCTAAAGAATCAACGACAAGGACGAGTAGCATTCTGGATCTCATACATACAGATGTTTGTGGCTCAATGCAGACTGCAACTCCAGGTAAGAAACGGTATGCTTTAACCATAATTGACGATTTCAGTAGATTCACAAAAATATATCTGATGGAAACAAAACATGAAACCACGAAATATATTAAAGAATTTGTGCAATCAATGAAAAATCAATTAAATAAGGTACCTAAAGCAATAAGATCAGATCGAGGAAGGGAATACGTCAACAACAACCTGAGGAATTACCTGCATAATGAAGGTATAAAGATTCAATATACAGCAGGATACTCACCGCAGCAAAATGGAGTCGCTGAAAGAAAGAATCGCTCTCTAATAGAAATGGCTAAATGTATGCTTATTGACGCCGACATGGACAAGAAGTACTGGGGTGAGGCAATACACACAGCCAACTACCTGCAAAATATCCTACCCACAAAACACACAGGTAAGACGCCGTATGAATTATGGTATTCTAAGCTACCTGACGTCAAAAATCTTCGTCCTTTTGGTACTATGGCATATGCACATATACCTCAAGAGTGTCGAAGAAAGTTAGACGAGAAAGCAGAAGAATTAAGGTTTGTCGGATATTCGGAAGAATCGAAGGCATACAGACTACTCGATACAGCTGAAGACAGAGAAAAGATAAGTCGTAATGTGATCTTTCTTGAAACTCATAAGGAACCCGGGACAGAAGAAATTATTTTTGAAGAACAGACCGTTACTGAAGGTACAGCAAATAAAACAGGAGATAACAATAAGGAAATTATTGAAGAAAAAGAACCCAAAGATGAATCCGAAGATATTCAAGGTTCAGAGCCAAGGCGATCAAAAAGACTAAATAAAGGAATTCCTCCTGATAGGTACATGGGAGCACTAAACATGACAGTTAGCCTAGAAGAGCCAAAGGATCGAAAGGAGGCACTATCAAGGCCAGATGCAGAACTGTGGATAAAGGCGATGGATGAGGAAATGGATTCGCTGAAGAATAACAAGACTTGGGACCTCATGATTCCACCTAAAGAGCGAAAGGTTTAAGTGCAACTAAATTGAATTTTCTGTTACAGAAGTGCAATTTGCAGAATCAATGATCAAGCGACTAATATCGTTGAGGAAGGGTGTTGGAATACAACGATATCAGTCGCATGCGGATAGAGTGTTTGATCGTACAGATTCTTCCATTCGTTGCCCAGCGCCATCCCCACTAGCGTACGTTCGTTAGATGTACCGCGGCGGCTGGCGCGTGCATGCTCTTCCGAGAACTCGGCGGAAGAAACGTAAGGATATGGATGGAACATTGGGCACGTCGGTGTAGCGCCTTGACAGCGTAGCGCTTTGTATCGAGAAGCTGCTAGAAGGTTCCGTGGCACGTGACGTTACACAGACATCTACTCAGGTCACACTCATTACAGAGAGTGGGGGTTCAAAATCTTTACAAGCGCCACAGGTCACTAAGGCAGTTAGTCTGTGAATAGCTAGCCAACTGTCTGCATTCCAGAACGCACATTTATAACTCTCGAAATAATTGTTTAATAAATATCACATTATATTATTTCAACATAAACATTGTGTCTTCCACAGAATATTAATCCTAATTCCAAGATTAAATTCTAACACTTTTACAAACAAACCATCCATTTTAAAATCGTATTTAGCGTTGATGAAATTTTAATTACTCGCCGTGAAAACGTCGCGATTGTTCTCGACACCCCTCTTTGCCGGGATAAGAAACGATACAATCAAGAATTCCTTCGTATACGGAAAAGAGGGTCATACGCGCACGCCATAGCTGTACATTTCTACGTCTTCCCTTTTTTACCGACGACTCACGTAATTGTTGCGTTCTAACGTTCTAAAATTGGACCAATCAACGATCCTTTAATTACTCGTCACGGAGACTTGGCAATTGTCTTCGACACGTGCCTTTGCCAGGACAAAAATTATTCCATCAGAAATTCCAGATTCTACGGATAAGAAGGACACGCGTAAGAACGTCGTTTCCGTCATCCTGGTAACTAATTACTGATTCTACCTTGTTCGTTAATTGCACGATTTTTCGAGATTCTCGAGAAAAAAAGAAGAAGAAAAAAAGGAACAAGAAGTAAAGGAAAACGATTCATACGTATACTACATAAAACTGATCGAATCAGTTGAAAAATCCAAGCTGGCTCGAGGGGATTTTTTATCGAGAACGCCGGTGTAGTATCAACGTAGCGTCGCAGTAACGCAACGTTCAGCCATGCGACAGAAAAATGTATCACCATGAACACGAGCTTCTTTGCGTTTATCGACGAGATTCGTCTGACTAGCATTGAAGATGATCGATGCAACTCAATTACGGACCGAAGATACCTTCGCTTATTATTACTACTCTTGCTTGTTATTACTTCTTACTTCGTAGCAAACGTTTCCTGATTTTGTTTCGCAATTATCAAGTTACCATCGCAGTACGGTGTGCGATGGACAAAAATAGAAATAGTCGCTGTTCGATTTTGATCTCATTACGCCGATATGATATCGTCAGCGCGTAAGTAAGTAATATTATAATTGTAAACAATAATCGTCCGCGGAAGCAATACAGGATTGGTAAAATGGGAGGATTAGTAAAATCGTTAGCACATCAAAGTCTAATCACTTGAAAATTAGCTCGTTCACTGTACGTTCTTGTTTGTTAGCTCTTGTTAAATAGCGTTTGTTACGACTTATATATGAAGAATTTGAGCAAAGATACGTGCAATTTTAATTTCTAATTAGAAAATTTCTTCCCCCCTTCAAAGAGCAATTTGAAAAATATCGTTCAAACCACCTTACATTAATTTTGATCGTTCTGTGTCAAGAAGGTATCGTATCACAAAGTTACATGCTATGTAACTTTCGTTACAAACTGCTACATTCGATGTTCATTATTTTTTTAGTTGGATCTTTAGTTAAAATTAAAGTTACACGAAAAGTCTGTTCTTCGCCGAATGTCAGCGCAATATCTGAAGACACGGAAGGGGAGATAAATGATTTCTGCATGACGCTCACGATAAAGTGGTAGGATTTATTTACTTAAGCAACACTTCTCACACTGATGTGTGGTGATAAACAAAAAAGCAAATATACGAGTCAGGGAGATACCAACAAAAATTTTATAAACAGGCTTTTACTCGACAGATCTCCTGATGTCAAGCTGCAGAGAGACTGCACGTTATATGCGTCTTTTATCTTCGTCGCGAGTGCTCGCCCAAATGCCGTACTGCGATGACATGGCGAATTTTTTTCTCGTTTAACATGTTCAAGTCGGGAGGATTTCTACGATTCCTGCTTTCCGCTCAGGAGAAAAAAGAAAAAGGTGGAAACAATTTTCTCGCTTGATTTTTATTTCACAAATATTAATTCGTTATTGTTGAGAAGTATTGAAAAAAAAGTAAATAAATGATGTTGATACGTGCATCGATTTCGCACTGAAACGTGTTAATTTGTCAGTACATATATATTTACTGCTGAAGTTTATTTGTTTTTATATCTTCATAAATATAATTGAAAAACAATATCACAAATTATTTACAAATGTCAATGATCGCGTGGAAAAAACAGAACGTTCGTGATAAAATTGTCACCTGGTAGACCAAATGTATATTCTAGAATTATGGACATTTTTATGAATATGGAATATTTAGGAAAGCGCGAAGATAAATGTTTATCAATGGCAGATAACGCGAGAATAATCCGGGAATAATATGTTAAGAGAGAACACAATACAATTATTGTTCGAGTGGAGTATTTCATTTTATAGTTTCCAGAAGATTGATTTTCTCGGACAGGTGTTCGCGTTCGAATAAAAAATCCAGCAAATGGAGGTCGAAAATAGTATTTCTTACGCCATGGTGGTTGCTAACGATGTTCTGGTGTTCTATCGTTCATATCTTTAATTCATGTTTATAACGCTATAAACACTGATCGTTTATATGATAATATCCTAGAAACTGAAACGGAATTATCTTTCTAAGAGACGTAGTTCCTTCCGTCGATTTTATTTATAAATTAGTAATACTGATTAATCAAGATTATGGGAAATATTGCGATTGATTTAAGAACAATATAAGAGAATTGTAGTTTGTATAACATAGGCCATGAAAAGCAACAGGATATTATGAAACTTGTCTTTAAGGGAGGAAAGTTTCACTTTGTTAAAATGCCATTCTTCAAAGTATGATTTTACTCGACGAATGAAAGAATAATGGTAAATTAGATAATATAGATTTAGAATAATTGAATAAAAGCTGTGTAGCATTTTATATTCTCCAAATAAACGAGAACAGAATTATAAAATAGAAAGGAATAAAAAGAATAGAGAGTCGGATCCAGGAAAAGTACTACAAATAAAATTAGGGTAGAGAAGTATCAAAATTAATGCAAGAGTGTATTAAAATTTTATCAAAGTAGGATATATTTTCCCCAAAGGGAAGCAACATACCTCCGAGCGATTTGATTAAGAAGCCACTAACCAAAGTTCCCTCAACGAAAAGGTGGTGAACATCAAAGGAAAAGTTGGCAAAAACATGATGGCAGTTTCCGGTAAAGCACAATCTCGCAAGATCATTTTTTCGTCACGCACTAGCCCTTTCGTCGAACCCATTAGACTCCCTGTGGCCATGGAGCTAAATGGAAGGTCGAATTATAGAAAAAAAGGTCTCGGTTCCTTGTCGGAAATCGAAGAAAAATATACTGTAACTCGATCGAAAAAAAGGAATGTACTTGCTAGAAAATACAAGAGACATGTTTAAAAGAAAATTGCAATTTTCAAATATTTTCCTTTATAAATTGTTGGTACTTTTTTACAGGATTGAAACGATCGATAGGGAAACTGTGTCAATTTGGTGCATAATTTATAAACGATAAAACGGAAGTATCAAGGATATATCGATTCAAGAACTCTGTCTCTCCCTATTATTTCTCTAACGTAGAGAGATGTCCTTAATTAAAATATTCCAAGTCGAACGATTCTGCGCATTGCTTCGTAAATGGACAATATTTATCATTTTTAACGTGCACGCGCAATGACTTGAAAGGGGAGTTCTGAGCTCTGTTTGCTCTTAACGGTGTATTAATATTCGATTGAAATGAGAATCTAGAAACAAAGGGAGAGAATATTTTTATCGCAATAAATGTAACGATAAACGAAAGGACACGCGTGCATATGACAGGAAAGAAAATGGATGAAAGCGTGCTTCAAAGAAACGATAAATCCCCTTGAAAACAAAGCCGATACGGATAAACTAAAAAGTTTTTTGAAAAATTCCATTAATGAAAAGGTCATAATGAATATATAAATATACATAAGTGGCAAGTGTATCCTCCAGTCAAATGATTATTAAAATTGTTAAAATTGTTAGAAATTGAAACAAAGTTCTTTAAAGCCATTATAATTACCAACTTACACGTAATTTATATTTAAAAAATTAAAACTTCCAATATAATTAACTTGTTTCGACCTTTTGCCTTACATGATTTTTTTCTTTTTTTTAAAAACATTCCACGGTCGGCGCATCAAACATAAAAAGAAGATTAAAAAGGAAACACCAAACAGATTTCACAAAGGACGTAACCTAACATACAAACACTCACCACACTAAAGAAATAAATCAATCAAATTCGAAGATGGTATCCCACTGGTGGTAACCATCCACATGCTATATTGCTATATGACTAAACTATAATATTTTACCAAATGTCCTACTGGACAAATTGTAAGATATAAATAAATAAATAATAGAAAAAAAACATTCCGATTGTTCCATATTTAGATGATTGAACTATTTAACCATAAGCTATACACGCAATACTGTATAGTTACTAAACAGTATAACTAAAGTGTAATTAAAGGAAGCATAGCTAGCAAAATGGCGTTAAATGAAAGTGGCCGTTAAAAAGCAAAAGATACAGAGCGCGAGATAAGTAAAACAACCTAAGGTTTATTACACATCTCGAAATGGAAAAAGTCTGTTGAAAAAATTGTTTAATCAGCTAGTTAAGTAAGAGTTAAGTAAGGAAGTTACTTAAGAAAATGATATACCTGCCAAGTAGGACCGAAGCGAAATTGAAGGACGATTAGATAACATTTAACCGTGTCTTTTCGTCGAACTCGTTCAAGATCGTTTACGCCGGTGAACTTGAACTTAAATGTGTATTCGTAAAAAGCGAATGGAACCAGGCAGCCAGGATGGCCTTGCTTGCGGTCGTTTCATCCATTCATGGGAGTCACTTCTCTCGTCTTTATATAAAGAAACGATCGTACAAATTGCTTTTCGGCTCTTACCTTGATATACAGTTAACCGTCTCGCATCTAAACCTTCGTGTTAAGGAAATTAGAGGATTTGGGAATACAAATTATTGACTATATTTCCATACAACAGTTATACATCTATATTCCTCTCTAAGAACGTCTTGCACGCACGCTGGTTGCCAACCGACTTTACTCTTCGGTTTCTCGATTAACTCTAACGACTCTACTCTTCGACGACTCGATTAGCTCTGTCTCTCGCAACACACACACTTTTCGACTCGCACACTCTGACCTTTCGGTCGTCCCACCTTGAAACCGTCCTTCTGATCTAACGTTGTCTATTGTTTTCCTTCTAACATCTGACAACAGTCTTTTGTCTCCACTGAGTCCTTGACGCCCTCTAACCCTTACACACACACTCTCATGTACAGTGTAAATGTATCACTTCCCTAACACTTCGAAATTGCACGTTTCTTCGCTCCATCCTGGAGAACACGACGTTGAAATAATTCTATGAAAATTTGTCAATATTTTTCGAGTCAAGGAAATCGCTAATATCTTGAAATTTAACAATTCAGAAAGACGAACAAAAAGAAGAAAATTAGAAAAGTTACTTCGAAAGAGGGAAAGTTACCATTTTTCTATTAATTTACAATTTCTCTCAAGTCACAGTTTTTAGCGTGAGCTCGCGAACCAAAGAGAAATTGTAAATTATCGATTTACGAAAGTCAAGATATTTTATATTTCCCAAATAAGCAAACTCGATATCGTAAAATACTACGAACAAGGAAGATTGAAAAGAATGGAAAGATGTCGTAGAACCGATCGAATAATACTACGTGTAAATGAAGAACGAATGACCAAAAAACAGGAGAAAATATAGAAGCGGCGGGAGAAATCAGATGCATACGAAACTCGAAGGAAGAAGGACACGCTGAGAGGCAAATATTACGCACAGCTGTAAAAGCTGACACATATTATGCAAGCCAATCGGAATATCTGTTTCGTAGTGACGGTCATGTCTGTTTCAAAAGCGGACAATTCGATAACGACCAGCATAAACATTATCTCTAACATTAACGACAGATTACGAAACCGCAACATAGGAACTGAACGGTGTCCCTCGTATATTTCCTTCTTTCTGGCCATTCTAAAGGCTGCTACAGCTTCCAGTTTACTAATATGGTATTCTTCTGCATACGTCTATACGTTTCTTTAAATATAGAAATCGAGCCTATCATCGTGTAGAGAAGGACATCAGGAAGTAGAACGAATGATTTATCGCGCTGATAATCACCGTCATCGTTACATTTTTGCTTGCTGTCTTTCTTTCTGATTTTTATTTTATTAGCAATCATGCGTAATACCACGATTTGCGTCACAAGAGAAGGGCGAATGACGAGATACAGAAATTTCTCAACCGATAAGCAAAGTAATTGCATTGTGCCTGATTTCCTGCAGATAATCCGAGATCTTGTTTGAAATTGGAACTCCAGACAATTTTAATACCGTTCTTTTATTCGTGCTTCAGGATAATGTTAACGCTGTATCGTTTGATCTTCTCCGATGCATTCTACTTCTCATTGTTCTTTTAATTCTTCTGATTTTACACGTCGTTCGTTTTTAATTTCTCCAACATTGTTCTCTCGTTAATCTTCAAGCATGAAATTACCCTTTTTTTAATAGATGTCTTTATAGTCTCATCCTCTTCGTTGATGCTGCATCTATTAATTCTTCGTTAGTTGGTCATATTATTCGTATAACTATATAGTTAGTTATTTGCGTTTAACTTTCTCAACATTGTTCTTTCAGCCATGTTCATAGCCACTAATTTTTCTATTTTTAGGCGTTAACCGGTTGAAATATTGTTTTTTTCAAATTACAGTCAATTCTATTTACGCGCTGTTTCAAATTACTCCAGAAATAACATTTCAGTTCTTATAGCTGACTTATCTAAAATTCCTTAATTGCCGAGAAATGTAACGGAAAAGGTCTTACGTATTTTCGTTGCGTTATTCCAAGGCGTAACAAAAAATTGGAATTTTAAGTAGAAAACATTATCCATACCATTTATCCGTTTATAGAAGAGTGTAAATGGCAGGTAATAACATTATTTTCCTCTAAAGTCAACTGGGAAAGAATGGTTGCTACTTAGGCTATAATTTATTAATAACATACTTTACGCTTACATACGTAAAGCAAATATCTTATTTTTCCTAGAAAGTTCAATTTTCCTTGACATTAGTGTTAAGGAAATTCGAGGATTTGGGAATACAAATTATTTTCTATATTTCCATACAACAGTTATACACCTATATTCCTCTCTAAGGACGTCTTGCACGCACGCTGGTTGCCAACCGACTAGCCTAGATTCTTCTAACATCTGGCAACAGTCTTTTGTCTCCACTGAGTCCTTGACGCCCTCTAACCCTTACACACACACTCTCATGTACAGTGTAAATGTATCACTTCCCTAACACGCCTCCTTACATTTATACTGTACACTTAATTTTATTTACATACTTGTCGAATTAACAAAATATTTAACATTTATCGCTTTCTTTACATTTCTCTTATTTTACATTCATCCATGACCTAAACCTTTCAAATTTCTCTCTACACAGTGCCTTCGTAAAAATATCCGCAGTGTTTTCTTCTGTACTTACTTTTATTATGTTTATCTTATTTTCCTTTACGTACTCGTGAACGTAGTGGTAATGAACTTCGATGTGTTTAGAATTTTTTGTAAAAGTTCCGTATTTTGCTATACTCATTACTCCAGAGTTATCCTCATAGATTTTTACAGGGTTATCGTCTACATTTACATCGAAGATTTTCATTAGTTCTCTGATAGTCATTACTTCGCTCACCGCTTCCGATAGAGCTACATACTCTGCATACGTCGAGGCTTCTGTCACACACCTTTGTTTTTTAGACTTCCATCCAATTACATTTCCATACAATCTAATTACATACCCAGAAGTCGATTTCCTATCTATATGATCTCCTGCCCAATCAGCGTCCACATAACAATCTATCGTTTCGCATTTTTCATTTCTTTTATAATGTAGCCCTAAATCTCTAGTCCGGTACAAATATTTCAATATTCGCAAGGCATATTTAAAATGTGTCTCGTTACAACAATCTTGAAATCTACTCAGATAATTCACACTATAACTTATATCGGGTCTGATATTTACACTAATATACAGCAATGCGCCAATTAAATTCTTGTATCCAATGTCCTCTCTATTTATCTCAGCTTTTTCAATTTTTAAGTTGGTCTCCATAGGTGTACAGTACAATTTGCCGTTATGTAATTTATATTTGTTTGCTAATGATTCTATGTATTTCTTTTGGCTTAATCTCATTTCATTTTTTAAATAATCATACTCTATATTTATTCCAAGATATTCTTTTACTTCACCTAAATCTTTCATTTCAAATCTATCAGTTAATAATTTTTTTTTTTTTACACTTTGTACCTTCCCTTTGTTTTTACTACAAATCAACAAATCGTCTACGTATATTAACAAATAAACAACATTTTCTCCCTCTCCATAAGTATATAGGCACAGCTCTATATTGTTCTTTTTAAAACCTAATCTCGTCACATACTTATCAAAACACTCATACCAGTCCCTCGGACTTTCTTTTAACCCATAAAGCGCTTTCGATAATTTACAAACTCTATTCGTTCCGTCCGCATATCCCTTTGGTTGATTTACATATACCTCCGAGGTTACTTCACCATTTAAAAAGGCAGTTTCTACATCCATTTGCTCAATTATTAATCCATTTTGACAACAATATGATAGCAATATCTTAAAGGTCTGATTACTCGCCACTGGAGAATATATGTCATCGGCTACGTTTCTTTGTTGAAATCCCCTTACCACTAATCTAGCCTTATACCTGTCCTCTGATTTTTTCGTGTAAACCCATTTTACATCTAATACTTCTTTGCCTTTTACCCTTTCTACCAATTTCCAAGTTTTATTCTTATAGAGACATTCTATTTCCTTATCCATAGCCTGTTTCCAAACTTCATTATTTTCGCAACAAATCGCCTCCTCAAATGTACGAGGGATATCTACTTTACAATAATTTGCATGAATCTCGCAAATATTTTCCTTTTCTGGATACCTTACTGGAGTTTTCTTAATACGTGTAGATCTCCTAGGAGTGTTTGAGCTTTCAATACTACTATTATTTTCATCTTTCCTACCTTCTAACTCTTCCTTATCCATACCATCCAATGAATAGTTATCTTCGCTATCATTTCTATCTGCCTCTAATGAATTTTCCTCAAAACCGATACATTTAGTGTCTGTCTCAATGACCTCTACATGTCTAGCTATTGTTATTTTTCCACCTAATAAAACTCTGTATCCTACTTCACTATATCCTAATAGAATTCCCATATCTGCCTTCTTGTCCCATTTGGAAACTCTTTTTTGTTCTGGCCTTCTTACAAAAACTTTACTACCATATAGATGTAGATTTTTAACATTTGGTTTTTTCCCGAAGAATATTTCAAAAGGTGTCTTTCTTTCTATAGTATTCGCTAATATTCGATTTTTCAAGTATGCCGCTGTACAAACTATTTCCGGCCAGTACCTTTTATGTACTTTCGCTTCCGCTAACAAGCAACGCGCCATGTCCATCACTGTTCTATTATACCTTTCCGCTGTCCCGTTTAATTCATGTACGTATGTTGGGCAATTATTTATTCTTATACCTTTATCCCTAGCAAATTTATAAATTCGATTATTTAAATATTCTTTACCATTATCGCATCTTAATATTTTTAACCTCTTGCCCGTTAAATTTTCGGCTTCATTTACGAACTGTACGAAAGAATCAAAGACCTCATCTTTTGATTTTATACAATAGATCCTAGCTATTTTACTATAATCATCGATAAATGAAATGAAATATTTTTCTCCATTGAATCCGGTGGTCTTAAAGGGACCACATACGTCCGTATGAATAATTTCCATTATTTCCCTAGCCTTAGTTCGATTATTTTTGAAAGGTAAGTTATGCATTTTGCTTTCTATACACACCATACATTTCAAAAGTTCCTTTTCAAATTCATTCGGTATGCCAGTCACTAGCTGCTCTTTACCCAAAATCTCTAAATATTTAAAATTTACGTGTCCTAGCATCCTATGCCATCTTTCCTTTTTACTCATACCACTACGTTCGGCGCTGTTTACTAAGTGCTTCTTCCCTTTCAATATACTTTTTATTCTATATGTCCCATTTTCTTTGAACGCTACAGCTGTAAGTTTATTATCCTCATCTATTACTTTCGCAATATTTCCTTTGGAAATAACCGTATTCTTATTGTCTGTTAGTTTACCTAAACTAATCAAATTTGCGGACATTTCTTTCGCGTAAAATACTTTCCTCATATTTATTTTATTTGGTTTTCCGAATGCTTCAAAATAACTTATAACATTCCCAACTTTTGTCGCTTTTATCGGTCTATTATCGCCTAAATATATATTTACCGGTTCTTTTAGGTCGATAGATTTATCGAAATAATTTATATCATTAATTATGTGATCAGTACAACCGCTATCTAATAGCCACACTATTTCGTTCTTACTTATCTCATTCGTCTCACTGCTGTTTGCTGCGTGCGCCGTTGCTATCCATATGCCTGCTCTTGAGTTTCCATGCTCGCCCGTGCCGGTTGTTGATTGACGATGAAAGTTTCCACGTCCTCTGCTCGTATTGCCTTTGTTCCCTCTTCCTCTGCTTCGACCACGTGTTGGCCCATGCCAATAGCCGTTACTGCTTTCCGCTTGGACGCCATTTTGACACTCTCTCGCAAAGTGTCCTAATCTTCCACATCTGAAGCATCCTTCCTTTTTTGCAGAAAAGGCGTTGGTTTGCCTTTCTCCTCGATTGGATTTATTTTTCTTCTCTGCTACCTCTATTTTATTTTTTACATACGCTACCGTTTGATCCTCTTCTTTCAATGCGTCTATTATGTCCGCTATGTAGCTGTATTCTTCGGGTAACGTATTCAGCACGTAATTCAGCTTTTCCCTCTCACTTACTTGTGCGCCCGCACTTTTTAATTCATTGATTAATTTTTCGAAATCGTTAAAGAATGATGCTGAATCACTGTAGTTCTCCAGTCTTATGTTTTCCAATCTCCTTCTGCATACGATCTGCAGTGCCGTCGACTCTTTCAAGTACATTTCATCGAACCTTTTTATTATATCATACGCCGTTTTTCCTTCCCTAACATACTCCAATTGTCTGTTCGATATTGCACTATAAATTATATTTATCGCCTTCAAATCCTTTTTGTCCCAGTCTTCATCGTCTCTTTCGTTCTTCATTCTAGTTGTAACAACCTCGCATTCCTTATATTTGAGAAACATCGTGATTCTTTGCTTCCACATTCCATAATCCTCGCCATCGAATATAGGTACCATGATTTCCGATCTCTCCATTTTAATTGATTCTTCTTTTTTTCTTTTCTTACTCAAGCGTTCCTACGTGCTCGAAGTATATTTTTTTTCTGAAAGTTTTTTTTCTTTACTGAAAACTCACTCGCAAGATCGTAACCACGCACTAAATATCTTGCAAAACTAGTAACCACGCTCTGCTACCATGTTAAGGAAATTCGAGGATTTGGGAATACAAATTATTTTCTATATTTCCATACAACAGTTATACACCTATATTCCTCTCTAAGGACGTCTTGCACGCACGCTGGTTGCCAACCGACTAGCCTAGATTCTTCTAACATCTGGCAACAGTCTTTTGTCTCCACTGAGTCCTTGACGCCCTCTAACCCTTACACACACACTCTCATGTACAGTGTAAATGTATCACTTCCCTAACAATTAGCCAGAACTCTCTTGTAGTTTACACATGTGTGTTTATTTCTTTGCATGATGTCTGCATTAAGATTCTGATCTATGGAAACATCTATCCACGGAAGATTACCGAATGATGTCCATGTTTCGAAATTTTGTCGCAGATTTTTACACGTGAGTAATGTTTTATGAAATTAAATAATTTTAAATAATTTTTTTAGTAAGCTTTATCTAGAATGTATTATTATCTACAAAAAAAACAAATCAAGGAATTTGTCAGGATATCGTTTATATTAGGACTTTCTTGAATATTAAAAAAATTGTAAAATTTCTAATTGCATCGCGCTTTCTCGTAACAGAAAATAGCAGATACTTTACGATATGCTACTATTAATCTGTAACAAAAATTGGTCGGCGATATTATCGTGCGATATTATAGCGTGTCGCGTAACACGACGACGAAAAGAAGGATTTATGTTCAGAAATAACGGAAATGCGATAAAAAAAGAGATGAAGTATTTCGAAAATTTTTGTAGACATAAAAGATAGATAAATAACAGTGTTGCCTGAAGACATAAAGAAAATGGATAGATAATGGTGTTGCCAGAAAAATCGCTGAAAACTGAACATACCTAAAACTGACAATGAGTAAGTTCTGTGTGTTCAAGTTGAAACATCGAATTATTGAGAACACCTTTAATTTATACACGAACGAATGTTAATTTAATGTTGCTTTTTAAACCTAAAGTCAAGTCGATTCTGCTTTTCCAATAAAATTATGTCTCATATCACGCAATGAGAAAGCATAGCTTCATAGCTATCGGTAATTCGTGGTAATTGTAAAAAATTAATCTGAGAGTTCTAAATATTTAAATAATTTTATAATTGATATGTAAAATGATAGCTATTTCCTTTTAAAATTCTGATTCAACTAATAGTCAAAATTTCATTTTTCGTATTTACCGTGTTGATTATCGAACCCTCGACGCTATATGGTTGCTCTCATAAAACGTTAACACCTAAATTCGCTAACTCAGATGTCAAATAAAACGATTCGCTTTTATTAAACGCAAGTGCCTTAAAAATCTCAAGGTCCTCCGAATTGAACTCCACAATAGATCCAACCTTTCTACTCATTTCGACATTAATGGGCCTTGGTAAATAAAAATTCTGCCACAACTTGGGACGAAAGTTGGACTTTGAAACATTGGTTTGATAGTGGTGCAAGGTTTAGGAAGTTCCGCGTAACATCGATCATTGTAATTGACACTTATTGGACAAGAGAAAAATAGATATTTTCGTAAATAAACTAAACTCATAAAATGAGACACGCAAAGTAAAATCGAGTTCTCAAACACAAGGAATTCGTAAAAATATAAAACATTTTACAAAGTTATTATCTTTCTAATTGCTCATGAAAATGGACAATTAACAACTTCTAATCTATAGATAAAATATAACGATGCTAATAGAGCAACAATTTTCAAAATGCAACGATATCAATAAAATACAAATTTCCAAAATACGACTATGCGAGGATAAACGATGTTTACTAGAGTCTAGAAATAGTAAAGAATATAAATTTGAAGAATTTGATTTAAGAATTACAAATAAAATAAAATAAAATGAAATGACATAACAGGAAGAACGTAAAAATGACAAATAAATCGATAATTCGGCAAGGGAAAGTTCGTATCAAGGATAGTTGCGGTTTGCCAATGAAATTTTACCTGAATTTCTTTCATTGGTCGTACACACGGCTTATCTAGTCTCATGTTTTCGCCACTCTTCCATCTTCATTCGTTCTTCCATGAACCGGTTTCAAACTCGTCTTCGTGGCTTCTGGTAATCACTTGGCCGACCTTCTTCGGTCGCTGCTTGCCTGCGAGTTGCTCTTCGATTCGCTGGGAACCACGGACTTTCCCTGGGCGTCCATTGCTTTCAAGGTCATCAGCTTTCCGATGAATAAAACCGAATGTGACAGCACGCAAAAATCGTTTCGGCTCGTTGTGTCTAACCACGACCGATGGTTTGCCTGTAACGAAATTCCGGTTACAGGGATGGGAAAACCGAATCTTTCACGTCGTATCGAGTTTCAAGACAAAAGAATAGGAGTTTACTATGGGCGAGCTTCTATTACAAAATTCACAGCTTCTTGAATTTCGATCAAGCTCACTACTAGATCCAGAACTAGGACACCAGCTCTGGAATTTTGTTACGGAGCTTAGAACGTGAATTCATTGATTATTCGTCTCAGTTTGTTCGTAAATTCATGTTAGGTGTTTTCCATTGAAAATAGAAAAATTTAAAGGTACATGGAGAGAATGATTTATATTTAGCTTTAAAATTTCCTCGATTCCTTGGATTTCTTTGTTTACTTCTTCAATTCTTATTTACTTCTTCAATTCTTATTTTACTTCTTCAATTCTTATTTACTTCTTTAATTTCTTTCTTGTTTAAAACAGATCTACTAAACTGGATTTTTTGTTCTTGCTTAGCTAAATATTTAGAGCTAAACTTCTCAAAGAAAAAAAAAAAAGAAGAAACGTGTATTTATCGTAAAAAGAAGAAGCTGCAAGTTCCAAGATAGATTACAGAAAATGTTACAATATCGTCACTCGCGTTTCTCTGCCTTTCGATGTACGGAGTTGATCAACGTATATCCAGAAATTCGTGTAATTTTTCGATCTTTTTCTTTTATATTCGTGACTTGTCGATCTTTTGAATTTTTGACTTTTATTTAATTCCTCGACTTTTCATTAACTTTTATGTAACGTCGACACATTTGCATACTTCCAACAGACATTTTTATTATCCAAAATGAAAGAATATGCAAAGGTACGTCACGACTTTACAATCGAAGAAATAAATTCGAATGAGCTTCGCTTATGGTATCGCCTTTTCCATTATACGATTGTTTGATTTTCTACTCTTTAAAAACGATCGCCGAATGGTATTTAAACATACGGAATACAAACACGTGTTACAAGCATGTTGCATTCATCCGTGGGAATGTAGTAACGCTTTACGCACTTTCAGATATCTTGCTTCCTTTATTCATAAATTAATTCACGCGGCCGAAGGCCGCCGCGTTTCAGAAGAAATCGATTCAAAATTGCAAAACTTATGTGCACGTGCTATCTTTCGCTCTTTTTCCACAGACGCATGCTGCTGTAGCTTCATCGTAGTCCTTTATTGTGTAGCGCTTAAGCTGTTACTACACATTATTCTCTCATTAATCTCAATGATATTGCTATCCCAAATTTGTCTTGCAATTCAATCTCGTCTTCGTATTCGTCTTTGCTTTGATCGATATTGACATTTGAGAAATGATCTCCAACACGTTAAAGACGAAACTACAATAAAATATATCACACATAGAGAATTATAATTAATTTGAAATTTTAATCTAAATTATAAACGAATAGGCCTACACACAAAAACAGACTTACAAAAAAGTATTCGAATTTCTTTTACGAATACATTATCTGTACTATTGAAGATATTTTGAAATTTACAAGAACAATATTAAATATTGAATATTGAATTATGAAAATTATTAATATTAGATTATACTGTTGATAACGTTGATATAAGCTGTTTTTTTTTTCTTAAAAATCATCTAGTTTCGCTCTTGCATTTATAAAAATCTTCGAAGAAAGAGATCCCGAAATAGAAATTAATACACATGATGAAATAATTTGCAGGAATGGCAAATTGTGCAATCGTCTACACGAAATAGTAATTTCGTGTTTTGCAGGCATAATTGCTTTCCAAACAGCTATTAGACAATAAAACTTTATCTTCCGCAATCAACATCAAACATACATTTTAACGTCGGAAAATTCGCCTGAACTATATTTTATTTACTCGAAGATCATTAAACATTAATTGAATTTAATCTAATTTTAAATATTATCGCTTTTCCTCGAGGTGCTCCTCCTAGCTGGCAAGCAACATGTTCTCTTAATAACTTCTCTATCTAAAATCAATCTTTCATATCATGGATCGTTAATTTATGCATCATCGCGATGTCTAACCAGTTTCTGATTTCCACGAATATTACCTATGAAAATTATAGGGAAAAAGCAGGATAAATTACGTTTTATATTTTTTACGGAGCAGTTTTAAAATTGAATACTGTACAGCAAGACTGTAATAAGCCACAATTTTTGTTTTTTTTTTCTTTTTTTTTCATTATACACGATAGAAATTATTTGATTTTGGAATTGAATATGTGTTCTTGCCATACTTTTGGATATTTTGAAAATATTAATACGCTTATATTATATAAAATCCATAAAACTAATCTTATCTTTCTACCCGCGGTGTTCGATTTAATAACATCACACCAAAGTTGTTGTTTTATTTGATTTTAGGAATCTTTTCGTATATTATTGTAACTTCAAAAATATCAAAGTATTATTCATTTTAACAGATATGCACATTTTACTTCGACAAAATTTCCTCAGTTACACGTATCTTCGTATTTAACAGAATTCTTTCCACTTTTAACTGAAGCGTTTATTTTAAAAGTGATGTAAGTATATTTTTCGACAAAAATTGATAAAACGAGAGACTTGCGTGTACTTTAACGTAAAACTTTTATTTATAAACGAATTATAATTTCACTCTTAGAATATTCGTTCGTTTGGATCAATCGAAACATCGTTAATAAATGGAATAGCATAATCGCGTAATCATAATTATTTTGGAAGCAGTATAAGTCTATTTCTTAATGATCTGTAGCTTGTCCAAATTGTCGAGGCAGCAATAATTAAAAAGAAATGATATCGAAATTAAACAGCAGTATTTTACGTGTTTCAATTCTTCAACGACAAGCTTCCGACTTAAACTTTATATTTATCGTGAATCATCAAATCTTCTCTTCGATTTTATTCAGAGGAGCTGATAAGGAAGTTTGCGATATGTTTGAAGCACCGTTTATAGCTGCGATTACGAATGCAAATGTTGTCGTCCTATGTGTGGACGTACGACATGTAGACGAATCCCCGGGCATGTTGCGTTGTCATGTCGCAACGTTATCGGAGCTATCATGCACGGAAATTTTATAAGAACGATCAACGACGATGTATCTTTCCATGATCTTGGCGTGTGCACCTTTTGGATTTTGTTAAATAACAAAACGCACTAGAGTTGCTGAAATAATTTATTCATCGTGCAGCATTAAAATATTTACAAAATAATTATTTATTTACAAAATAATAAATATTTACAAAATTAAATAAAGAATGACTGTACTTCGATAAAAATTTGAAATCAATATCAAGCAATTACAGACGATAATCTGTAGATATGCATAGTAATTATAAACAAACTGTACATAACGAGGAAATAATGAAACGAAAATTGGATACAAATCATAACGAGTATAACGAGTAATTGATATCAGAAATACCTATATATTCGCAACGTAGAATTGACGACCCTGAATAACAACATGCTAATAATCACCTTGTCGATCGAGTAATTAAAGGAACGTTATTGTCTTCTGTGAGAATCACAGTGCGTACTTTCATAACGTCTTTATAAAGTCAGGCAAAAGCTATTGTATGCATAAAAATGGATTTATTAAAAGTATTAATTATGTACTATCCTGCAAGAGAAAAGAGAAATCTCCTTCCTAAAAAAAAAAGAAAAAGAAAAAAAAGGCGAAAGAAAAAAGATACTATATGCCTTCTAACGTTAATTTATGATACAGACGAACGAAAATGACAAGATCAATCAGCGTGATATACCGATTGTTCCAATTTTCTATGCTCTACAAGATGACGTAATTTTGAAAAAATATCAGCAAAAATCGTTATCTGTTTATGGTAATAATAACATCTCGCGACACACGTTGAACAGACCTATCAAACGGAATGATACAGGTATGTTACTTATAAGTAATCCCGATGATTTAGCGCTTTTATCGACAAATCTTAGAAACAACATATACTGCAGCAACCGAGACAATCTTCGAATTTGCAGAAGATCGTTGTAACCAACGAAAAAGAACGTTTTATGAACGTTGTTCAAACCGCTCGCAGGAAGATACCTCTGTTTTAGATTTCCTCTTAGATCAACACAAGACGATGACTTATAATTCTTATAAATGTAGTATCGTGGACGAAAGGCCTAAGAAATATCGGGCGAACTATGAACAATGTCGCGAGAGCCGAGGCGCCGTCGGACCCATCAATGTGTCATCGGTCTTTTCAAGTGCATAGTTTCGTGGAAAAGACCTACGTGACCCTGGCTACGAGCGTCTGCAGAACACGTGTGCGGTGGGCCTAGGAAAAAGGCAATAGTATGGGACAACGGCCAGAGAGTGTTAGTCGAGAAACAGAGTGCGAGTCGAGGAGCAGTGTGCGAGTCGAGAAACAGTGCGAGTCGAGGAGCCGAGTGCGAGTCGAGCGGAGACGGAGGTTGCGAGTGGCGTTGCCTAGAGAGTGTGGATTGCGCTGTTTTCTGTACGTTTGGTGTGAATAGTTCAAGTTAAGCAACAATCGTCTTTTTCTGTCTGATTAACATCTCTATTGTCCACTCTTTGTAAACATATTACATCACGATATTACATAAATATCGATAAAACGTCTTTCTTCACGCGTCTATTACGAAATCTATCCTCCACTGCGATAAAATATAATTAATATTTATCAACGAATTTCGAGAATTAAATCGACGAATAATTCGAATAGCTTTTCGCGTTCACGAAATCTTTCACGTTCGATTTCTATTGGCGAATTTTCAAGGAGGAACCCTTTACTGGAATACGCGCGAAATTCAAACTTCGTTTTCAAACTGTTCCGTTGCGTAAGAAAGATCGTAAGAGCGATCTTGCATCTCGCGTATATAACATGTAATTCTCTTCTTTTTTTTCTTTTTCAAGGGTATCGGGTTTCTGAAGCAAATATCTTTGACGGTTAAGTCCCTGCGTCTCCGTGTTTCGCGAGTAGATTTCATTACTCAGCGAATTTTCCTGAAGCTATCAATGGGGCTATTTTGTTTCGGGAATCAGAAAAACTACCGTGTTCTTTCGTGACAATTGATTTAATTAACTGCGGCTCGAGGAAGATAAAAACGGAAAATATCGCGCTCATTTATTTTCGGTGTCGAAGGTCGCACGAATAGAAAATTTGTAATCCTCGATTGGCATAATCGACACTATCCGATCATAATTTTTTTATCTCTCGGGTAAACATAGAAGGTCAAAAAATTAGAACTCCGGCGATATCGAAGTTTGGAAATTTGGAACTTGGACGATTTGAAAATATTTCAAAATTAGGATATTTGGAACTTCGAGCGCATCGAAACTGGAATATTTGGAAATTCGGAAATTTAGAAGTTCGACAATTTGAAAATTTGAAAGTTATTATTAGAAAGTTAAAATTGAGTGTTAAAAAATTTGAAAATGTCGATGCGATTAACCTCGATATTTTTCTATATATCTGTTGATTTTTTCGTTCACAATGTAACAAACCGAAGAACCGTAGAATTTTAATTTGAAAAAGATATCAAAAAACATTTACCATATGAAGAAACATAGTGAAACAAAGTATGGTTCACTGAACGGTTGATTCGCTTTTACTCGAGTGCTATGCGAGAAAATGATGGATAAAAAACAGAATTGCGTAAAACACAGAGAATTGTACAAGTCGAAGATAAGTAAATGATGTGATGTTGGAACAATAAAATTGCCGATTGAATGATCATTGCGAGTACCGTGTGAATTACGATGAAACCAACTTTATCATGATTCACACACGGTATACGATATACTTTTCAATTAATCCTATTAAATTTAATCACGCAAGACAAGCTGTTAATCAATTCACGTGTCAAGTATCATCGAGAACTAAAGTTTGTCTCTGTTTCTTTGTTTCTAAAGTCCTTTAAATTTAAATTCGTTAAGTCGTTAGTATATTTCCATATAGCTTTTACCCCATCAAATTCATTTTTTCTTAAATAGTAACATTTATTTTGTAAAATCTGTAAAACTAAAGCTACATATTACTCATTTTCCAACGTTTCTTTTCTACCATCGATTAATTAATGGTAAATCAATTTATATCAAATTTGTTAAATCAATTTCTATAACAATTAGTAATTAATATTAAAAGTCGAATAAATTAACGAGCCCCATTAGATAAATTCGTTCATTTTGTCGATAATGGAACGATTATTTCAAATTGTTTCATTGTTCGACTTTGAAACCACTCAAGGAACTATCAGTTACACGATATCTGACTAACGCTTCGACGGATGAATAATCAACGTTTGATTCACATGATCATTGTTTTTCCAGTTCACATTTCATTAGCCGAATTCAATACCACGGTAAACATGCGATACTAAAAATTACGTAATAATTTCTATTTTATAATCATTCTTTCCTACCTGAAAGAAATCGATCTTTCGTATATCATAAATCCCAATGTACGCAGCAAAGCAACTTAGAATTATACCTTTTTCTCTTTCTTGCTAAACAATTCATACTCAATTAATATTCCTGATTAATTAACCAGCCTAGCTGTCTGCTTATTATTGTATCTCTTCCAATCTATATTATACAAACAACACTGTAAATTACCATACGTAACATGGTGAAACACAGGAAATTCACAAATTCTCACTCCAAATACTCCGCAACTTCACCTCGTAATATCACTCAAATTTCCATGAGTCACCAATAGGCGAATTAAGTTAGTTAACCAAACACAGTTAACAAACTAACATATCAAACCATGCAACAACGTCGCAACGTTCTCGGAAGGTACACTCACCTGCGCGTCACCAGTTTATGTTTCTCGCTTTCCGGTCGCGTATACGTGTCGCGACAAAGCGACGAGAGAGAAAGAAGATTGCGATGGTAGTGAGAAGAGCGAGAAGGGCAAAAAGCGTGCAAACGAGTCACGAGAAAACCCAACGGTCGCGGTGCAACAGGAGAAGCGGCTCTTTGGAATCGTAAAATCCCCGCAGTTCTCCAGTGACGTCTTCGACTTCGGCGTTGCTGTCGACGGGACGATCCACGGAGACCAAAGTCATCGTCCAATAGCCGCACACACGACGCTGGTGGGGCTCCGCTTTCGTTTGCACACGCTATAAAGCCCCGCTAATTGTCCACGCGGCGAACAGTCGGTGCGTGCCCCCTTTTAAACGACGATGTAGCGCGGCATCCGAAAAATCGAGGATCCGTGCACCCAAGATCATTGTGACGATCGAGATCGAGCACGTGTCCTGGACTTGGATCACAGGATCACGAGAGTCGTTGCGATCCGCGATTTTTTTTGTTATTTTTCCAATTTCCGTTTTATCCTGTTGAAACAGTGAAAAGACATCCGGAAGAAGAAGAAGAAGAAGAAGAAGAAGAAAAGAGTAAAGTTTGTTCGAAATCGACTTATCGAGTCGGACAAAAGTGAAGAAGCTAGATTTCATTTTATTTCTGTGACTTCTGCAGAGAGTTTCTCGTTTTAGAAACAAAACCACGACGAGATTTGTGATACGCCTAGTGAAGTTTCGCGTTGCTCTCGGACGATCGTGGAAAAGGTAAACGTTTGTTTGCACCGATCATTCGTATCGATGTGTCGCGTGAGACTTGAATTTTGGTACAGTGGTTCGTCGTGAAAGTATTTGAACGCTGGTCGTAAAAGGCTTTGGTGTATAATGTATGTTATCTGTTACACGGAACATTATGAAGTATATCGGGAAAAACTTGTTCGATATAACCGTACCTGTGTTACCTTAGCCGTGTCTCATTACGGTGATAATTAAACTTCAAAATGTTTCGCCTAACACACATATTATAATATCTACTATATCCATAAAGGACTTCTATAAGTATTTCAGCATTTAGCATAGATAACTTACGTATCTTTATTGTATGCGTTACATAAAATATTTAAAAATTTCTTTAGTATCGGAATGAGACATGACTATTGTAGGTCAGTAAAATTTTAAGTCAATCTGAAAACTCATATATGAGCTACTGCGATATTCATTGATCGCGAACATAATACACATGATATATTTAAAAAATGTTTGCACAAATATTCAGATATTTTCATGTGAGCTACTGTATATTTGCTATTTTGCGAAGAAGGAAAAAGAATGAAGTTCTTTCATTGCTCCAATCGTGTTTTATCTCTCATTAACACTTGCGTCGATAACCTACTTAGATGACCAAATTTCCCTCGTTGAAGATAACAACTAAAAGTTTGGTATTTGCTTCGATCAAGTTACATACATACCTTTTCTTCGTGATTACTCGGTCTCTTCTCACTTTCACGACCAATTTAATTAAAATCCGAGCCAATGACTGCTATAACACTGCTATAATATAATAATATATGGCTCTTAAGATTGGAAGTTTCGTTAAATATCACGATATAATGGTGGTCCGTTAATTGATCGAGATTTTGACTTGTTAAATAAACAATTTTGTCCTTATTAGTTCTTTAAAATGTCTTCGTGATGTGACAGTCAGTGTATTTGTGTTGACCTTTAATATACTGATGTGCAGTGACTTTCACGTCTAGATTGATTTAGTTCAGATATTTTACTAATTATTAGAAACATACTGCAGACAATGTAGTAGAGCCTCTCTTTTCTGAAATAATAGGAAGACGAAATTTCATTTATCCAAATACAGTTTAAGAGTAATCGACAGATTCTTTAAATATTTATGAATCCATAATCAGATAATTTTTTCAACGTAAATAACTACACAGAGTTACGTTCTTTATCGTACTTCGAATTATCGGAGTTCTTCTACGAGTGCCACGAGTGCTTCGGCATGAGAAGATATCTTTTTATTAGAGTTTTCGTCTGCTGTTTTCATTTATATAAAATCGCCATTATTATCGTCTACGTGAAACATTTCATTACATCAGAATACTTGCGGCTTTCTACCGTTGCCAACATTCGAGGAATCTACGTGCTTTGAAGAATTTTCAATTATGTTTTTCTTTCTTTAATGTCTGTGACTCTGGCTTCTCCAATATCGTGTATTTTTCTAATTTTGTTGCGCTTACATCACTTTCCAGTTTTCTCGTTTACATCGTATTTTCCTGCGATAGTTAGACCGCTTCCTAGTTTCATACCAAATTCGTATAATCACAATTCAATGAATCAAATCAAGGAAAGAGTACATTGTGTATGAACACTGACGACATACGTATGTACATATTTGAAACGGAAAAGGGCATTCGTTACGAAGAAATATTGTGTTTGGATAATAGAACGTTCGGATATTAGGCTATTTGGATAATACCGTGATATACATTTGCTACATCCATTTCGGTGTACCAATTAGGAATAAAAACATTAAAAAACAAGTTGAAATGATTTACACAAGAAATAGAAAAATTACCACGGTATCTTACAATGTTTTAGTATATTACGTACATCATTTTGCTTCTTTTGTTTATTTTTTCAGTAAGTGAAACACAGCGTCTGTGCCAGAATAACTAAGAGTAAGTTAGACGTTTCTGAGAAACTGTAACTAACTCCGAGTACAACATACGATAGAATGGTAATAATAGTGAAACTCATATACTAGGTAAACATTTCTAGTAGGCACTATTATGACAAAAATATAACAGTACAAAGTAACTTAGGAGTAACAGAATCATAAAGTCCTTTAAGGACCCTTTGTGAAGAAACGTCGATGATGGCATAAACATTGGTATGCTGAGAGTTGAAGGATAGACGTCTATAGAATTTTGATAGTATCTGTCAGATATCTGTATCTCGTTGAAGATCAACAGCATCAGAGATTTCCTAGAACTCTGGCTCATTTAACAGCTAATTATTTTAAAGAAGGTTAGACAGAAGAAATATGATAAATCCATTTATGTTGATTTTCTAATTATAGCGTTACTTTATGATTAAGTATAAGGTTGAAGAGGAATAAACTTACTAGATCAAAGTCCTTTAAAGCTTGCTTATTCTTTCGAAGATAACTAACAAATCCGCAAAACTTTGTAGAAAGCTGTTTAATCACAAAGTTAAATAGATCTTTGAAATAGAAAATTTGCCAGCTGTGTATTCAATCTTAACGCTAGAAACTAGCAAATCAGATAAAATCACTGACATCGGATTTGTTGTTTTTGGAATTTCTAAAAATATACAAGTGTTTTCGATAGCATCAGTGTTCACTTTTACTATAACAGAAACGCGACTATATATACTTATCCATTATCGTGATATTTATCGAGACTATGTATAACATATTTAGATGGGTATCAAAAGGTCGGACGTTTTCATGACAAAATTATGTTTTTCTAAAGAACGTAAACTTAGAAAACTGCCTTCTTCTCTGTGAACTTGGTATGTTTAAATGCCACGATCGACTAACAAAGCACTGTACTACAAAATACCAATCGATGCCGATCAGTGAGAGGTAAACTCACTATTCTAGAACAGGTGGTCAAACACTGCAATTAAGCAACAAGAATAGGACAACCGTGACTCATATAGTCTTTCAGAAGCCAAAATGATCAACTCTTTGTACACTAGTTCTTGCACATTATCCTGGCACACGGCGTTAGCGTTCAATTTTTCTAGAAGAGAAATTACTTCCATAAGCTCAATTTGTCGCAAAAAAGAACGCCGTAAACAATCATAAATTCCAAGATGAATAAGAAAAAAATAATTCCAATGTTGTCGCTGGACCATGGACTTTTATCATATAAAGCGATAATTAATCTAACTTACTCATTGTGTATTACAACAAATTTTTATTTCGCTTAAAAGCTTATTCGCGTTAAATATGGTAGAACTCGATTAATTAATCGAACTTTTACCGATTTGAAGCACTCACTTGAACGTGAGCTCGTATCACGCGAACGAAAAATGATGAGTAGCGAAGAAAATTGGTGAACTCTTGTTATATGAATTCCAATCGATCCATATAAATTGTCCGTCAGGAAAATCAGATAATTGGGATTGCAATCTTAAATAAAATTTCTGTTTCTATCGACTACAATAAGTGTTTTAATGTATCATATTAAGAAACAATTAACTCGATAACGCCATTATAAATAAATAAATAGAACGATAATTCCTCGAAAACGATGGTATTCCAATATTAATAACAGATTTCTTTCCTTTCTTTTCTTCGTTTTCCCTTACGACCAAGAAGAATACCAATCAATAGGAAGACTTACGGTTGGAAGTGAAACCAAACGATCGTTCCACTTTGTACTGTTACGAGTCTATAAGTTTGTGCGAGTTCCGCGAGATCAAAACGCTATGCTGTATCTCGTGTGCATCGAATGAATTTCAATGGCTCGATCGTGATCACGATCGCTTTCCCTGATCGATTTGAAGGCGAGAAAACTGGCCCCGCAGGGAAAAATCACGTATGCAAACTATATGTATCCATGCTAGCCATGATCGCTCTTATTAATTAGTTCTGGGATGTAATAGTTGTTCAAGGTGCGCACTTTTGTGTAACCGGTTACCGAGAACGTTTGACACACGCTTGTCCTCGTTGTTAAACGTCCAGGCCGGAACGGAAGCGATCGGTCGATAACGATCGTCCTGAGATCGTTAAGTCACTCGAGTTATGACGATCGTTACGAGCCTCCATTTTCATTGGTGCGTCGGTGGACGAGTTATTGCTACTCTGCTATGCGTTTTCAATCGGAAAAGGTCGGTTTTGAAGCTGTGTTCAATATTCACGCGTAGCTTTTGCTGGAGCATACGTTTCTCATTAATTTCACGGATCGATTACTTTGGGGAGGTTTCTTACATTTTTTAATCGTAAAATTATTGGTTGTAAGATTTTTTTGATATACCATATTCTAAGGGATCTCGCTTTTTTAATGTTGTAACAATTTTCTAGAAATTGCAATGTAATTCTTAATCGAATTTTTGAGCCAGAATTATTTAAAATCATTATATCTAGCAATGTACGAGAAATATCGCAATACTTTTTTCATATAAGTTATTATATATACACACAGACAAATTATTTACATGCACAAATATCGCTTGCATTTTTTTGTCAGAATAAGGACGGTACCTGATGGGAAAATTCGTATTAATTTAGGTGGTCCTGGCTTAACGTTAGGGATAAACACGTGTTCGTTTTATTGCACGCTTTACGCACAATCCGGAAATCAATGCTAACTTAGTCGATCGTTGTTCAAAGCGAACAATTTATCACAGCTGACTAGTTGCTACGTAGGAATGTGTTTATTCAGTATTTTTGTTAAGGAAAATGTATTTTCAGTGTTGTATACTTCATGTATATACAGATGCAGCTACGACTCGGATAATTACTGATTAATGATAGCAATCTGCTATAATTGACTAATACTTACTATAATACGTTTACCTATTTTGCATACAATTTCTTTTATCTTTTTTTTTTTTTTACTATGAGCAAATGGTGTTGGATCGAACGCATTATGTATCTTTTTCAAATTTTCTTATTTTATATTTTATATTTTTATTTTATAGCTTCCTTGAAAATTCTATGAAAATTAGGATTTTTAATGATTCGAAGATTAGAAAATTCAAAGATCGTGAGACTAGAAGATTCGAAAATTCAGAATGAACAATTTGGAGATTTGCAACCTTGTGAATTAAAAGATCCAGAATTTGTTAGACTTATTAAAAAATGGTGTATTCAAAAATAGCATATTCTCTTTCGAAGACATTTTTCTCCATGTATCCTATTGGAAAGTACAAACTTCATATATCACTTAAATCTCGATTAGAATCTCAATTAAAGTAATCATCATTCCACACAATCATTATCGCCAAAAATGCCATTCAATTTGTGGCAGAAAAATTCTTTTCTCGTGTCCATCGGCATACCGTTGTAACGTAAAGTGCGTTACAGTATACGCGAAATAATTTATGCAAATGTTACCAAGCCCCTAGAAAATAACAGTTATGTCACGGACTGGTCACTTCCGGTTCTCTCGTCATTAATACTCTTTTTTTTATCTAAGTTCGTGGTAATCGCAACGAACATTAATTACACAGAACCGTAATAAATAACCATCTACACTTATGAAACATCTATGTATGGACTGTTTTAAATGTTTTACATATGCGCTACATCGGTGATTAATCGAACGCGATCATCTCGTAGATTTCGTGAAAGATCAAATCTAACCGCAATTATCTTACAAAAAATGTCATTAAATTAATAATATTTTAAACGAACTTAATTCTACGAGAAATTTCATTGAACGCCAGTAAATTAACGATATTTAAATAATAAATAATATTTCATCAAATAAAGAAATAATTAATCAATTAAAACTTGCAGGGACGATTTTATAATCGATTTAATCATCGATCTATTTTCGAAATGATTTGCAAGATTGAGATCTGAATCGTGTAAATTTGCACGGTGTAAATATCATATCGTGTTGTACGATGGTTGAAAAAAAGCGAGTTTGTGCAAAAGGGGATTTCTCTTTGGGGTATGAAAGGTTTCTTAGAAGACGAAGGTGGTTGGGAAAGAGTTTAATTGGCGGCAAATTAAGGATTCATTTTATATTTTATATTGAAAATGATTGCTCTTGATTCAACGTTTATAACGTTGGCCTTCGTGAAGTAAAAGTAAAATGGCGTTCGCTAACGGTGTCGAATTTTTTCTTAACGATTCTAGTTGAATAATATCACGAATTTGTCGGGATTATTGTAACAATAATTTTACTTACTTGTTTTAATTATCCAGTAATTAACTGTAGTAATCGTTCACTGATAGAATCAAATTTTTATCGAAAATTTTATTTAAACAAGATTCAAAGATTCATACAAATTACTATGGAGCTACAATAATTTCGTTTACTTCTTTCATAAGCACACAATCTTTACGATAAATATCTTCCTTGATAATTTTATTTATGTAATACCTACTTGGATTTTTTAATAATTAACTATAATTGCTTTTTTATTGGTGCTTGTTTCTTAACTGAATAATCTTTAAAAAAAAAAGGCAACAATCGTGTGACATTCTGCACAGTGTCAAAATAAGCAGGAACCGGAGGTATGGTGCTCTATTATTTAAAATTTTCATTAATTGTCTTTGGAATTAATTATTATTTACACATTACGCACGATACATTTTGTGTATTTCATGATCATTTCTTCTAAACAAACTCTTCTATTCCAATGACAATTTACATCTGATTACATTACATTTTTATTTAACAATCCTCACGTCCCAAAAATATTATCTTCCTATTTGCAAAAAGGATCTAATAAGAAGCAAATTATTTAAAGGACACTCCAGTTAGAACGTACAAGTGACAGCAATAAGCCTTCGATAGTATCCTCCATTTTGCAATAACCTTGCAAAAATGTTCAACGCCCTTTGATATATGCGGAAATACGAAGCGATCTTATGATCAAAGCAGTAGAAGGGGAAATAAAATATCTATACAACGGATACATGATAGGGCTTGGAAACTATTCTAGCAATGTAGCAAATAATCTACAAGCATTTGCATGTTATAAATATTCCAAAATATACATTTTCTTCCTTTCAAAAAGCACAATGTTATACGAATGAAAAATATTCGTCTGATTAAGTCAAAATTATCGACTTAGGTTATTTAGAAGATTGATCAGTAATATAGAAGGGTGAATATATAAAAACGAAATGTACGAACTATTGGAAACGGCAGAAGCCCAGATGCTGAAGATACCAGAAATGACGAGGGAACCACACGCCAGCCATCTTCTGCCCCATCGATCAAGAACGAGCGCGAGGAACGTGTCAGCAGGCAGCTCGGTTGCTGCAGCAATCGTGAACGTAACAAACACGTCCAGGCCTAAATTATCGACGTTTCGTACGTGACCATCGAACACCAAAGAAATCGCCATCCTATATATCGTAAAACAATTTCATATGATAAAGAAAAGCACGCTATCATATTTCATGTGAGAAGCAAATTCCTTGCTTCAGAAATGAAGTATTTTTAGACAAAAGATATAAAACTGTTCGTGAGATTTTTACAAGATACAATTCCGATTTTACGTCAATCTATTTGATATCTGTTTAATAGCGATACGAACCAAATAACAATAAATAGAATCGTGATATTCCGTAGTCGTGGCGTTCTAAATAGATCCAACACGGAGTACGTTTTGTCTGCTTCCTCCTCTTTGCAGATTCTGGCACAGGTTTCCTGTTATTAGCAAATTTTTAACTAGTTAATGTCGTTTGTCTGTTTTTCTTACAAATTTATGTGAACCTGTTATGTGTACAAAGATTACGATAAAATCCGGAAGAAAGTTTATGTTATATTTGTATGAGACGATCCTTTCGAAATAGTTTACTTGGACGTTCGCAAATTTTTTCATTTTACTTTATAAAACATCAAACCTCTGAAAGTCGATTATCTCCTTATATCGTTAATATTGCCATGATCTATTCATAGACTGAGCAGTTTCCAAATGTTTAATCTATTTGTATAAAAATTTTCAAAGATAAAAACAATATACAAATTCAATAAATAACATTACAGAAATAGACAATAACAGACAATAACAGAATTGACAGCAATTTATCGCTGGCAATTTAGGTGATGAATAAGATATAAAATTACTAGGTTGTAAACAAATTTTCATTACGTAAAAGACCCAATTAGACTTCTATTCAAAGAAAATGATTATATGATATGCTTAAAGGCATATAAATTGGTATTTATAGAACGCACATAAAGCAGGAAAGATCATAAAAGTAGAAAATACGGAAAAGATTGCGGTAATCGGTTTATTTACCCGGAATCGTCTATAGATGTCATCGGGCACCTTGGTGCCGTTGATTCGCTCGAATTTGCCAAGGATTTTAATGGCCCTGTCTATCTGACCTTGGCTGACCAGCCATCGAGCGCTTTCCGGTATCAACCATGGCGTACCTACGGCTAGAACAAGAGGAACTGAGGTGACAATACAGGTCATCCTCCAGTCGGCCAAATAATAGGCGATCCAGGGTAGAATGCAAGTTGCAAATGTGAAGAATATTGCGATCGACATATTCGCCACGAATGTCCTCCACTTTGGTCCAACGTATTCTAATACTGGAATAAAAAACATAATATTTAGAAGAATCATCTGTGAAAGAAATATTCTGTGAATAAAGAATGGAACAATATATTAGGTTGTCGCAGAAATTTCTTTCGTCTCGTAAGGAGATAATAGACGCATACTATTTTTTGTTTTATATTATTTTATTGAATTATATTCATTGGGACAAAATAGATCATACGTAATTCAATAAAATAATATAAAACGAAAGAAACTTTTGGGGCAACTTAACGCAATATGAAGAAGAAAAATTTGAGTTACAAATATATAAAAAGTAGATATACAATATATAGATTAATTTAACAAACGTGTTTAGTTCTACGATTAAATCGTGTTTAGATCTAATAACAAGGACTTTAATAATTTCCCGATGATTGTTCAAGCCCATTTAAATTTCCGTAAGTGTTTCGATACTTATCGACAAGAATACGTTTCTATTTACGAATTATACAGGGTGGTTGGTAACTGGTGGTACACGCGGAAAGGGGATGATTCTACGTGAAAAAAGAAGTCGAAAATATAGAATAAAAATTTTTCGTTTGAGGCTTTGTTTTCGAGAAAATCGACTTTGAATTTTCGCTCGGTACGCGTGCACTTTATCACGTCTCGTTATAACGGATCTCACTGTAGATCGTTGTCTCAATTGACGTTATTTTTAAAATTTTTAAAATTTTTAAATTTTTAAATTTTTAAATTTTTAAATTTTTATTCTATATTTTCGACTTCTTTTTTCGCGTAGAATCACCCCCTTTCCGCTTGTACCACCAATTACCAATCACCCTGTATTTCTTAAAGATACAAAAGGTAGAATCACGCGTAACTAGCAATATCATAAATTAACTGTGAATAAACGGATCGTTAGAGTCAAAGGATCATTTACATAATTCAAACACGAGCGTGTGTTACCTTGTTAAGCTATTTATGGTAGATATTGAAAGATCGATAAGCCTGAGATACATATTTATGTCGAAACGAACATTCTCTACGGAAAGTCGAGTCTAATTCGATGAAAACAATTGACTTCCTGAACGAACATATCGATATATATCCACAGTGCAATGACAAGTAAATATTACTCTATTTTCGTACAAGAAAACAGATTAAAACGATGAGAAGTTATCTTGAACAATTGAAGTGACCTTCGCGATGAATGAATCTCGCAATTTCACGAATACGTAGACGAAATTAATGTCTGGTGCGTATACGTCCAATAAATTAGAAACGCAAGGTTGTAACTCTTTAATCGCATAACAGGACAAGATGCGATAAACACGTGGAAATAGATCATAGTGAACAACGTCTATTTGTAGTTGCCGTAAAATAGGGAGTGATTGCTCTTAATGAAGCAACCGTGTTAGCCACTTAATAGTGGCTTGCTTCTAATCCGGAATCACCTTCAATCAGTTGTAACTAGTGGCTTCCAGATAATTACCGCTCAGTGGTTGTTTCTTTTTTTTTTTTTTTTTTGCTTTATTATAATTGCGATGCTCGAACCATGTTTACCATGGAACTCGCTTCCTTATTTAAGATCACTTTGTACCATTGATTTTTACTTTTCATGCTTCATAATGAACCAATTTATAATTCATAATAAACCAAAATGACGAACGTTCGTTTAAATCACGGGTTTCAGATATTTCTATTCTCTAAAATTACCTGAATTAATTTTTAATTATTACCTGAATTAATTAATTAATAGGATAATTCCACAAATCAGATATTTTGAGCATATATCTCGGAATTTCCTGTTTAATTCGCCGTAAATTTTCCCAATACGCTCTGGACCTCCTACATATATATAACGTGTCTATACATAACTGTTAATTCATCATTTTCTCGTAATCCTAACAAACAATGCTTAAAAACTTTAACTACATTTTGGATTGTTATCTCGCACGAATAAATTTTAAGCTATTAATCGCTTTCCTGAAAATCTGGGTTGGTTATCAGCTTCGGTACGAGACCATCGAGTAACTCGGTACGCATGAACGGAAATAATCTCCCAGTTATATCCAAATGTTTAATAATTTTCTACATAGAAATTTAATGAAAAATAAGAATAGAAGAATCTCGCATTACAAAAATCAACTTCCATGAAATCTAAATATTATTTATGCTGTCTGTAATTTTCAACATCTTCTTTCGCAAATCATCAACACCATTATCATCATCACCATTGCAACAGCCATTCTAAAATATATGTATCATTAATTTAATAGAAAATAAGAGTAGAAGAACCTCACGTTATAAAAATCAATATTCATAAAACCAACAAAATATCGTTTTTTAAATATATGTATCATTCAGTTTGTATTGCCTTTACAACGCGTAGATAGGGCGAGGAGATCTCTTCTGAAGACGAGATATTATTCTCATAGAAAGGATACAGAAAGGAGAAGAAGACGTAAAGAAGCTTCTCTGAGACCACTCGTTTCATCACTTCGCCTCTCAAGGTTTACTGCCTTTAACATTACATTATTCGCGCAGAAAAAGTATTCGCTTTTCTCCCAGCTGTTTCCGTCACCCTGTAATTTCATATCGTGTTACCGTTCGATCAAAAGCGACAACTCATTTATTGTAAACGAAGATTCCGTGCGGCACAGTTAGCAAAGATAAATTACAGACGATCGTATTAATAATAATAATCTGACCGATATCTCGCAATGCGACCAATCGATAAACGCGAGCACCGTCCAACGCAAGGACGTTGTTAACGTTTCGAAACTGATTAACGTTCGTTCTCTTCTTTCTTTTCTTTCGTTTCTTCCTTCTCGCCTGTTGGCTCGTAAAAGTATCTTAGCATTTATAGACATTTTTTATTTATTTATATTTATTATATATGATGGTATCATAATTAGTACAACAAAGTATTATTACGTTTCCGTTATATATTCATGAATATATTGGAATTTCATTAGGATCGTAATAAAGTCATATAATAATTATATCGAATATGACGTCAGAATTATAAATACGGTTATTATAATGCAGAGTTTCAATTAAGTAAATTTAAAAATCTATATACAAGATACAAAATTATTTAGCGTAATTATATATTTCACAGTAATTACAAAAATATTTAATTATAAAAATAGTCAAACATTTATTATATTAATAAATCCCGATATTTGATAACCATTTATTACATGTTTAAGATAACTATTTATGCTGTATATTTGTACTAAATAAATGCTTGCATTAAATATCTCGTAACTTCTATGTGCATCTTCAGAAATGTTTCAAACTTTACCAATATAATCATTACAATGCTAATGAAATTTCAGAATGTTTTATGTAACACATATTCTACATACATATAATTTTTCTGTGGTAAATATGTAAATGCTTTTATAAACTACTAGGTTTATACGCTTTGCAGTCTCATATTTTCCTCCCACTGTTAGCATTATCTGCAGTTTGTATGTGAGTTGTATGAAGTTGATCGAATTCTACGCTTTCAACGAGCTGGTCGAGTGAGGTTCTGCTTGAATAAGTTATAAATCCTGGCAGGAAGAAAGGCACGTGTTATTGATATCGACTGGTTAGCTGGAATGTTGAATAGGAATTTAAAGAACCAACTCAAACTTTATCGATAATAAAATATGGAAAATATGACTGCAAATAATACGTGAAAAATAATGGAAATATTCTATAGGATATTTGAATGTTTATTAGAGAATTTTAATAATAATATGGAACATAAAGAAGAACGAAATTCGATGATACTAAATAATGATGATACTAAAAATTTCAGTGATTTTTATTAATATAAAATTAACATTAATATAAATAAAAACAAAATCTATTATAAATGATATAGACGAACTTTTTAACTAAATATCGTTAGAAAGAAAAGTGACACAAGTATACATACGAAACAATACAAAAAATCCGCATCTATCTAGAGAAATTTGTTATGAATTTCAAAGTCTGTATAAATACGTATACTAATACATAAAGCTTCTAAAGCTCTAAAGTTTTAATGTTTAAAAAAAAGTACAAAAATATTTCTATTAAAATATATATGATATTTTCCACGGTATTTTCTACGCAGTTTCTACAATTAAGGATTTCCTCGTTCCCATCGATTTTCCTCTAGTTGTGAGACCCTCGGATAATCACGTCCCTTTCATTTTATCTTCGCTACGCTCGATTATAAATACGGAACTGAATATAGAATTATTTGCAAATCAATGAATCCGATGATGTAATTTGTTACGCGCTCGAAACGAATTAGTATCACTTATCTTAGTTTCAATCAATACCTCACTTTCTCAAGTCATTGATTAAAATACGATTTACACTCGTACAGATCGAGCCTTCTTTCTCAATATTTCCGTCGAATATTCGTGATCAATCGTTTAATCGACCTTGATAATTAGAATAGAAATAAGAAAATTTGAACGCCAAATCATTAACGAACCAGCCACTTGCTCACGAATCTCGTCAACTTGGCCTTGTTTTGTCGAACAAATTGTAAATTTTTCCAACCTCGGCTTGAGTCATCGATTCAGGGTTAATGCACGTCACCTGAGTTTCTTTGGTCTCGATTTTTACAATTGGAATGCTGTCTGCAGGACAAACTTGCTATTCGATCAAGAAAACTCGTTTCAATGACTCGTCTGATGAACTTTCAATCAGCGTTCTTACGTTTCAACAGAGTCTCTTCAAAAGTTTCAATCAGGGTCTTAACGCTGTACTTTCAGGGTATAAAATATCTTTCAAGACAGAGACTAGTCTAGATTTTCTCTTCAATATATTGATATTAGAACAATAACTGGAAAATATATTTCTACAGTATTATAATTGAAATTTTTTCATGTAGAGTTATAATAAAATTTTGTATTATAAATTGCCTGTATTATTATCAGACAACGAATTCAGCATGAATTATATCGATCTTGTATTAAACAATTTATTAGAATTTTCAATGGAATATTTAAAATGTTACTTGATTGTTTTATATTATTATGTGATATTTTTACGAATTTTAAATAAGTTTGCTAGAAGAAGATGTTCATTTTAATTAAAACCATATACATGTATGTATATATATACATAGATTTATAGTTGTGGAAGCGTTCGTTGTAGAACCATTCATTCGTTACCTTCGCTTTCCGTTGGGAAGTGAAAGTTTATGAAAACCCTGGTATGCTATAGTTGTCCAGAAATGAAAAACAATTTTGAACAACTAATCCTTTGTAATCAGAATATTGTCTCGTTAAAAGAGAAAACAAAATTATAATTGATCGCGAGTATAGAGGGAAAATATTAGTATAGAAAATGATTGCGAACTAACTACCTTTAAATATTATAAATATTCAATGGTATATATAAATCCAACTATCTTAAAGTTTCATATTTTTATCTTGCATGAAATTCTTATAAAATAGGAAAATTAATTTTTCTCTGTCTCTCTCCCTCTCTTTGATATAAACGCCGCAGTTAAAAAATAAATATGTATGACCTCATGTATATTCATATGTATTTAAGCATCTTTCTTCGTAACTTTGAATGGTTTTCAATTTCATTTAAATTGTTGCATGGCAACGTGAGTTCTGTTGCAAAATTCATATACTTGTAGAAACGTCAGTCGTAAATCAAGCATAACAACAGTTTTACAGTATGTTGTAGAGATTACTTTGTTATTTAAACTTAGAGATCTTTCTGCTTACAGTAATTACAAAAAGTAACTGTACACCATCGTATTTAGAACAGCATTTATATATATACCAATTAATTAAGACTAAGTCTTAAGATAAGACTGATTAAAATATTAGCTTTCGTATCATTTGTAATACTTTCATACATGCTTATAAATAATTAATGCTATCAAAATGAAACGTAAAAACTGATTTAAAAAAAAGGAAGAGAGACGCTTCATTGGGAAATAAGGATACATACGTACAAGTACTTTTTGTAGCCACTGTGTGGCTTTCAAACTCAATTCCAGGGCAAAAAAGAAATTATTGAAAAACGGTTACCTAATATGTACATCATAGTGAAGCAATTATCAAAGGCGAATCCAACGAAAAAACGACACAAAGTGAACTGCCAGAAGCTACCCGTGAACGCAGTAGCCACCCTAGCGAGAAATCCCATTAAATTAGCTCCGAGCAAAGCTGGTATTCTTCCATATTGATCAGCAACCCATCCAAAAATTAATCCTCCGAAGATAGCGCCGATGAAGAAGATACTTTGAGCTATGGTTGGCAGTGCATCATACTGACAAACCCATCCCAGCTGCAACAGAAAACTACAGTCGAATGATTTACTTCTGATCACGATCAGCATCACGGGAATCTTATAGCAATTTCAACGCCTCGATTAAACGAATTTTCGATCAAAGTTTCGAAATTCCTAATGAAGCGCGCCTCTGTCCTTTTTCCTTTCCCTTTGAGGAAAAAAGAAGGAGAAGCTTAAGACCCTGCGCGTTCTCGCGTCCTTCTTCTGGATGCTTCCTACCCCTCGATGAATAATTCTCCTCCTGACGAGCGACGCAAAGTTCATGGAAATCCACTGGAGCAAAAAGTCTTGCAATTTATGTCGAACAAATCTGTGTGTTCGCGCTGTTGCTCGTTATAACGTTTTATTAAAGTTTCTTTTCAATCCGGTATTTTCATTTTCAGTTTCATTTTCAGATTGTATTTTATTTGGCAATGTAACGCTTGAATTTAGAATGTATTCTGTAATTTCACTACATGCACTAATTATTACTGCAATATGTACTAGTAATTCTGTTACGTACTATAATTTTCCTCTGTGGAAATCGACATTGTTAATTTTCCCACTTCTGAACTATCGATCTTTCCACAAACGTTTATTCGACCCTTTCCATCGTTCTTCTTTCTTTCCAAAAATTGCACACTACGCTTATTTCTTATCGAAATAGATCATGCAAATAATCGAATACGACATACACAGTATAAAGGGATTGATTGATAGGAACAGATAAAATATTCAAAAAGCAGGAAATTACAAGTCGAACTTTTTCTGTCACCTCGGATGCCACAGACGCATAAGGGACGGTGGTATAATTAAATTCCCATCCTTGTTGGCAATCTTTCGTTGGCCACGATGGGTCCGGTACGTGGCTTCCATTTAGCAAAATTTCTCGAGTAACCTTCGCGGTTGACTGGTATCGCCAGCGACAGCCTGAAACGAAGGAGAAGATAACGTAGATTGGTTCACGGTCTTCGATGCCGATGGACGTTCCGACAAGCGAGTAATTAACTTTCTATTTGAAACTCGACAAAAAACATTGGGAATCTCGAGTATTTGTTGAGCTAATAATATTGATTGTTAGTCGAGTCTGATAAAACGTATTTGATTGGAATTTCATTTAAAGCGAAGAAAGTTATTTTCAATTGTAGCTGGATGTACGTTAATTGCTGTTTTCCTGTCTTTACAAATTACTCATTCCTTTGTTTCATCAGCCTTTTCGATTATTATTGTCTCGTATTATTATTGTCGAGTATTGTCTCGTGGTTATTATCTCAACGCTTTTATCGTGTCAATTTATTGCGTTGTGTTCATACGGGTTTGTAGAATATATAATAAACAATGCAATGAGAAATGAAAATGAGAAAATTTTGAAGAATTATTAAATTAGGTAAATTGAAGGGAAAGAAGTTCTGTGAAGGAACTGGATTGGATCTAAACAGATAATAAAGAAAGATGATCCAAGATTTGCGACCTCCGACGTATGTCGAAAACATTTACTCATTTATAACGAATGTCATTAAGATAATTCAGTGACGGTAATTGCGTCTGTTATTCTGATGAATGTTACATAACGAGATAGGAAGTCGATGTCATGATGACTGGCGCTGTCTGAATCAAATCAACCCTATTCACAACCAGATAATACCGTCAAACGATGTTTACATTATTATAATATGAAATCCAATTTGAAGGCTTCGTGAATTTCTATTATCCTTCAATGAAATTATGAAATAATGGCGCAATTTAATGATAAAGATTATTATTATTTCATTAGGCTTGCTGTATAATTTGCTAGATTGTCTTCAACCAGATAAATATATCAATAATTTTGGCAATGGCTATCATCACATACCTTATCGAAAGAGAGAACATTGGTTCTCTTTGATTTTCGATCGTTGAATCGTCGAAAGAAAACTTCGCGGCTCAAAAAAGTTCTCCTACAAACACGTACATAGCATAAAAATCGGTAACACGCGGAAGTTCTACAGGAAAAAAATCAAAAAGACTTGCTGAGCAAGGCAAGAACTTTCCAATAGAAGGTGAGCATAATAATAAATAACACTTGCACGGATGCTTGCGGAGGAGTCGTTGACTATATTAAACTAATACTAATTATGAAACAATGTAACAGTAACGGTACTAGTCGTAATTAACATACTATCGTTAACATTATCGTGATATCGAAATTTCTTCCCACAAGATCACCGATTAATTGCATCGATTTGCGAAATTCTTAGTGTTCGATGATTATCATAGTCGAGGAAAGGTATTTACAAGATATTAACATCCGCATCTAATCACATCTCGTAGCATCGCGACTTATCACGCGTATCGCCTAACCTTTACATGAATATTGAACGAACGAACACTTCGAACGCATTATGCAAGTGTACGTTACGTTTTTCATTCGCCGGTAAAAGCTTTCAAAAACGAGTTAATGAGCGAATGATACGTGGCATGCGCGAAAGAAACGAATGCTTGCCCATAGAATAGCTGAAAATGATTCGAAAAGTATACTAGCAAAATAACAATAGATTCAGATAACTGACCAGTCGACCAGGATTAGTCACAGCCTTTTAACAATTCTATCGATTTTCTGCTACTATTATACTTATTTACTCCAAAGCTAAGATCCTACCTAGGTTAAACTAAACGTTAACTATGACTCACAGTTGGAAAATGCACTTATCTTATACGTAATCATTTATCAATTACTGAGTTCGTTAAGTTCTATTTTTGTTTACTGAAAGGAAAAAATCTTCCATTAATTAATCATCGCTATATCGTTGTTTGCTATTGTCTTTCGTCTGATCTACAATCATTTACCCATTCCATCGTTGTAGAACTCTTCATTTCTGGTTCCTATAATCTGGTATTTAATATCATCGAATTTATTTTGAAGCACGTGCACGTGCCAAAAAATTAGGTCACGGAAGTTTTATGCATTTCTGTGAAATCTGAAAGGGCAAAATTGCAAAGTACACGTGTGACACATGGAAATATATAAAACATTGGAAAGTAGCACGCTTTGTAACGTTTAATCGAGGTAAAACAATTTTTTATCCAGCTTCTAGTTTTTTTTTTCGCTTCCTTTATATTCTGAAAAATATGCGTAAAAATCCGCAGGCTACGTATTATGACGTAAACGGAATGGAACGAATCAATAATAGAATAAATTAAATAATATTAATATTAAAATATTAAATAATATTAATATTAATATAAAAATTATAATAATAATAATCGATAATAAAAGAAATTAAGGACAATGGAACACATATTCGATTTATACTAAATATCCGCGGCTGTCCTGATATTTATTGCCAGTCGCGTACATACGTTCAAGTTATAATTTCTAATACCATTAGAAAGTTAGGAGAATTTTAATCGAGAACGAGCTCTATACCCTTTGAACGTAATTTGTTCGTCACTTAATCGCTGCACGCGGTAAACACTAACGAGCAGCTCTTAAACAAAAGTATTTGTACGTTCTGGTCAACAACGGGGTGACTAGTTATTAGCGCGTTCTCCTGTTTCATTGAAATTTTAATTGCATCAACGTAGTACGTTCTATGGTCGACGTCTTAACATAATTGTACGGATCGAATGTCTTTACGTAAAACTGTCCCGTGCATGTTGACGATTCGCGGCCAATCAACGATATCAGGCCGAATGTTACGTGCTCAACGCTATTTTTTCGCGTTCACGCTCTCATTGTTTGCGCGAAGGTTCAACGCGTTCGCGCGGCGTACGCGATAATACGCGCTCCGGGAATTTTATCCAAGGATAAACGTGTGCGAGCGCAACACGTTGCGACACCACATCCTTTGCCTCTCTCGAAACGTCTTAATAACGAATTATGGTGCAATCGAACCATGCGCGTATAGCGAAAATCAATCGTTTCTAGCCGTTCACTTTGAACACCGCGAAGGTTAATTTGGCAACTACATATATATCCATGTATTGTGTTTCTAACGATTGCCAAATGCTATTTTCATGCATATAGTGATGCCATCCTTTTGTTACGAAGGATTAGCATCAGAGAAATTTTCGGCTTATTACGCATATTGAAAATGTAACGTAAGATTCATCTTTTTTTTCAGCAAATATGCAGAGATACGCACAGGTGCGTTTGAGTATTAGAGCACCTACTGGTTACATTTATTGGAACGCTGTAAAACATACGACGTGAATGAAAGTTCGGATTTATAATAAAATAAGCAGAAGATACAATCGGAAAAAGGATCTCAGCAAGACGATAGTATTAGGACAGCGTTAGGAAACGGTAGGCCAAGAAAAGCCGGTCGAAAGATGATTCGTAGAACTAAAGGAAAGTGTTGAGATATTGATCCGTTTCATAGCGCCGATGCGAGCGAAAAGCGAACTAAAAATTGCGCGTTTAAGCACTAAAATGTCTATATACTATCACGAAACTACGAAATATTACTAATCTTCTATTTACAACGAAGCTCGTAAGTCTCGTGACCAATTTACACGAAAAAAGATCGAGTTAGGGACACGATAACGCGTTAATGAAACTTCTAATCTCTAAATCTCTAGAGAGAAATCCTTAAAAGCTGTAGATCCTTAATAAACAATTTACCGATTACGACGATAAGTCCCCTGATGCTCGTAACCAATTTTACACAGAAAACGGATCACCAAAGTTGCAAGACTTTCGAGTTGGAGGGAATGACGCGTCAACGAGAGCGTCGCGACGTATAATGTTTACAAAGTTTGCGTGGAAATTAACACGATCAGGAATAAGCTGGATCGTTGTCACCGTTTACGATCGTGTTTCCGAGATGAAAGAAACAGCTACTATTATGCAATCGATCGTTTCGAACTAGTAAACGGCGTAGCGAAATAAAACTCGGTGTAAGTCTTAACATACGTTCACTAGCAGGAACGTGTTTTATTGAAACTTTTACGACTCGCTACCGGCTGCCTCAGCCGTTGCATTATTTGAATAACATCGAAGGTTGTTGACCTAGCAACCGAACGAAGGTGCGATCCAATTGGATGTGGATGTAATTACACCTTGAAATACCTTTCGCGATTTGCAAGCACTCGCTAGCAACAGAATGTGCGATCGTCGTCGCGCGTCGCCGTTTCGACAGAATTAACGTCGTTGGAATCTCACAACGATTGAGAAACCGCATATTTACTTCGCGCGAAAACCACGATGAACGAGTTATGTCTCGTTCGGGCTAATTTCTTTGAAGTAGTCAATGTGTCGATTTTTAATTTATGCTTCAAATATGTAATATCGGAAGATAAGGATAGAAATTTTTTTCCGATTACTTACAATTTATTAATATTAAATTGAATATACAAATATAAATTGGACAGGGAACGATATTTATTTAACGGAAACTAAATGCAATACTCGTATCTATATCAAATAACTTTACAGTTATTTGATCACTCTCGTCACAACGAATCTAACACACACACTCTCTCTCTCTCTAACAACTCTATCAATTCTCACGACTCTACTCTTCGACGACTCGAAACCTCTAACGACTCTACTCTTCGACGACTCGATTAGCTTTGATCTTCGCCAATACACTCCTGCTCGGTCGTGCTCGCTCTTGCTCTCGTCCTCTCTCACACACACACACGCACACTTTTCGGCTCACATACTCTGGCCTCTCGATTGCCACTCCTTGAAATGTGGAACCGTACTTCTGTTTTGACGCTGCTTATCTTTTCTCGCGTCACTGTTACTAGGCGCTCTTGGATGTAAACAAACCACGAAAGACGACGTACACGGTGTTTTCTAATTTCAGCCGATCTCCAATCAAAGCTATTCTACGATATTACAAATATTAAGAATCGAAGATCCAGTGTGGAGAATTTGAAGGGTTGACTCTGAGATTTGAGAGTAATTTCAGAGAATAGAAGCTTAATTCCTGCGATTACTTCCTTCACATACTTCCCCTTTTCGGATCTTGACACTACGCAAGTCTCTTTCGGTCGTGCCGTACACCTCGCTGCAATATGTCCAAATCCGCTGCACTCGGAACACCTAACACCTTCTCCCCTCTCCGGACACTTAACACTTAGATGACGTCACTACCGCAAATGAAGCATCTTCTTTTCTTCATTGCATCTACAGATTGACTGGGCTTCCCGTTCTTCTGGGTTTTAGCCGGCTTCACAATCGACTTTGCTCTGCGACTCTTCTGCTCTTCGTACATCACTAACCTCTTCCTCAACTCTTTGATTGACGTAGCACCGTACAATATAGCCTTATTGTTCTCGTCGTCTATTATTCCATCCACAATGTATTCCACCTTTGCTTCCTCTTCTATGTCCACATGGCTGGCTATTTCGAGCATGCGGTACATGTAAGCCAAACATGCTTCATCACTCTCCTTTTTTGTTTCTTCAAGTTTCTGATGTACTTGCCTACTGTTGACTTTCCTCGAAAATTCTTTCACTAGCCCCCTCTTCAACTCATGCCAAGTCCTGGCATGACACTCGAAGCTCGCAAATATTTTCGCTGATCCCTTCAGCAGCTTCCTGGCGTAAACTGCCTTCTGCCCATCCGACCACATGCACGTATCAGCGATTTCCTCGAACGACTCGAACCATCGTTCGACATTTTCACCTTTGTCGCCACTAAACGACTCTAATGCATCTTCGACGTCTCTAAAACTCAGTGTCGAACCAACACATGCCCTTCGACAATATTCATCACGGTCCTGATACACCCTTCGCGTATCTCTCTTGTATCCTCTTGCGTTTTTCTTGTCATCTTCATCCTCACTTTCGTCGTCGCTTTCTTCTTCCGACGATATGTCGTTACCATCCATGGCCGCTTGTAGCCGTGCGCGTAATTCTACTTTTCTTCCCGTCGTTTTTAAACCCAAACTAGCGAGGCGCTCCTTCAACTCCTTCGTATTCATTTTCTCAACATCTTCATCTTCGTTACAATCACGCTCAGCTCTCTGTACGTTTCCTAAATCTCGTTGACCGGTTAGCTCTTCACCGCCCGTCGATCCCTTAGGATACGATTGTCCAGCCCTACACGCCCGATTCAGCCTTGCAATCAGCACTGACCTCGCACCCGATATAGGGAGGTTCATTCGCGCGAGCTTACTCCTCAGCTCCTCCAGCGTCGAACCCTCTTCACCCGACAATCGTTCGTCCCCAACGTTTGCCATTTTTCACACTACACAAACTTAAACAGTCAACGATATCGTCTTTTACCGCACCGCGTACGGGTAAATTCACAACTAGCTCGAATAGCTCTGTTAAACCGTTTCGTTTTCTGTCTTGTCCAATCCCGGACGAGCCCCCAAAAATATATAATATCGTGATATAATGTATTTACAAGGAGTGGACAATAGAGATGTTAATCAGACAGAAAAAGACGATTGTTGTTCAACCTGAACTATTCACGCCAAACGTACGGAAAACAGCGCAACTAAATAACTAGATAGCGACTCGACTTTTACCAAAACGCGATGAACACTCTCTCGGCAACGCCACTCGCAAAACTCTGTCCTCGCTCAACTCGCACTCCGCTTTTTTAATCACACTCTGTTTTTCGAATGACTCATCGTTCCTTTGTCTTTTTCTTAGCCCCACCACGCACGTGCTCCGCAGCCGCTCGTAGTCAAAGTCACGTAGGCCTTTTTTTGCGTAACCTATTCGACCGAAAGACCGACGATACATCGTTGGGCCTGTCGGTGCTTCGACTTTCTCGCGACATTGTTTATAGTTCGCCCGATATCTCTTAGGCCTTTGTTCCATGATACTACATATATATATACTGGTGTACTGGTCATCTTTTTTCCACACGTTTTTAGCTTTTTAGCTGTTTGTGTATGGGCGCCTAATCAGCCAATCAGAAATAGCCGGTATTCTATGAATCCTTTTCTTCAATGCTCGAAGAGCTGGATATTTATCCAAAGCTGATGCCCCAAACATATACTCGAAATTTTCAAGGGCCGCTGCAAACACGAAGTCCGCCCATGTCGTCTGAGAAAAGGTTTGTATACATTTATTTTGTACCTCCTCTATTAAACAATTTTTTTAATTTACCATGAAAAATGTGAAAAATCGAACTCTTAACTAAAGATCACTAGCTTTTTAGGAAGAATTTGGATTTTTATTTTATTGTCAGAATTTAATGGATAATTTTAGAAACTTCAACCTTTGCAGGTATTTGTTAATTAAAAATGACAAAACTGGTATTATGTAAAAAAGAGTAATGTGTATCCTGAATCAATGTCGAATGGAAATTAGACAGTTCTATAAAAATAATCCTTCTCACGATTCCACAACTTCATAGCTTAATTAAATACAATTCTTCGGCGATATAATTACGAATACATTTACAGGAATTGTGTAATATGATAGATATCTCGTTAAAGAAATTGAAATCGTAAATTCCGCGGATAACCAGCGTTTATCATATAGAGACAGGGATTTGCAAAGAATAAAAGTTGTAGAACGTTGAAAGGCGTTGAGAGAAACGTGATGTTATCCCGTTATTCGTTAACGCAACGCAGTTAAAAAAAATCCCGTAGGAAGATTACGATAATAGATAACCTGAGTCGAGTGTTTGTCGGGGGATCTAAAAGATTCTTTCGAGTTGAGCGTCTGAGATTGCAGAGAAGAAAATTTGGAAGCCATCGAATTCGTGATGTCGATAGAAATCTTCAGTTGGAATCGTTGTATCATAACGTAGTCTGCTTATTGTCGATAAGAATTTACTAAACTAAAAGTGACTACTAAAAGTTTCTATCCTCTAAATTCTATCTACGATTCTATAATCTAAAAACTGACTTTTGCAAACAAACTGTAACATTCGCTTAACGGAAAGACATACGTATCTTGTTTGTACTCGTCTTTTCACAATGAATTCTTGAACGTCTGTCTCTGTGGTGAGACAAATGCAAAGTCATCTCATCAGTTACTCACCTTGCTTCAAATCTCCAAGAGTATCGACGAGCACGTCGCATATCATCGCATCCCATTCGTTCTTTCCCATTAGATCGTACTTCCTCGCCAAGTATCGCGCCACAGCGTTACTCTGCGCTACCGGTTTCCCGTCTATCTCCAGCACAGGCAGCTTTTCATAAGGCATTGCTAAGAACAAACATGGCTCATATGAACACTGTGTAGAGGGAAACGATCGATAGGAAATCACAAGACAGCTTCCGAGGCCGTTGCGTTCTTGTGAATAGATGAATCGAAATCATTTCGGTTTTAATCAACATGGCCTAGTAAAGAAATACAGAAATGTCTTCTTTCTCCTTTTTTTCTTTTCTTACGATTACGATGGACAGGGTATCGCGTGTTTTTGACTGTTGGGAAGAACGTAAAGTTTTTAAAATCAAGGATAAAAGATAATACCAGACACGGAAAAAATATTAGAAAATGTACACGGTTCTTGTAATGAAAATTGAAATGCAAGGAATATAAATCGAATGTCTATTGCGAACGTAATTTTGTGTTTTACACCGACAGGATTGATTTACAGACTTACGTTGATTTTTTGTTTCTCTATTTGCAAGCGACATATAAGATTATATCGAAGACTATGCTGCGTAAAACTTTTACTATACCATTTACGATAGAAATGTCGCAACAGAAGATCGAATTTTATGTCTGCTTTGTTCTTTCGACTTTTTAGCTATGTTCTTGTTCATTTCCGAACTGATTTCAATTTTTTATCCTTTTTTTCCGACAAGTCCTAAAAAGTTTTTAAATTAACGAGAAACGTAGAAGTATTTTTGTATTCCTATTTTAAGTCACCTATTTACGGTTTTCTCAAAATATTCGAAATGCTTCGATTCATTGAAAACAATAAAGATTGCAACACAAAAATTCGAGAATCGTAAGTGAATTAAGTTGGTATTCGATAAACACGATATTACGGAAGCAAAACTTAATGAAAAGTTCGACTTTATTCCGTATGAAATTTTACTTTAAGTAAGTTTAGCCTGCACGTGAAACGAAAGTTTTATATACAGAAAAGTTTGAGTAAATGGTAGATACCTGAGAGTTGAACGATGAAAGTAAAAATCGATTCTTCACGCTTACAATCCTTGTATTCAGGCCAGAGTTCTTCGGGGATCCTCTCGTCGGTATACTCGATGCCAGTATATGCAAATATGTACCGTATATGTTCAGCACGACCACGGGCATTGAAGTAGATTAGTTTGTAGGTAGGTTCGTCGCTCATTTTCCTTGCTCTGTCAACTTATCGAGAAAAATGTTACAATTAACTCGTGTAATTAACAGACTGTGTGCGTGTTCGTGCGTAGAGAGAACAATTTATTTATAGATGGAATAATTCGTATAATACGCAAAATAAATCATTTAGAAGGCTGGAATATGTGTTTTTGAAACAATTAATTATGTCGAAAAATATTTCAAACGAGATATAATTATGAAAAAAATAATAATTAAATGTATGTAAATGTATGTAATAATAGTTAAATGTATGTAAATGTAATAATTAAATGTAATTAGTTGTGAAAAAAATAATAATAAAAAGTAAATAAATGTAAAAAAGGAATTAAATGTAATTAGTTTCTTTATACGCACGCGATATTATTGGCGATATATGACGGTCAACTTTATTTTTTTAAATAGATATATTTGTACGTATATTTTTAGATATAAATACATATATTATATAGATATAATAGTATATATAATATATATAATAATATATATGTCGAGTCTGAATCTCCGAGTCCGAGCTCGAGGCGCCCTCCCGGGGAGGGCTCGCGGGAGGTAGCGGTTCTGCGTTGAAGTTCTCCATCGTCCGGTCGCGCGTGGGGTACCTTTATTGTCGATAGTTACACTAGTGACGAGGGCCTCAGGCTTGATAACGAATCCGCGGCCAACGGGAGGACTATCATATAAAAAGCAACAGGATACACGAAATAATATAATTCTGACTAGGACAGCATAAACGCAAGAAGTGTTGATATTGAAAAAAAATATTTAATTTTGTATATAAATATTTTCATATTTAAAAAAGTTTCCGGAAGCAGGAAGATTTACAAACAAATAATATCATAAACCGAATGTTTCATGATCCTTTTCTAATTAGAGTGTGTGACAGCATGTGAGAACGTTTCTTAAAAATATGACTTATTGCAATTACTTAATCGCAATTATAAACGATTGAGACCTTCTCACAACGAGGCAATCTATCCAAAGTATAAAACTCGTTATACTTGATGAGAAAACAAATCTCTACTTAGGTTTCATTTCGTTTCATCGCGTTCATAAAAAGTGAATTTGTATGAACACATCGTGCAATTTAGTAATTAGGACCGTTGATCTCGCTGCAACATAGATGGATAGAAAAAAGCCATTTAAAATGATACAACGTCGGGAAGACAATTATGAAAATTATAAATGGAACACAAGATAAAATTGTTTAAGATTAATTCTTCTTTTTTTTTTTTTTTAATCGCGAGTGTTTGCAAACGAGGTTTCAATCTGTTTACAATGATAGCAATGAGAGGAGGATGTCTATGAAAGTTATAAATGCGATATTGAATAACATTTCTGCGAGTGGGTTTGTTTTTCGTTACAAATGTTTTTTAAACGAATCGGCAATCTGTTGGAAACAACGGAACAGTAACGGGACGACTGAAAGGGAAATAAAAAAGATCGCGTTTTATTTGAACAGACAAATCTTTGAAATCTATTCGAAAGTCTATTTGAAATGGTACGAGCTCGAAAAGAACGGTGAATACTATAGAAGAAGGATTAATTAAAATTCTTATTAATCTGTACGCTTTGTATATTAAATAATACCTTGATCGATGCCAAGATAACAAATTATTATACAAAACAGTGAAGTATCCACGTCTGACATTAATATTGAGTATTACCATTACTGTAATTTAATTTTTAACCGATCCTGAAAATTCCTTAGAACGTAAAAAGTATAAAATGTTACTGTGCATTTCAAGATTAAATGCACTGTAATTTAGAAACAGTTATGAAGCGGAAACAAATAATTTATTCAGAATAAGAATTCTACGTAATCATATTAAAAAAAAAGAACGTACTTATAACGCGTTTAAACTCCAAATATGTAAAGACAATAAGGGAAAAAAATTAAACGAAGAATCGTATTTTTTGTAAATTCACACAAGATTTTATCTAAAAAAAAATTAAGATTTTTTGAAGAACGTACAAGACGGAACACGAACAATAAAAAAAGGGATGTTAAATACAAAAAATAGATTGAAATTTAGATGATGAAATATAAAAAAAATGATATTGCATAATTTACAATTATTTTCGATAGCTTACGTCAGTATGTTGGAGTGTAAACTATAAAATATTCAAAAACTGATACCATTCAGACATAATTTAGAAAAACAATAAATTGCGGAAACCGATAGTTAAAACTCGATACGATCGATACTCCAAAGCTCTAATCCTAATAATTACTCAGCAATAATAACCGATAATTCATGTTGTTTAATGTTTGAACTCCGTTTTTTTTCTGTATGTGTATACAAATTTTGTACAGTTTGATAAAGCGAAATTAAATTATCATCCTTTTGTACTACTTCAAACATTGAGATTTGTCATCTTCAAGGTCGATCACACATAGTTTCAGATTGCGGAATTGCAAGGGTAATTAATTTTGCAATCGGTTTTCCTTTGATATAGATGTGAATACAAATAGCCATTGATTGACAATATACCGAAGCAATTCTAGTTTAATTTGAAGTCATCGATCCTTTGATATTTTTGGAAGAATAGTAAAAGTACAGAGAAAACAAGAAAAAATGGCGTTAACTAAAAGATAGCTCCAATGTATGTCATAAATATTATCTATATATCATTTGTAAGATGTAAGTGACCAAGATATCGAATTATACAAAAATTGTATGTAATGATTAATACTTGAACGTTACTTACATTTATGTACATGAAAATTTGATCTTTTATTAACTAAGTTATTGATCGACAAAATGACTTCCTACATAATTCTCCGCCTGAACTGAAATGCATATTTTTTTTTACGCAAGCCTTATGTGTAGCTAGTAACGAGCAAACAGATTAATTACTTTACACACGGTCGTATCTTGTTTGCTGTAGGCGAGTTCTCTCGTGTAATCAACGAAGTACTCAACTTTAAAGCGATAACAGAAGAACATTATTGTATCGATAAAAATCATGCTTTTTTCAAAGAAATATGTAACTCGTATTTTTTTTAAAGCAACCCTCATAACGTATTGAATATGTAAGGAAATTCGAGGATTTGGGAATACAAATTATTGACTATATTTCCCATACAACAGTTATACACCTATATTCCTCTCTAAGAACGTCTTGCACGCACGCTGGTTGCCAACCGACTAGCCTAGATTCTTCTAACATCTGGCAACAGTCTTTTGTCTCCACTGAGTCCTTGACGCCCTCTAACCCTTACACACACACTCTCATGTACAGTGTAAATGTATCACTTCCCTAACAGAATAAAATAATCATACATTTTTTTTTGTTCAACATTTGTAAAATACGATACTATCAAGATCACCAAGCAGGTAATCTTCAATTCTTAATTAATATAATAAAAAACATAATTAATGATTGGTTGATGGTTTTATTATTATCTCTATAATACAAAAGCACAACATCGTGTCAACAGTTTATATAGTTCGTATGTTTCTGTAGGAATACACAAATAATAGTTCTCTATCACAACGTAATCTAAAGGGAAAACCCTAACTAAATGACAAAAATATCGGTAATAACTGGAACTAATGAATGTTAAAAGCAATCAGTATATTCCATACAAACTTCCATCAACACGATTCGTTCTTCATTCTCTCAACACACTAAGGCCGTGTCACGTCGATTCGGGGTAATTTCACGTTCCGCACGCAAGGTGAGAAATTCGTACTTAAATTTTGATTGTTATTAGAAAATTTATTGAACACTGACAGAGTAACAATACAGAATGGTCAAACAGCACAGAAAAGAATGTTCTTACAACGACTCGAGAGGTACTTTTTTATATCAAGGACCCGGCTCCTGTGGAGGGGCTATCGCTGGATGCCGGTCACATAGGGTTTCTATTACTGCTTAGCCATCATATTGCTGACCAAGGTATGTGAGGCATAACCATCCTTTCGTTGCGTTCTCACGACCACCGGGACATTCCCCCCTCCTTAGCTTCGCTTTGCTCCGCTAAAGCGTAAGGCTCTGGTGGGGCTTCTAAGTTGAATGATCCCCTCATCTTCGTCTTCGGTGATATTTTGGAAGGTGACCGTCCTTGGTACTGTTGATGTTTGATCGATCCTGTTTACGCGAGCGGTAGGGCAGAGTATTTTGATACGTACATTTTTAGGAAATGATCGGCGTAGACATTCGAAAAGTTTACATTTGTACATTACATATATTGTTCCTAGTCCTAGGGCTATGATTCCTAATATTTGTAGTGTGGATATGCCATATTCCTTCAATGAATTTATGCGTCGCTCAAATTGCAGCGTACTGATTTGTGTTTGTAATGTGTCGAGGTTGGCTTTATATTGGTTAAAATTGTGAGTTACTTTTGGAGCTGTTTCTAATATTTTCTCTAATATTGGAACATCTGTTTCTTCGAAGCTGTATATGCTATTCTTAAATTTGGTTTCGTAAGAGATATTTTTATGTGATCCTCCTATTTTAATTATTTTTTATTATTTATTATGATCGTATGTGATTATGCACCCGGTTTTACTGCTAATTAAGCTTGGTTGTCTAATTTCTAGGATTTTATGTGTTTTACATAACACGTCGATTTGTACATTTTTCGCAGGAATAATAATATAATGGTTTTCCGTCTGCAAAGGTACGAACAATTCTTCCAGCTTGAAGACAGCAGTCGGGCAAGTTTTGACCGTCTGTCGATTAGTAATTAATTCTGATCTGCATTCAGGTGAATTGATTCTATTGTGACTCGGTTGAGTTCTTTTACAAATGTGGATGATTGCCGTTCGTTTACAATATTTATTTAAGTAGTGACTATCGACAAAGGTGTATTGTTCTGAGTCGGTTAGAGGCAAAAATCCGTTTCTATTACAGGCGCAATGAATACAGAGTTTTGTTTGGAAGGTATCGGGTAAATTTTAGTTATTTTCCATTCATCGTTTTCCAAAAGCGGCACAGTTATTGTATATATAAGTTTGTTATCTCTTATCCATACCTTTAGTTTGCTTAGATCTATAATTAGTTGAAAGTTTTGAACTGATGGTTCGATATGGTTAGTCATAAAGTTTTGTCTCGTTATTTGGTCAAGTGTTTTTAAGAATTATTCGGGTTCTATAACTTGTGGGTTTATGATTCCTTGTTTCCCTAACATAACAGTGTTAAAAATTTCGTCGATGTTTATATGGAGTTCTGATATGGTAGATTCGGTTTGAATTAATAGGGAGACTAATATTTCGTTTTTTTCATTGTGGTTTTCAATCTTGTGTATATCGTTGGCTAAGTTTTCAAGTTGATTTGTTTTGGTATTGTCTAGCACGCGTTTGATGAGTGCGGTTTGGTTACTAAGAATTGTTTTTATTTTATTGTTGGAATTAAACAATGTATCGATGTTCTTGTTAATGAGTTCTAAATCGTTTTCGTCGAGAGTTCCGAATAAAGTTTTGGATACTGAGCCTATGACATTGAGCAATCCGCGTTTGCTTTTATAACGCAATAATAATTTGAGTTGCCGAGTCAGGTTTTGAAGATTTCTGTACTTAAATTTTAGGCTGCTTATTTCTGGTATGTAAGCGCAAGGTGGTTTACATTGACGGTCTATTAAATCTATTACGCGTTGTAATCTATTAACTTGGTCAATTGGATCGTTAAGGCCTACTATAAGGGTGATATCTATTTGTTCGTTGCACAGATAGCAATTGTCAATGTGTTCCAGGAGTATGTTGGCGTAATTCAATGGTTTTACTTCTAGATCGCTTCTAATGTACTCGAGTGTTATGATGATCCATGTTATGGTCTTCTTCCTGAAAGGTAGGGTTTTAGCCTGTTACCGTGGATTCTTTGCGTGTGACCGTTGGAATATTCGATAAGATAGGTGGGTGGATTGGATGAGAGGATTTCTGCAGGTCCTAGCCATTCGTGGTCTAGCTTGTTAGTTTTGTGATCGTTATGTACCCATACTTTATCTTTTACTCGGAATATCGTCTGTGTTTTAATAATTTTTCGCATTTGATCCCTCTGGTATCGCTTTTTGTTAGATTCGGTAACTCGTCTTGCTTTAGCTATATAGGCGTTGTGTCGATTTTTCCAGAGGTTAAACAATTGTTCTCTGGTTAGGCTAGGAGTGGTTGATATTGAGGATGGCATGTTAGCTTGTCGTCCAAATGTTAGTTCGAAAGGGGTATGTCCGGTCGTCTCGTGTACCGAAGTATTATATCCCATGCATATTAATTTTAAGTTTTCATCCCAGTCGTTCTGTCGGTCGGTCGTACAAGTTCGAATAAGGTCCTTTACTACGGCATGCGTTCGTTCAAGGGATCCGTTAGATTGTGGATGGAAAGAAGTGGTTTTTATGTGTCGGATTTTGAAAGCCCTTTCAAATGTGTCCATCAATTTACATACGAAATTTCGTCCCATGTCCGTCAGAATACTTTTTCGTGCGGAAAATATGTACACATAGTGATCCAAAAGTTCGTTAATGATTGAGTTGGCTGTTTGGTCTTTTAAGGGTATGAGGATGAGATATTTGGTTAATTGATCTTGGATAGACAGGATAAACTGATTGCCCCGTTTGGTTTTGGTGAGAGGTCCGAATATGTCCATTGCGATTTTGTCATTAGGATTAAGCGGTGTGTCAGTTATCATAGGTTGTTCCTTGGCCCTGATACGATTTAGCTTTTCTCGTTGGCAGGTTTCGCAGTTTTGTATGAATTCTGTAACGTTTTGTTCTAGGTTTGTCCAGTGATGGTGCTCTTGTATTCGTTTCACGGTGCGGTGTATACCTAAGTGTCCTACTAATTCGTTATGATTTTCGCGTAGTATCGTTTGTTTTTGTTCGTTATCGTAGTCTACTGGCGGATCTTGTCCAAATATTAATTTAATTTGAGGGAATCTAGTTGTTAGAAACCTTAGCATGAGTTGAATATTTACCTTTTCTAACGTGCTGAAGCTATTGTCGTTTATTCCTATTTGTAAGCGTCCGGTTCGGTGTTTAATAAAGTGTTTGGTTAATTGACGCAACCAATGCTGTTCCTTAAAGTCTCCCAGTTCGGTCTTTGTAATTTGTTTAAAGTGTGGTCTGTTAGGTTTTTGGGTTATCGGAGCTGGGGTGATATTGATTTTCCAGTCTATATACTCGTCATAATAGTCCGGGTTTTCTACATTGGGTTGGATTTCTTCATTAGTGATAGGATACAATCGGGATAGAGCATCTGCAGCTGTATTTTCTTTTCCTTTTTTGTATTCGATTTCATAATCGTACTCCTCGAGTCTCAAACGCCATCGCATGAGTCTCGATGAGGGGTCTTTAACATTCTTTAACCATTTCAAGGCTTGATGATCGCTTTGAATTTTAAATTTTCTACCAAGTAGGTATTGTCTTAGTCTTTTGATTGACCATACTATTGCTAATAACTCTTTCTCGGTTGTGGAATAATTCTTTTCAGGACGGTTCAAAGTTCGGGATATATAACAGCATGGATGTCCGTCTTGGGAGAGTATTGCTCCTAACCCTTCGTTACTTGCGTCTGTTGTTAATGTGAATGTTTTGTCAAAGTCTGGATATTGTAGTACAGGGGCTTCGCAGAGTTTTTGTTTTAGTGTGTCAAATGCAAGTTGTTGTCTATCGGTCCAGTAGAATGGAGTGTCCTTTTTTGTGAGATCTGTCAATGGTTTTGCGATTTTAGAAAAATTACGTATAAATTTTCTATAGTATCCAACGAGTCCTAAGAATGACTTTATGTGGGTCGCGGTCTTTGGTGTTTTAAAGTCTTTCACGGCTTGAATCTTTTTGGGATTAGGCTTTACTCCTTCCTTTGTTACTACGTGTCCTAAGTATTCTAATTCCGGTTTCAAAAATTCGCATTTGTCCGGTTGTATTTTTAATCCTAAATTTTGTAGTCTGTCTAGTATAATGGCTAGATTTCGGTTATGTTCTTGGATGGTGCTCCCGAATATTATAATGTCATCCAGGTATACGAAACAGTTATTTCCTATTAACCCCCGTAGCGCGGTATCCATCATACGTTGAAACGTCGCCGGTGCGTTTTTAAGGCCGAAGGGCATGCGATTATAGTGGAAGTGACCTTGTGGGGTTGAGAATGCAGTATATTTTTTGGAATTTTGCTCCATAGGTATCTGGTGAAATCCTGACGAGAGGTCCAGGGCCGAGAAAAATTTAGCTTTGCCTAAGTGCTCGAGTATTTCGTCCGAATTTGGTAAAGGATACGCGTCTTGGTCTGTTTGCTCGTTTAATTTTCTAAAATCTATAACGATTCTCCATTTTTGTTTGCCTGATGCATCTAACTTTTTTGGAACTACCCAAATTGGTGCGTTATATGGACTGTCCGATGGTTCTATGATTTGTTTGTCTAACATGTCGTTGATTTGAGTCTCGATTTCCTTTTTATGACATTCGGGCTGTCTATAAGATTTGATGTTTATAGGTTTGTCTGTCTTGAGTGTGATTGTATGTTCTGTCAAGTTGATACATGGTAATGAGTCTGTTTCCATATTAAAAACGTCTAAGTAATTGATGAGGATTTTCTCAAGGGGTTCTCGAAGTTCTGGATCAATATGTTTGGTACGTATTATTTGTGCGAATTTATTAATTTGGCTTAGTTTATCGGGTTTCTCTATTTCGTTTGTAATGTGACAGATTTGCTTACCAGTGTTGATGAAACATACTGTTGTGGGCTTTCCTTCGATGTATTGGGCTGAGATTAGAGTTTCGCCTGGTCTTATCTTGCTATCGGTTTCCTGGAATGGTAATATAATTTCGTCCAAGGTTAGTTTATTGTTAGTGACGCTGTATTGATACTTTGTAAGGAATGGGAGTCCGATTATTCCATCTTCGATTAGGGGAAAGTTGTTAGGGACTACGTAGAATTGATGATTTTTCTTGAGCATGGTTAAGTTGCAAATTTTGTTAGTGGTATGTTTGTCACTTCCCATTAGGAAGGTTTTTGGGTTAGAAGTTTGGACGTTTAGTGAGGCTTTTTCTTTTATAAGGTTGATTCCTGCTCCGGTATCGATGAGGAATCTGGCTCTTCCTCCGTCTCTTCGTTGCAGTACGATTGATAGTAATCTTCCGGTGGTGGTGCAGTTAACTCGAGGTAAGCTTCCACTGGGTTCTCCGTTGTTTGGTTTACTCGAGGTGGAATCTTTCCTTGGCTGGCAAATGGAGAATTTCGAGAGTAGCATTTTTCGGCTGTGTGTCCAATTCGTAAACACTTTGGACACTTCGGTTTCATGCGGTCGTCTAATGGTCGGCTAGGTAGCTGAGCAGAAGTTTGTGGCTGTGAATCGGTAGTAGTTCGCTTGGATACTAATGTAATGTTGTGAGATTGATTCTTTGGGCGGTTGGCAACACGATTTGCTTCTCGTAACCATTGTTCTCTATCAGCTGCTAGTCGTTGGGCAAGGTTCAGGTTCTTTGGATCGCTAGATACCACCATCTGTCCTATCTCGTATCGTAAGTTGAGCAAATATGTTTTAAGTGCTTCGCGTTCTTCAATATCTATAGCTACGCGTCGTTCTGTTGGTGTGCGGTTTTCGTTTTGGACTGCATAATTTAATTCGTTTAGCTGTTGTCGGAATCTGGAGTCAAAAGATTGTACACTTTCTGTTGCCCCTTGTTTTAAATTCTTTAATTTGTCCCTACAGTTGCTAATAGTTGTTGGTGTTAATACGTGTTGTCTTAAGCATGAATATAAGTCTTCGAACGAGTTGATTTTTAGATATCGTATGTTTCGTTTCGCGTTGTCGGTAATCTTTTCGATCAGTATGAGATCTAATAATAGCTCTCTGTCACTTGCCTTGCACCTAGCTCTTGCTTTGCGGACCGATAAGATGAAATCTTCAACGCCTACGTCATCTTGACCACGTAGTGTCTCGACAGTTCGTATGGCCTTATCTGTCTCGAGCCCTCGATCTTCGTTGTAGTTGTTTATTGGTTTAATCGCGGCGCGGCTAGATGCGGCTCGTGGTCTTTGTGACGTGTTCGGTCCGTCAGTTTCGTCATCCGTTACGTTATCAGCAGCGGTTTCTAAATGGGCGTTTATTTGCGACTGGTCAGTCTCGGTGTCGTATTTTATTTCCATGGTTTTTGCAAGATCGCGTATTTCTTTAGAGCGATTTCTATCGCTAGTTTCCGCAAATTCTTTTATGTTTTTAATGTTTTGATCGGTGCTGTTTCTAAAGCTTCTAAACTCGTGAGTTAGGCTTTCAAATTGTTCAATCAGGGTAGCGATTAGTTCGTTTTGTTTAGCGGTACTCTTGTCAGTTGGGTTCATGCTGAGAAATATGACACTTTCGGCGGAAGAAGAGTCACTATCTTCAGAACGTATTTCAGGCTTACGGTTTCGATAATGTACGAAAGCCAGCTTACCGAGATTCTTTGCAGATCCTTCTTTTGATCAAGGAGGTGACCGTGGTCCTTCGCTGTAGAATCCGTAGAGTTCCCGTTGAAGTTTCCTCTTGATGCGATGAATGGATCCTGGCAGGATCGCCAATTTTGTCACGTCGATTTGGGGTAATTTCACGTTCCGCACGCAAGGTGAGAAATTCGTACTTAAATTTTGATTGTTATTAGAAAATTTATTGAACACTGACAGAGTAACAATACAGAATGGTCAAACAGCACAGAAAAGAATGTTCTTACAACGACTCGAGAGGTACTTTTTTATATCAAGGACCCGGCTCCTGTGGAGGGGCTATCGCTGGATGCCGGTCACATAGGGTTTCTATTACTGCTTAGCCATCATTTTGCTGACCAAGGTATGTGAGGCATAACCATCCTTTCGTTGCGTTCTCACGACCACCGTGACAACAGCAATCTTTAAACGCTTATAAAACCATAAGCAATCGTGAAGTTTAGAATTCGCTAATTGGGCGTCTCTCAATCCAGTTTTTGATCTTGGGCAGAAGGAGGACCTTTTTCTCCAGCAGCTTCAGATTCTCGTAATTCTCGATCAGATCAGACTTGTACATAAAGTTCAAATAATCGAGCAGAGCAACGAATGTTAAATCAGCGCAAGAGAGAGTACCATCGTAGAAGTAGCCGTCATTTTCCTTCACTTGCTGGTCCAAACGTTCTAAAATGAACGGCAGCGTCTCTTCAGCAGCCTTGCGTTTTGCAGCTTTGACCTTCTCGTCCTCCTCATAGTGGAAGGCGGCAATTTCTGAAAATTTGTTTTCAGTTAAATACTGAAGATAGAATTACAATCCTTTTTAATCCTTTGTCTTGTATTGTTGACATACGTGTATCGTTCGATTAAATCAAATATTAAATCGGATTTCAACTAATAAATACCTGAACAGATATGTACTATCTGTTATCAAGATTCTCATAAGATTTATGCAAAACAGCACTGGATACTCACTATGACGAATATCATGAATAGTATCAACAGTGGCATCAATATGAAGATTTGCCCAGTCAGTCTTTCCAGTTAAGTCATATTGTTTGGCTAAGTAACGGCAAATAGCTGTAGACTGAGCAACCTTCCTTCTATCAGCTACGAGCATAGGAAGCAGGCCATAAGGAGTCACTAAAAACATACAACTAATAGAATCAAAGATTCTATCGAACAAACAGATTATGATGCTTCTTAAATATCTAGCTTCCTGTTATCTGTTTTGGAAAGATATAATTTAATTTATTGATAATTTATCAGCAAACAAAGGGCATTGTCTCCTTAACAATACCTATTGTTCTCCCACATATCTTATAGAGCAATGGAGAGTAAACAATAATCTCTGTTATACTCTGCATAATTGTGTTCTACTTTATTTAGCTACTTTAGTTAAATTAGGAAAGATGAGATTTAAGAAACAGAACTTCTTTAAATTTTAAGCTTACAGGGCTTTATTTCTGGCCAGACGTCCTTTTTGATACGTTCATCTTCAAATGGAATACTAGCATAGCTGAAGAAGAACGGATTGGTTCTGCCAATGCCGTAACTGGGAAGTAAGTCAATTTATAGAGCGGCATCTTCCTGGAAGTATAATATATACAAAGTAAAAACGAAGAATCATTGATGACAAGAATTATATTATTACAAATTATGAAGCATAAGACAATTTAAGTAAAAAGCATCAACTACTAACTACTCGCATAGCTATGTGTATCTTTATATTTTAATATAGCTTAGATATAAAAAAAATATTATTTTTGGATGTAATAATGTATAAACTTGCGCCAAATATTATAACAAAATATTGCACTTTCTATTTAAGTAGGATAGACATATTACCGGCAGCATATCTTTTTTCTATAGCAATGAAATTGTTTATAAAAAAGTTTATAAGAAAACTATCAATTAATGCAAACAACGCATTTCAAAATATTAATTACATTCGCGCGATTCGTTATCTCTAGTATTAATTTAACCATATGGTTCTATACACCCAAGACCCTCTAACAGTAATTTAGTACCATTACTAGTCGTATGTACAATGTATGTTTGTATGCAACTTTCGTAACTACAAAACAGTCAGCAGTGATTATATATTTTTCCAAACATAAGAAACATTTTCTAATTGCATACTTAAATTTATCGATCAATTATGAACATATGATAACATTTATTTCTTTCAACTACTAATTTTCAAATCCTCTGCTGTTCCGTTAATTGAACGACGCGCCGACTTTTCGTACAAGTATCTTGTATCTTATCTGTATTATTTAGTTATCAATAAAGAAGAAACATTTTCTAATTGTATATTTAAATTTATCGATCAATTATGAACATGTAATAACATTTATTTCTTTCAACTACTAATTTTTAAATCATCTGCTGTTCGGTTAATTGAAGGATGTCGGCTTTCTGTAGAAGTATTTCATATTTATTATTTAATTATGAATAAGGAAAAAACATACAAAATATAGTTTTTAAACGGTTTATTATTTATAAAGAGAAACTTTGACTCAGGATATATATACTATATATATACTATTTACTTACAATTTTTTTTTTAAGACTTCAAAGTCGAAACAAGCACAGGAAATTTCCAAGCCGGTTAACAGAAACTTGAATGAGACAAAAATAACCTTTAGATCTCTATATGTTCTTCTTCCCCCCTGTTGCTTCCACGTAACTCTTATCCTATTGGTGGAGCTGTGCTGATATGTGAAATTATGACTACATAAAAACATCCGGAAAGACTCATTGAATGATTTTATAGTTTAAGGTTAATAAATTTCCATAAATTAAAGTTGAAAATTTATGAGAACATGTTTTCTGTAACAAAACTTAGTAAAAACAGACTAGTAAGGTTTGTAGATTCTTTAATGATTATGTATGTATTCATAAACTAATTCGATAAACATCGTTCGATAAAACGTCGAACAACACACAACATTGAAGCGCGAAATTTCAAATTCAATGAAAGATAAATAACAAATATTGCGAACAAATGATATTAAATTTACAATAATCTCATGTAAGAAAAAATAAAAGGGATAAAAGTAGTACAGAAGATAGAAAAATCTATAAAACTGGTGGCTGGGAAATAGAAAATATATAAATTTATGTTATTAGAGTTTAGTACTTCTGTCGATCAATGTGTTACGACCGTTCGCGGAGAGACGCAGTCGCAGTAGCGAGAGGCGTAAATTCTCGCTACGATTCGGTGAATCGACGCCGCGAAGTAGTCGTTCCCCTGTTTCGGTTAAGATAAGAGGTGGTTAAATGAATATGACACAGTATAGTAAGTTATATTTCACCGTTTATTCCAACAACTTATAACGAAGGCAGTTACGCTGGTGCGTATGTACGAGATTTTTTTTTTTATTTATTTGTTGAAATTACAATCAATTCTCGCGTTGAGAATATGTACGAGATGAATGAGTGACTGATCTGTGGGTGTGTCCTACCCGGTGGAAGGATATTGACCGTTCGAAGGATGTGAAATCAGAACTGTCTTGGGAGACGATGCTGTCTCGGAGGAAAGCTAAGGATGGGTGTGTCTAGCGCACGGGACCATCGGATTTGTTGGTGACGATTTTAGTTAGGAGAGTGAAGGAAGTGGCTTCGTTGTTAATTGGTTAACGAAGGGTCTTAACCGCCCTCGAGAGAAAGTGGTTAGTGGGAGGAAAGTTGCAGCATACGTGAGAAAAACTAACTTTCCCTTGTCCAGTCGGGGTAGACAATAGTCTTTAGAAATTCTTCGGAAACAGACGTTTGTTTGGTTTGAAGGACCTTTTCTAGGAAATCTATGAGATTTATGGAAGGTACTTGAAACTATGGAGGATACGCTGCGAGTATCCGGTGACATCTGGTTGCCATATTGCTCGCGGTGCGACGTAACAAAATGGAATAGAAAGATTATACCACAGACGAAATTATACTTTATACTTTATTATACTTTATACTTTATTATTACATTAGATCAATTGACATCTTTGGAATTACAACGATTCGATACACATTTTAACTAAATATTTTGCAATGAAACACGTATTATTAAACAACATAATCATACTAAATTAATTTAATGTGACTATTTATTATTATTATATAATAACACAGTGATGAAAGAAATAAACTGGTCAAGTAATCTAAGGAACGATAATACGTATCTATGTCAGTGACAGTGAGAAAAATTCAGATATCTGTACTTAAGTGATTACACTTATAAGTATCATTATATATTATATAAATATGATATTTCGAATGGTATCATTTATCACTCATTAAACAAGAGTGTCATATCCAGAGAAATGATTTTACATATCTTAATCTTTGCTTTGATTACGATAGTAATAATTTCTATCAAACTTGATGAGGAAGATACATGAATAATTATCTAAAAGCTGAAAATCTTGGCAAATTCATTTGTACATAAACTAACAGGAATGAATTTTAAAGATACACTCTGCTCTCAACAATTAAAGCTGTCTTGTCGCAACAAAGTTTCAATAATTTTTTATGGACAACATGGCCCAGTTTGCACAAAGACTAAAAATTTTAACATTAAATTTGGATAAAAAATCTTACGGTAGAAGGAATGATATATCCTTCATTTTCGCCAATAATCTGGTCGAATTTAGTCAAGTAAAATGGTATTGTTTCGTTCAAAAGTTGATTCTTCCTCGCTTCCTTCTTTTCAGGATTCTCCTCCATGCGATAGTAGCAGATAGCTGAAACCAACCGTTACGTTCATTTGTGTTTTTCCCCCCAAACGAAGAGAAAATAAGTTGTGAAAGAAGGAGTAGCCTCTCATAGTTCCTACAATTTCTTCATTCTCTTTGCTTTCTTCAATATTGCCTCAACAAGTTCCTGTGGTTCACGATACTTGAAATATATACAATGTTACCAGCGTGGAAATTGTCTTGGAAACTTGGAAAATCTTTCAAGAGGAACAACATTGCTAACTGAGATTCGAGAAAGGAAAGGTAAGTAAATCCTTGCTTCTACTTAGAGCTTTTTTATTTACTTCTGACGAGTAAAGTACTGTTATTAAAATTTGATTAAAAGTACCAAGAATGTCGAGATATAAACAACCATTTGTGGAAAGGTCAGGAGAAGCAGAATTATCGAATAAACGTTATATAACTCTTAGTGATTAAGTAAGAGAAGAGAAACGAGAAAAAAGTCTTTTATCTAGGTCTTAATAAAGTATACTATATTTATCTCCATATCAAGAATAACAACAAGATATAAACAGTCTTCTAGAAATTGAGTAAATATTACATAATTACATCTTGAGCAATATTTTGCGTCTTAGCTTTTGCTTAAACATTATGATAATCTTAAATATCTGTAAATTCTTCACAGACTCTTTGCATCTTCTATACAGGTATCTCATGATCATGTGATAACACACAGGAAGAAAAAATAGAGGAAAAAACAGCGTAAAAAAAAGTTGCGTAGGAGTATCGTCGCACTACATCATTCGACAATTGATGCACGTCATGGCGATCGTCACGGTTTAAAGCAGGCCATCAAAAACACGTTTGTTATCGTACGGAAAAATCTGCGACGTTCCAGCTGTTCAGGTGCATCGAATTGTGAATCATCGGCGGTACGAAGCAAGGCGAGGGGCGTAAATAGAGAAAGAAGAGAAGAGAAGGATTCGCATAAATGATAAAATATAATCGTTCGTTCCTCGTCGATGGCGGATGGATGGCTTTAATCGTGGACGATATCGATACGATTATATTTTATACATTTGAAACAAATATAAAAGACAAGCAAAAACCAGAGATACGATCGTTATGATATTATTCAATCGGTAGCCTATTTACCTCGTTTATTGTTCACCTTCTCTGTCTAGTAATAATTTTTCGATTCGACTGGCGTGACGTTACGTTGGCGGTGTAAGAACACGATTTTTGGAAGCCATCGAATTCGTGATGTCGATAGAAATCTTCAGTTGGAATCGTTGTATCATAACGTAGTCTGCTTATTGTCGATAAGAATTTACTAAACTAAAAGTGACTACTAAAAGTTTCTATCCTCTAAATTCTATCTACGATTCTATAATCTAAAAACTGACTTTTGCAAACAAACTGTAACATTCGCTTAACGGAAAGACATACGTATCTTGTTTGTACTCGTCTTTTCACAATGAATTCTTGAACGTCTGTCTCTGTGGTGAGACAAATGCAAAGTCATCTCATCAGTTACTCACCTTGCTTCAAATCTCCAAGAGTATCGACGAGCACGTCGCATATCATCGCATCCCATTCGTTCTTTCCCATTAGATCGTACTTCCTCGCCAAGTATCGCGCCACAGCGTTACTCTGCGCTACCGGTTTCCCGTCTATCTCCAGCACAGGCAGCTTTTTATAAGGCATTGCTAAGAACAAACATGGCTCATATGAACACTGTGTAGAGGGAAACGATCGATAGGAAATCACAAGACAGCTTCCGAGGCCGTTGCGTTCTTGTGAATAGATGAATCGAAATCATTTCGGTTTTAATCAACATGGCCTAGTAAAGAAATACAGAAATGTCTTCTTTCTCCTTTTTTTCTTTTCTTACGATTACGATGGACAGGGTATCGCGTGTTTTTGACTGTTGGGAAGAACCTAAAGTTTTTAAAATCAAGGATAAAAGATAATACCAGACACGGAAAAAATATTAGAAAATGTACACGGTTCTTGTAATGAAAATTGAAATGCAAGGAATATAAATCGAATGTCTATTGCGAACGTAATTTTGTGTTTTACACCGACAGGATTGATTTACAGACTTACGTTGATTTTTTGTTTCTCTATTTGCAAGCGACATATAAGATTAAATCGAAGACTATGCTGCGTAAAACTTTTATTATACCATTTACGATAGAAATGTCGCAACAGAAGATCGAATTTTATGTCTGCTTTGTTCTTTCGACTTTTTAGCTATGTTCTTGTTCATTTCCGAACTGATTTCAATTTTTTATCCTTTTTTTCCGACAAGCCCTAAAAAGTTTTTAAATTATCGAGAAACGTAGAAGTATTTTTGTATTCCTATTTTAAGTCACCTATTTACGGTTTTCTCAAAATATTCGAAATGCTTCGATTCATTGAAAACAATAAAGATTGCAACACAAAAATTCGAGAATCGTAAGTGAATTAAGTTGGTATTCGATAAACACGATATTACGGAAGCAAAACTTAATGAAAAGTTCGACTTTATTCCGTATGAAATTTTACTTTAAGTAAGTTTAGCCTGCACGTGAAACGAAAGTTTTATATACAGAAAAGTTTGAGTAAATGGTAGATACCTGAGAGTTGAACGATGAAAGTAAAAATCGATTCTTCACGCTTACAATCCTTGTATTCAGGCCAGAGTTCTTCGGGGATCCTCTCGTCGGTATACTCGATGCCAGTATATGCAAATATGTACCGTATATGTTCGGCACGACCACGGGCATTGAAGTAGATTAGTTTGTAGGTATGTTCGTCGCTCATTTTCCTTGCTCTGCCAACTTATCGAGAAAAATGTTACAATTAACTCGTGTAATTAACAGACTGTGTGCGTGTTTGTGCGTAGAGAGAACAATTTATTTATAGATGGAATAATTCGTATAATACGCAAAATAAATCATTTAGAAGGCTGGAATATGTGTTTTTGAAACAATTAATTATGTCGAAAAATATTTCAAACGAGATATAATTATGAAAAAAATAATAATTAAATGTATGTAAATGTATGTAATAATAGTTAAATGTATGTAAATGTAATAATTAAATGTAATTAGTTGTGAAAAAAATAATAATAAAAAGTAAATAAATGTAAAAAAGGAATTAAATGTAATTAGTTTCTTTATACGCACGCGATATTATTGGCGATATATGACGGTCAACTTTATTTTTTTAAATAGATATATTTGTACGTATATTTTTAGATATAAATACATATATTATATAGATATAATAGTATATATAATATATATAATAATATATATGTCGAGTCTGAATCTCCGAGTCCGAGCTCGAGGCGCCCTCCCGGGGAGGGCTCGCGGGAGGTAGCGGTTCTGCGTTGAAGTTCTCCATCGTCCGGTCGCGCGTGGGGTACCTTTATTGTCGATAGTTACACTAGTGACGAGGGCCTCAGGCTTGATAACGAATCCGCGGCCAACGGGAGGACTATCATATAAAAAGCAACAGGATACACGAAATAATATAATTCTGACTAGGACAGCATAAACGCAAGAAGTGTTGATATTGAAAAAAATATTTAATTTTGTATATAAATATTTTCATATTTAAAAAAGTTTCCGGAAGCAGGAAGATTTACAAACAAATAATATGATAAACCGAATGTTTCATGATCCTTTTCTAATTAGAGTGTGTGACAGCATGTGAGAACGTTTCTTAAAAATATGACTTATTGCAATTACTTAATCGCAATTATAAACGATTAAGACCTTCTCACAACGAGGCAATCTATCCAAAGTATAAAACTCGTTATACTTGATGAGAAAACAAATCTCTACTTAGGTTTCATTTCGTTTCATCGCGTTCATAAAAAGTGAATTTGTATGAACACATCGTGCAATTTAGTAATTAGGACCGTTGATCTCGCTGCAACATAGATGGATAGAAAAAAGCCATTTAAAATGATACAACGTCGGGAAGACAATTATGAAAATTATAAATGAAACACAAGATAAAATTGTTTAAGATTAATTCTTCTTTTTTTTTTTTTTAATCGCGAGTGTTTGCAAACGAAATTTCAATCTGTTTACAATGATAGCAATGAGAGGAGGATGTCTATGAAAGTTATAAATGCGATATTGAATAACATTTCTGCGAGTGGGTTTCTTTTTCGTTACAAATGTTTTTTAAACGAATCTGCAATCTGTTGGAAACAACGGAACAGTAACGGTACGACTGATAGGGAAATAAAAAAGATCGCGTTTTATTTGAACAGACAAATCTTTGAAATCTATTCGAAAGTCTATTTGAAATGGTACGTGCTCGAAAAGAACGGTGAATACTATAGAAGAAGGATTAATTAAAATTCTTATTAATCTGTACGCTTTGTATATTAAATACCTTGATCGATGCCAAGATAACAAATTATTATACAAAACAGTGAAGTATCCACGTCTGACATTAATATTGAGTATTACCATTACTGTAATTTAATTTTTAACCGATCCTGAAAATTCCTTAGAACGTAAAAAGTATAAAATGTTACTGTGCATTTCAAGATTAAATGCACTGTAATTTAGAAACAGTTATGAAGCGGAAACAAATAATTTATTCAGAATAAGAATTCTACGTAATCATGTTAAAAAAAAAGAACGTACTTATAACGCGTTTAAACTCCAAATATGTAAAGACAATAAGGGAAGAAAATTAAACGAAGAATCGTATTTTCTGTAAATTCACACAAGATTTTATCTAAAAAGAAATTAAGATTTTTTGAAGAACGTACAAGACGGAACACGAACAATAAAAAAGGGATGTTAAATACAAAAAATAGATTGAAATTTAGATTATGAAATATAAAAAAAATGATATTGCATAATTTACAATTATTTTCGATAGCTTACGTCAGTATGTTGGAGTGTAAACTATAAAATATTCAAAAACTGATACCATTCAGACATAATTTAGAAAAACAATAAATTGCGGAAACCGATAGTTAAAACTCGATACGATCGATACTCCAAAGCTCTAATCCTAATAATTACTCAGCAATAATAACCGATAATTCATGTTGATTAATGTTTGAACTCCGTTTTTTTTTCTGTATGTGTATACAAATTTTGTACAGTTTGATAAAGCGAAATTAAATTATCATCCTTTTGTACTACTTCAAACATTGAGATTTGTCATCTTCAAGGTCGATCACACATAGTTTCAGATTGCGGAATTGCAAGGGTAATTAATTTTGCAATCGGTTTTCCTTTGATATAGATGTGAATACAAATAGCCATTGATTGACAATATACCGAAGCAATTCTAGTTTAATTTGAAGTCATCGATCCTTTGATATTTTTGGAAGAATAGTAAAAGTACAGAGAAAACAAGAAAAAATGGCGTTAACTAAAAGATAGCTCCAATGTATGTCATAAATATTATCTATATATCATTTGTAAGATGTAAGTGACCAAGATATCGAATTATACAAAAATTGTATGTAATGATTAATACTTGAACGTTACTTACATTTATGTACATGAAAATTTGATCTTTTATTAACTAAGTTATTGATCGACAAAATGACTTCCTACATAATTCTCCGCCTGAACTGAAATGCATATTTTTTTTTACGCAAGCCTTATGTGTAGCTAGTAACGAGCAAACAGATTAATTACTTTACACACGGTCGTATCTTGTTTGCTGTAGGCGAGTTCTCTCGTGTAATCAACGAAGTACTCAACTTTAAAGCGATAACAGAAGAACATTATTGTATCGATAAAAATCATGCTTTTTTCAAAGAAATATGTAACTCGTATTTTTTTTAAAGCAACCCTCATAACGTATTGAATATGTAAGGAAATTCGAGGATTTGGGAATACAAATTATTGACTATATTTCCCATACAACAGTTATACACCTATATTCCTCTCTAAGAACGTCTTGCACGCACGCTGGTTGCCAACCGACTAGCCTAGATTCTTCTAACATCTGGCAACAGTCTTTTGTCTCCACTGAGTCCTTGACGCCCTCTAACCCTTACACACACACTCTCATGTACAGTGTAAATGTATCACTTCCCTAACAGAATAAAATAATCATACATTTTTTTTTGTTCAACATTTGTAAAATACGATATTATCAAGATCACCAAGCAGGTAATCTTCAATTCTTAATTAATATAATAAAAAACATAATTAATGATTGTTTGATGGTTTTGTTATTATCTCTATAATACAAAAGCACAACATCGTGTCAACAGTTTATATAGTTCGTATGTTTCTGTAGGAATACACAAATAACAGTTCTCTATCACAACGTAATCTAAAGGGAAAACCCTAACTAAATGACAAAAATATCGGTAATAACTGGAACTAATGAATGTTAAAAGCAATCAGTATATTCCTGTAGTATCGTGGACGAAAGGCCTGGGAAATATCGGACGAACTATGAACAGTGTCGCGAGAGCCGAGGCGCCGTCGGGCCCATCAATGTGTCATCGGTCTTTTCAAGTGCATAGTTTCGTGGAAAAGACCTACGTGACCCTGGCCACGAGCGTCTGCAGAACACGTGTGCGGTGGGCCTAGGAAAAGGGCAATAGAATGGGACAACGGCCAGAGAGAGTCAGTCGAGAAGCAGAGTGCCAGTTGAGCGGACACGGAGTGTGAGTCGGCGTGCGAAGATATCGTAGTCTGTCCTTTTGTTATCGAATATCACTCATTAAAATACCTTAAACTTTAAACTCTACCAGCAATCACTTGTCCTTACTCTAAGAATCCACAAGTTACTACATATTTTTGGGGGCTCGTCCGGGATTGGACAAGACAGAAAACGAAACTGTTTAACAGAGCTATTCGAGCTAGTTGTGAATTTACCGGTACGCGGTGCGGTAAAAGACGATATCGTTGACTGTTTAAGTTTGTGTTGTGTGAAAAATGGCCAACGTCGGGGACGAACGATTGTCGGGTGAAGAGGGTTCGACGCTGGAGGAGCTGAGGAATAAGCTCGCGCGAATGAACCTCCCTATATCGGGTGCGAGGTCAGTGCTGATTGCAAGGCTGAATAGGGCGTGTAGGGTTGGACAATCGTATCGTAAGGGATCGACGGGCGGTGAAGAGCTAACCGGTCAACGAGATTTAGAAAATGTACAGAGAGCTGAGCGTGATCGTAACGAAGGTGAGGATGTTGAGAAAATGAATACGAAGGAGTTGAAGGAGCGCCTCGCTAGTTTGGGTTTAAAAACGACGGGAAGAAAAGTAGAATTACGCGCACGGCTACGAGCGGCCATGGATGGTAATGACAAGACATAGTCTACTCTTAGGTACCGATTTTTTAGACCAGGTAGAGTTGCGAGTCAAACGTGGCGAGGTGACATTTTTACGACTCGACGATCAGACCGACGGTCACGAGGACGCGCCGGATGTACTGAGGGTAAACGCGATAGAACAATCCGACGAGATCGACTTGTCGCATGTACGAGAACCTCATTACCGCGAAGCCATTCGGGATATTATTAAAGGGTATAGGCCGGAGAAGAAGAGAGACGTCGGAATAACAGCAAAGATAGTTCTGAAAAGCGACAAACCGGTAGCGCGAAGACCGCGAAGACTGGCGCCGAGGGGGAACGGGCAGCATGTCGACCAGGTTCACAAATACCTGAATTCCACCGTAAACAGAAGCACAGGGAAGACTCCTTTCCAGCTACTGGTCGGGGTCGAAATGCAAGTCAGGGAAGAGGCGAAGATTAGAAAGCTGATCGACGAAGAGTGGGCCGCGAGGTTTGAAGAACAACGTCGCGAGCTACGTGAGGACGCGAAGAGGAAGATCGCCGCAACTCAAGAGGAGAATCGTCGAAGTTACAAGAAAAGAAGAAAGCGTGCGAAGCAGTACCTAAGGAAGGACCCGTGCACACCTCGATTTTATGACACCTTGGGTCCTAAATGCCGAAAGTGACGCATCTGATGACAGCGAGATAGAAGGCAACATCTGAGGGCAGATGTTATTGCAGGATGGCCGAATGTAGTATCGTGGACGAAAGGCCTGGGAAATATCGGACGAACTGTGAACAGTGTCGCGAGAGCCGAGGCGCCGTCGGGCCCATCAATGTGTCATCGGTCTTTTCAAGTGCATAGTTTCGTGGAAAAGACCTACGTGACCCTGGCCACGAGCGTCTGCAGAACACGTGTGCGGTGGGCCTAGGAAAAGGGCAATAGAATGGGACAACGGCCAGAGAGAGTTAGTCGAGAAGCAGAGTGCGAGTTGAGCGGACACGGAGTGTGAGTCGGCGTGCGAAGATATCGTAGTCTGTCCTTTTGTTATCGAATATCACTCACTAAAATACCTTAAACTTTAAACTCTACCAGCAATCACTTGTCCTTACTCTAAGAATCCACAAGTTACTACATTCCATACAAACTTCCATCAACACGATTCGTTCTTCATTCTCTCAACACACTAAGGCCGTGTCACGTCGATTCGGGGTAATTTCACGTTCCGCACGCAAGGTGAGAAATTCGTACTTAAATTTTGATTGTTATTAGAAAATTTATTGAACACTGACAGAGTAACAATACAGAATGGTCAAACAGCACAGAAAAGAATGTTCTTACAACGACTCGAGAGGTACTTTTTTATATCAAGGACCCGGCTCCTGTGGAGGGGCTATCGCTGGATGCCGGTCACATAGGGTTTCTATTACTGCTTAGCCATCATATTGCTGACCAAGGTATGTGAGGCATAACCATCCTTTCGTTGCGTTCTCACGACCACCGGGACATTCCCCCCTCCTTAGCTTCGCTTTGCTCCGCTAAAGCGTAAGGCTCTGGTGGGGCTTCTAAGTTGAATGATCCCCTCATCTTCGTCTTCGGTGATATTTTGGAAGGTGACCGTCCTTGGTACTGTTGATGTTTGATCGATCCTGTTTACGCGAGCGGTAGGGCAGAGTATTTTGATACGTACATTTTTAGGAAATGATCGGCGTAGACATTCGAAAAGTTTACATTTGTACATTACATATATTGTTCCTAGTCCTAGGGCTATGATTCCTAATATTTGTAGTGTGGATATGCCATATTCCTTCGATGAATTTATGAGTCGCTCAAATTGCAGCGTACTGATTTGTGTTTGTAATGTGTCGAGGTTGGCTTTATATTGGTTAAAATTGTGAGTTACTTTTGGAGCTGTTTCTAATATTTTCTCTAATATTGGAACATCTGTTTCTTCGAAGCTGTATATGCTATTCTTAAATTTGGTTTCGTAAGAGATATTTTTATGTGATCCTCCTATTTTCATAATATTATGATCGTATGTGATTATGCACCCGGTTTTACTGCTAATTAAGCTTGGTTGTCTAATTTCTAGGATTTTATGTGTCTTACATAACACGTCGATTTGTACATTTTTCGCAGGAATAATAATATAATGGTTTTCCGTCTGCAAAGGTACGAACGTCAATTCTTCCAGCTTGAAGACAGCAGTCGGGCAAGTTTTGACCGTCTGTCGATTAGTAATTAATTCTGATCTGCATTCAGGTGAATTGATTCTATTGTGACTCGGTTGAGTTCTTTTACAAATGTGGATGATTGCCGTTCGTTTACAATATTTGTTTAAGTAGTGACTATCGACAAAGGTGTATTGTTCTGAGTCGGTTAGAGGCAAAAATCCGTTTCTATTACAGGCGCAATGAATACAGAGTTTTGTTTGGAAGGTATCGGGTAAATTTTAGTTATTTTCCATTCATCGTTTTCCAAAAGCGGCACAGTTATTGTATATATAAGTTTGTTATCTCTTATCCATACCTTTAGTTTGCTTAGATCTATTATTAGTTGAAAGTTTTGGACTGAAGGTTCGATATGGTTAGTCATAAAGTTTTGTCTCGTTATTTGGTCAAGTGTTTTTAAGAATTATTCGGGTTCTATAACTTGTGGGTTTATGATTCCTTGTTTCCCTAACATAACAGTGTTAAAAATTTCGTCGATGTTTATATGGAGTTCTGATATGGTAGATTCGGTTTGAATTAATAGGGAGACTAATATTTCGTTTTTTTCATTGTGGTTTTCAATCTTGTGTATATCGTTGGCTAAGTTTTCAAGTTGATTTGTTTTGGTATTGTCTAGCACGCGTTTGATGAGTGCGGTTTGGTTACTAAGAATTGTTTTTATTTTATTGTTGGAATCAAATAATGTATCGATGTTCTTGTTAATGAGTTCTAAATCGTTTTCGTCGACAGTTCCGAATAAAGTTTTGGATACTGAGCCTATGACATTGAGCAATCCGCGTTTGCTTTTATAACGCAATAATAATTTGAGTTGCCGAGTCAGGTTTTGAAGATTTCTGTACTTAAATTTTAGGCTGCTTATTTCTGGTATGTAAGCGCAAGGTGGTTTACATTGACGGTCTATTAAATCTATTACGCGTTGTAATCTATTAACTTGGTCAATTGGATCGTTAAGGCCTACTATAAGGGTGATATCTATTTGTTCGTTGCACAGATAGCAATTGTCAATGTGTTCCAGGAATATGTTGGCGTAATTCAATGGTTTTACTTCTAGATCGCTTCTAATGTACTCGAGTGTTATGATGATCCATATTATGGTCTTCTTCCTGAAAGGTAGGGTTTTAGCCTGTTACCGTGGATTCTTTGCGTGTGACCGTTGGAATATTCGATAAGATAGGTGGGTGGATTGGATGAGAGGATTTCTGCAGGTCCTAGCCATTCGTGGTCTAGCTTGTTAGTTTTGTGATCGTTATGTACCCATACTTTATCTTTTACTCGGAATATCGTCTGTGTTTTAATAATTTTTCGCATTTGATCCCTCTGGTATCGCTTTTTGTTAGATTCGGTAACTCGTCTTGCTTTAGCTATATAGGCGTTGTGTCGATTTTTCCAGAGGTTAAACAATTGTTCTCTGGTTAGGCTAGGAGTGGTTGATATTGAGGATGGCATGTTAGCTTGTCGTCCAAATGTTAGTTCGAAAGGGGTATGTCCGGTCGTCTCGTGTACTGAAGTATTATATCCCATGCATATTAATTTTAAGTTTTCATCCCAGTCGTTCTGTCGGTCGGTCGTACAAGTTCGAATAAGGTCCTTTACTACGGCATGCGTTCGTTCAAGGGATCCGTTAGATTGTGGATGGAAAGAAGTGGTTTTTATGTGTCGGATTTTGAAAGCCCTTTCAAATGTGTCCATCAATTTACATACGAAATTTCGTCCCATGTCCGTCAGAATACTTTTTCGTGCGGAAAATATGTACACATAGTGATCCAAAAGTTCGTTAATGATTGAGTTGGCTGTTTGGTCTTTTAAGGGTATGAGGATGAGATATTTGGTTAATTGATCTTGGATAGACAGGATAAACTGATTGCCCCGTTTGGTTTTGGTGAGAGGTCCGAATATGTCCATTGCGATTTTGTCATTAGGATTAAGCGGTGTGTCAGTTATCATAGGTTGTTCCTTGGCCCTGATACGATTTAGCTTTTCTCGTTGGCAGGTTTCGCAGTTTTGTATGAATTCTGTAACGTTTTGTTCTAGGTTTGTCCAGTGATGGTGCTCTTGTATTCGTTTCACGGTGCGGTGTATACCTAAGTGTCCTACTAATTCGTTATGATTTTCGCGTAGTATCGTTTGTTTTTGTTCGTTATCGTAGTCTACTGGCGGATCTTGTCCAAATATTAATTTAATTTGAGGGAATCTAGTTGTTAGAAACCTTAGCATGAGTTGAATATTTACCTTTTCTAACGTGCTGAAGCTATTGTCGTTTATTCCTATTTGTAAGCGTCCGGTTCGGTGTTTAATAAAGTGTTTGGTTAATTGACGCAACCAATGCTGTTCCTTAAAGTCTCCCAGTTCGGTCTTTGTAATTTGTTTAAAGTGTGGTCTGTTAGGTTTTTGGGTTATCGGAGCTGGGGTGATATTGATTTTCCAGTCTATATACTCGTCATAATAGTCCGGGTTTTCTACATTGGGTTGGATTTCTTCATTAGTGATAGGATACAATCGGGATAGAGCATCTGCAGCTGTATTTTCTTTTCCTTTTTTGTATTCGATTTCATAATCGTACTCCTCGAGTCTCAAACGCCATCGCATGAGTCTCGATGAGGGGTCTTTAACATTCTTTAACCATTTCAAGGCTTGATGATCGCTTTGAATTTTAAATTTTCTACCAAGTAGGTATTGTCTTAGTCTTTTGATTGACCATACTATTGCTAATAACTCTTTCTCGGTTGTGGAATAATTCTTTTCAGGACGGTTCAAAGTTCGGGATATATAACAGCATGGATGTCCGTCTTGGGAGAGTATTGCTCCTAACCCTTCGTTACTTGCGTCTGTTGTTAATGTGAATGTTTTGTCAAAGTCTGGATATTGTAGTACAGGGGCTTCGCAGAGTTTTTGTTTTAGTGTGTCAAATGCAAGTTGTTGTCTATCGGTCCAGTAGAATGGAGTGTCCTTTTTTGTGAGATCTGTCAATGGTTTTGCGATTTTAGAAAAATTACGTATAAATTTTCTATAGTATCCAACGAGTCCTAAGAATGACTTTATGTGGGTCGCGGTCTTTGGTGTTTTAAAGTCTTTCACGGCTTGAATCTTTTTGGGATTAGGCTTTACTCCTTCCTTTGTTACTACGTGTCCTAAGTATTCTAATTCCGGTTTCAAAAATTCGCATTTGTCCGGTTGTATTTTTAATCCTAAATTTTGTAGTCTGTCTAGTATAATGGCTAGATTTCGGTTATGTTCTTGGATGGTGCTCCCGAATATTATAATGTCATCCAGGTATACGAAACAGTTATTTCCTATTAACCCCCGTAGCGCGGTATCCATCATACGTTGAAACGTCGCCGGTGCGTTTTTAAGGCCGAAGGGCATGCGATTATAGTGGAAGTGACCTTGTGGGGTTGAGAATGCAGTATATTTTTTGGAATTTTGCTCCATAGGTATCTGGTGAAATCCTGACGAGAGGTCCAGGGCCGAGAAAAATTTAGCTTTGCCTAAGTGCTCGAGTATTTCGTCCGAATTTGGTAAAGGATACGCGTCTTGGTCTGTTTGCTCGTTTAATTTTCTAAAATCTATAACGATTCTCCATTTTTGTTTGCCTGATGCATCTAACTTTTTTGGAACTACCCAAATTGGTGCGTTATATGGACTGTCCGATGGTTCTATGATTTGTTTGTCTAACATGTCGTTGATTTGAGTCTCGATTTCCTTTTTATGACATTCGGGCTGTCTATAAGATTTGATGTTTATAGGTTTGTCTGTCTTGAGTGTGATTGTATGTTCTGTCAAGTTGATACATGGTAATGAGTCTGTTTCCATATTAAAAACGTCTAAGTAATTGATGAGGATTTTCTCAAGGGGTTCTCGAAGTTCTGGATCAATATGTTTGGTACGTATTATTTGTGCGAATTTATTAATTTGGCTTAGTTTATCGGGTTTCTCTATTTCGTTTGTAATGTGACAGATTTGCTTACCAGTGTTGATGAAACATACTGTTGTGGGCTTTCCTTCGATGTATTGGGCTGAGATTAGAGTTTCGCCTGGTCTTATCTTGCTATCGGTTTCCTGGAATGGTAATATAATTTCGTCCAAGGTTAGTTTATTGTTAGTGACGCTGTATTGATACTTTGTAAGGAATGGGAGTCCGATTATTCCATCTTCGATTAGGGGAAAGTTGTTAGGGACTACGTAGAATTGATGATTTTTCTTGAGCATGGTTAAGTTGCAAATTTTGTTAGTGGTATGTTTGTCACTTCCCATTAGGAAGGTTTTTGGGTTAGAAGTTTGGACGTTTAGTGAGGCTTTTTCTTTTATAAGGTTGATTCCTGCTCCGGTATCGATGAGGAATCTGGCTCTTCCTCCGTCTCTTCGTTGCAGTACGATTGATAGTAATCTTCCGGTGGTGGTGCAGTTAACTCGAGGTAAGCTTCCACTGGGTTCTCCGTTGTTTGGTTTACTCGAGGTGGAATCTTTCCTTGGCTGGCAAATGGAGAATTTCGAGAGTAGCATTTTTCGGCTGTGTGTCCAATTCGTAAACACTTTGGACACTTCGGTTTCATGCGGTCGTCTAATGGTCGGCTAGGTAGCTGAGCAGAAGTTTGTGGCTGTGAATCGGTAGTAGTTCGCTTGGATACTAATGTAATGTTGTGAGATTGATTCTTTGGGCGGTTGGCAACACGATTTGCTTCTCGTAACCATTGTTCTCTATCAGCTGCTAGTCGTTGGGCAAGGTTCAGGTTCTTTGGATCGCTAGATACCACCATCTGTCCTATCTCGTATCGTAAGTTGAGCAAATATGTTTTAAGTGCTTCGCGTTCTTCAATATCTATAGCTACGCGTCGTTCTGTTGGTGTGCGGTTTTCGTTTTGGACTGCATAATTTAATTCGTTTAGCTGTTGTCGGAATCTGGAGTCAAAAGATTGTACACTTTCTGTTGCCCCTTGTTTTAAATTCTTTAATTTGTCCCTACAGTTGCTAATAGTTGTTGGTGTTAATACGTGTTGTCTTAAGCATGAATATAAGTCTTCGAACGAGTTGATTTTTAGATATCGTATGTTTCGTTTCGCGTTGTCGGTAATCTTTTCGATCAGTATGAGATCTAATAATAGCTCTCTGTCACTTGCCTTGCACCTAGCTCTTGCTTTGCGGACCGATAAGATGAAATCTTCAACGCCTACGTCATCTTGACCACGTAGTGTCTCGACAGTTCGTATGGCCTTATCTGCCTCGAGCCCTCGATCTTCGTTGTAGTTGTTTATTGGTTTAATCGCGGCGCGGCTAGATGCGGCTCGTGGTCTTTGTGACGTGTTCGGTCCGTCAGTTTCGTCATCCGTTACGTTATCAGCAGCGGTTTCTAAATGGGCGTTTATTTGCGACTGGTCAGTCTCGGTGTCGTATTTTATTTCCATGGTTTTTGCAAGATCGCGTATTTCTTTAGAGCGATTTCTATCGCTAGTTTCCGCAAATTCTTTTATGTTTTTAATGTTTTGATCGGTGCTGTTTCTAAAGCTTCTAAACTCGTGAGTTAGGCTTTCAAATTGTTCAATCAGGGTAGCGATTAGTTCGTTTTGTTTAGCGGTACTCTTGTCAGTTGGGTTCATGCTGAGAAATATGACACTTTCGGCGGAAGAAGAGTCACTATCTTCAGAACGTATTTCAGGCTTACGGTTTCGATAATGTACGAAAGCCAGCTTACCGAGATTCTTTGCAGATCCTTCTTTTGATCAAGGATGTCAATGTTTGAGCTTTCAATACTACTATTATTTTCATCTTTCCTACCTTCTAACTCTTCCTTATCCATACCATCCAATGAATAGTTATCTTCGCTATCATTTCTATCTGCCTCTAATGAATTTTCCTCAAAACCGATACATTTAGTGTCTGTCTCAATGACCTCTACATGTCTAGCTATTGTTATTTTTCCACCTAATAAAACTCTGTATCCTACTTCACTATATCCTAATAGAATTCCCATATCTGCCTTCTTGTCCCATTTGGAAACTCTTTTTTGTTCTGGCCTTCTTACAAAAACTTTACTTCCATATAGATGTAGATTTTTAACACTTGGTTTTCTCCCGAAGAATATTTCGAAAGGTGTCTTTCTTTCTATAGTATTCGCTAATATTCGATTTTTCAAGTATGCCGCTGTACAAACTATTTCCGGCCAGTACCTTTTATGTACTTTCGCTTCCGCTAACAAGCAACGCGCCATGTCCATCACTGTTCTATTATACCTTTCCGCTGTCCCGTTTAATTCATGTCCGTATGTTGGGCAATTATTTATTCTTATACCTTTATCCCTAGCAAACTTATAAATTCGATTATTTAAATATTTTTTACCATTATCGCATCTTAATATTTTTAACCTCTTGCCCGTTAAATTTTCGGCTTCATTTACGAACTGTACGAAAGAATCAAAGACCTCATCTTTTGATTTTATACAATAGATCCTAGCTATTTTACTATAATCATCGATAAATGAAATGAAATATTTTTCTCCATTGAATCCGGTGGTCTTAAAAGGACCACATACGTCCGTATGAATAATTTCCATTATTTCCCTAGCGTTAGTTCGATTATTTTTGAAAGGTAAGTTATGCATTTTGCTTTCTATACACACCCTACATTTCAAAAGTTCCTTTTCAAATTCATTCGGTATGCCAGTCACTAGCTGCTCTTTACCCAAAATCTCTAAATATTTAAAATTTACGTGTCCTAGCATCCTATGCCATCTTTCCTTTTTACTCATATCACTACGTTCGGCGCTGTTTACTAAGTGCTTCTTCCCTTTCAATATACTTTTTATTCTATATGTCCCATTTTCTTTGAACGCTACAGCTGTAAGTTTATTATCCTCATCTATTACTTTCGCAATATTTCCTTTGGAAATAACCGTATTCTTATTGTCTGTTAGTTTACCTAAACTAATCAAATTTGCGGACATTTCTTTCGCGTAAAATACTTTCCTCATATTTATTTCATTTTGTTTTCCGAATGCTTCAAAATAACTTATAACATTCCCAACTTTTGTCGCTTTTATCGGTCTATTATCGCCTAAATATATATTTACCGGTTCTTTTAGGTCGATAGATTTATCGAAATAATTTATATTATTAATTATGTGATCAGTACAACCGCTATCTAATAGCCACACTATTTCGTTCTTACTTATCTCATTCGTCTCACTGCTGTTTGCTGCGTGCGCCGTTGCTATCCATATGCCTGCTCTTGAGTTTCCATGCTCGCCCGTGCCGGTTGTTGATCGACGATGAAAGTTTCCACGTCCTCTGCTCGTATTGCCTTTGTTCCCTCTTCCTCTGTTTCGACCACGTGTTGGCCCATGCCAATAGCCGTTACTGCTTTCCGCTTGGACGCCATTTTGACACTCTCTCGCAAAGTGTCCTAATCTTCCACATCTGAAGCATCCTTCCTTTTTTGCAGAAAAGGCGTTGGTTTGCCTTGCTCCTCGATTGGATTTATTTTTCTTCTCTGCTACCTCTATTTTATTTTTTACATACGCTACCGTTTGATCCTCTTCTTTCAATGCGTCTATTATGTCCGCTATGTAGCTGTATTCTTCGGGTAACGTATTCAGCATGTAATTCAGCTTTTCCCTCTCACTTACTTGTGCGCCCGCACTTTTTAATTCATTGATTAATTTTTCGAAATCGTTAAAGAATGATGCTGAATCACTGTAGTTCTCCAGTCTTATGTTTTCCAATCTCCTTCTGCATACGATCTGCAGTGCCGTCGACTCTTTCAAGTACATTTCATCGAACCTTTTTATTATATCATACGCCGTTTTTCCTTCCCTAACATACTCCAATTGTCTGTTCGATATTGCACTATAAATTATATTAATCGCCTTCAAATCCTTTTTGTCCCAGTCTTCATCGTCTCTTTCGTTCTTCATTCTAGTTGTAACAACCTCGCATTCCTTATATTTGAGAAACATCGTGATTCTTTGCTTCCACATTCCATAATCCTCACCATCGAATATAGGTATCATGATTTCCGATCTCTCCATTTTAATTGATTCCTTTTTTTTTCTTTTCTTACTCAAGCGTTCCTACGTGCTCGAAGTATATTTTTTTTCTGAAAGTTTTTTTTCTTTACTGAAAACTCACTCGCAAGATCGTAACCACGCACTAAATATCTTGCAAAACTAGTAACCACGCTCTGCTACCATGTTAAGGAAATTCGAGGATTTGGGAATACAAATTATTGACTATATTTCCCATACAACAGTTATACACCTATATTCCTCTCTAAGAACGTCTTGCACGCACGCTGGTTGCCAACCGACTAGCCTAGATTCTTCTAACATCTGGCAACAGTCTTTTGTCTCCACTGAGTCCTTGACGCCCTCTAACCCTTACACACACTCTCATGTACAGTGTAAATGTATCACTTCCCTAACAGAATAAAATAATCATACATTTTTTTTTGTTCAACATTTGTAAAATACGATATTATCAAGATCACCAAGCAGGTAATCTTCAATTCTTAATTAATATAATAAAAAACATAATTAATGATTGTTTGATGGTTTTATTATTATCTCTATAATACAAAAGCACAACATCGTGTCAACAGTTTATATAGTTCGTATGTTTCTGTAGGAATACACAAATAACAGTTCTCTATCACAACGTAATCTAAAGGGAAAACCCTAACTAAATGACAAAAATATCGGTAATAACTGGAACTAATGAATGTTAAAAGCAATCAGTATATTCCTGTAGTATCGTGGACGAAAGGCCTGGGAAATATCGGACGAACTATGAACAGTGTCGCGAGAGCCGAGGCGCCGTCGGGCCCATCAATGTGTCATCGGTCTTTTCAAGTGCATAGTTTCGTGGAAAAGACCTACGTGACCCTGGCCACGAGCGTCTGCAGAACACGTGTGCGGTGGGCCTAGGAAAAGGGCAATAGAATGGGACAACGGCCAGAGAGAGTCAGTCGAGAAGCAGAGTGCGAGTTGAGCGGACACGGAGTGTGAGTCGGCGTGCGAAGATATCGTAGTCTGTCCTTTTGTTATCGAATATCACTCATTAAAATACCTTAAACTTTAAACTCTACCAGCAATCACTTGTCCTTACTCTAAGAATCCACAAGTTACTACATTCCATACAAACTTCCATCAACACGATTCGTTCTTCATTCTCTCAACACACTAAGGCCGTGTCACGTCGATTCGGGGTAATTTCACGTTCCGCACGCAAGGTGAGAAATTCGTACTTAAATTTTGATTGTTATTAGAAAATTTATTGAACACTGACAGAGTAACAATACAGAATGGTCAAACAGCACAGAAAAGAATGTTCTTACAACGACTCGAGAGGTACTTTTTTATATCAAGGACCCGGCTCCTGTGGAGGGGCTATCGCTGGATGCCGGTCACATAGGGTTTCTATTACTGCTTAGCCATCATATTGCTGACCAAGGTATGTGAGGCATAACCATCCTTTCGTTGCGTTCTCACGACCACCGGGACATTCCCCCCTCCTTAGCTTCGCTTTGCTCCGCTAAAGCGTAAGGCTCTGGTGGGGCTTCTAAGTTGAATGATCCCCTCATCTTCGTCTTCGGTGATATTTTGGAAGGTGACCGTCCTTGGTACTGTTGATGTTTGATCGATCCTGTTTACGCGAGCGGTAGGGCAGAGTATTTTGATACGTACATTTTTAGGAAATGATCGGCGTAGACATTCGAAAAGTTTACATTTGTACATTACATATATTGTTCCTAGTCCTAGGGCTATGATTCCTAATATTTGTAGTGTGGATATGCCATATTCCTTCAATGAATTTATGCGTCGCTCAAATTGCAGGGTACTGATTTGTGTTTGTAATGTGTCGAGGTTGGCTTTATATTGGTTAAAATTGTGTGTTACTTTTGGAGCTGTTTCTAATATTTTCTCTAATATTGGAACATCTGTTTCTTCGAAGCTGTATATGCTATTCTTAAATTTGGTTTCGTAAGAGATATTTTTATGTGATCCTCCTATTTTCATAATATTATGATCGTATGTGATTATGCACCCGGTTTTACTGCTAATTAAGCTTGGTTGTCCAATTTCTAGGATTTTATGTGTCTTACATAACACGTCGATTTGTACATTTTTCGCAGGAATAATAATATAATGGTTTTCCGTCTGCAAAGGTACGAACGTCAATTCTTCCAGCTTGAAGACAGCAGTCGGGCAAGTTTTGACCGTCTGTCGATTAGTAATTAATTCTGATCTGCATTCAGGTGAATTGATTCTATTGTGACTCGGTTGAGTTCTTTTACAAATGTGGATGATTGCCGTTCGTTTACAATATTTGTTTAAGTAGTGACTATCGACAAAGGTGTATTGTTCTGAGTCGGTTAGAGGCAAAAATCCGTTTCTATTACAGGCGCAATGAATACAGAGTTTTGTTTGGAAGGTATCGGGTAAATTTTAGTTATTTTCCATTCATCGTTTTCCAAAAGCGGCACAGTTATTGTATATATAAGTTTGTTATCTCTTATCCATACCTTTAGTTTGCTTAGATCTATAATTAGTTGAAAGTTTTGAACTGAAGGTTCGATATGGTTAGTCATAAAGTTTTGTCTCGTTATTTGGTCAAGTGTTTTTAAGAATTATTCGGGTTCTATAACTTGTGGGTTTATGATTCCTTGTTTCCCTAACATAACAGTGTTAAAAATTTCGTCGATGTTTATATGGAGTTCTGATATGGTAGATTCGGTTTGAATTAATAGGGAGACTAATATTTCGTTTTTTTCATTGTGGTTTTCAATCTTGTGTATATCGTTGGCTAAGTTTTCAAGTTGATTTGTTTTGGTATTGTCTAGCACGCGTTTGATGAGTGCGGTTTGGTTACTAAGAATTGTTTTTATTTTATTGTTGGAAACAAATAATGTATCGATGTTCTTGTTAATGAGTTCTAAATCGTTTTCGTCGAGAGTTCCGAATAAAGTTTTGGATACTGAGCCTATGACATTGAGCAATCCGCGTTTGCTTTTATAACGCAATAATAATTTGAGTTGCCGAGTCAGGTTTTGAAGATTTCTGTACTTAAATTTTAGGCTGCTTATTTCTGGTATGTAAGCGCAAGGTGGTTTACATTGACGGTCTACTAAATCTATTACGCGTTGTAATCTATTAACTTGGTCAATTGGATCGTTAAGGCCTACTATAAGGGTGATATCTATTTGTTCGTTGCACAGATAGCAATTGTCAATGTGTTCCAGGAATATGTTGGCGTAATTCAATGGTTTTACTTCTAGATCGCTTCTAATGTACTCGAGTGTTATGATGATCCATGTTATGGTCTTCTTCCTGAAAGGTAGGGTTTTAGCCTGTTACCGTGGATTCTTTGCGTGTGACCGTTGGAATATTCGATAAGATAGGTGGGTGGATTGGATGAGAGGATTTCTGCAGGTCCTAGCCATTCGTGGTCTAGCTTGTTAGTTTTGTGATCGTTATGTACCCATACTTTATCTTTTACTCGGAATATCGTCTGTGTTTTAATAATTTTTCGCATTTGATCCCTCTGGTATCGCTTTTTGTTAGATTCGGTAACTCGTCTTGCTTTAGCTATATAGGCGTTGTGTCGATTTTTCCAGAGGTTAAACAATTGTTCTCTGGTTAGGCTAGGAGTGGTTGATATTGAGGATGGCATGTTAGCTTGTCGTCCAAATGTTAGTTCGAATGGGGTATGTCCGGTCGTCTCGTGTACTGAAGTATTATATCCCATGCATATTAATTTTAAGTTTTCATCCCAGTCGTTCTGTCGGTCGGTCGTACAAGTTCGAATAAGGTCCTTTACTACGGCATGCGTTCGTTCAAGGGATCCGTTAGATTGTGGATGGAAAGAAGTGGTTTTTATGTGTCGGATTTTGAAAGCCCTTTCAAATGTGTCCATCAATTTACATACGAAATTTCGTCCCATGTCCGTCAGAATACTTTTTCGTGCGGAAAATATGTACACATAGTGATCCAAAAGTTCGTTAATGATTGAGTTGGCTGTTTGGTCTTTTAAGGGTATGAGGATGAGATATTTGGTTAATTGATCTTGGATAGACAGGATAAACTGATTGCCCCGTTTGGTTTTGGTGAGAGGTCCGAATATGTCCATTGCGATTTTGTCATTAGGATTAAGCGGTGTGTCAGTTATCATAGGTTGTTCCTTGGCCCTGATACGATTTAGCTTTTCTCGTTGACAGGTTTCGCAGTTTTGTATGAATTCTGTAACGTCTTGTTCTAGGTTTGTCCAGTGATGGTGCTCTTGTATTCGTTTCACGGTGCGGTGTATACCTAAGTGTCCTACTAATTCGTTATGATTTTCGCGTAGTATCGTTTGTTTTTGTTCGTTATCGTAGTCTACTGGCGGATCTTGTCCAAATATTAATTTAATTTGAGGGAATATAGTTGTTAGAAACTTTAGCATGAGTTGAATATTTACCTTTTCTAACGTGCTGAAGATATTGTCGTTTATTCCTATTTGTAAGCGTCCGGTTCGGTGTTTAATAAAGTGTTTGGTTAATTGACGCAACCAATGCTGTTCGTTAAAGTCTCCCAGTTCGGTCTTTGTAATTTGTTTAAAGTGTGGTCTGTTAGGTTTTTGGGTTATCGGAGCTGGGGTGATATTGATTTTCCAGTCTATATACTCGTCATAATAGTCCGGGTTTTCTACATTGGGTTGGATTTCTTCATTAGTGATAGGATACAATCGGGATAGAGCATCTGCAGCTGTATTTTCTTTTCCTTTTTTGTATTCGATTTCATAATCGTACTCCTCGAGTCTCAAACGCCATCGCATGAGTCTCGATGAGGGGTCTTTAACATTCTTTAACCATTTCAAGGCTTGATGATCGCTTTGAATTTTAAATTTTCTACCAAGTAGGTATTGTCTTAGTCTTTTGATTGACCATACTATTGCTAATAACTCTTTCTCGGTTGTGGAATAATTCTTTTCAGGACGGTTCAAAGTTCGGGATATATAACAGCATGGATGTCCGTCTTGGGAGAGTATTGCTCCTAACCCTTCGTTACTTGCGTCTGTTGTTAATGTGAATGTTTTGTCAAAGTCTGGATATTGTAGTACAGGGGCTTCGCAGAGTTTTTGTTTTAGTGTGTCAAATGCAAGTTGTTGTCTATCGGTCCAGTAGAATGGAGTGTCCTTTTTTGTGAGATCTGTCAATGGTTTTGCGATTTTAGAAAAATTACGTATAAATTTTCTATAGTATCCAACGAGTCCTAAGAATGACTTTATGTGGGTCGCGGTCTTTGGTGTTTTAAAGTCTTTCACGGCTTGAATCTTTTTGAGATTAGGCTTTACTCCTTCCTTTGTTACTACGTGTCCTAAGTATTCTAATTCCGGTTTCAAAAATTCGCATTTGTCCGGTTGTATTTTTAATCCTAAATTTTGTAGTCTGTCTAGTATAATGGCTAGATTTCGGTTATGTTCTTGGATGGTGCTCCCGAATATTATAATGTCATCCAGGTATACGAAACAGTTATTTCCTATTAACCCCCGTAGCGCGGTATCCATCATACGTTGAAACGTCGCCGGTGCGTTTTTAAGGCCGAAGGGCATGCGATTATAGTGGAAGTGACCTTGTGGGGTTGAGAATGCAGTATATTTTTTGGAATTTTGCTCCATAGGTATCTGGTGAAATCCTGACGAGAGGTCTAGGGCCGAGAAAAATTTAGCTTTGCCTAAGTGCTCGAGTATTTCGTCCGAATTTGGTAAAGGATACGCGTCTTGGTCTGTTTGCTCGTTTAATTTTCTAAAATCTATAACGATTCTCCATTTTTGTTTGCCTGATGCATCTAATTTTTTTGGAACTACCCAAATTGGTGCGTTATATGGACTGTCCGATGGTTCTATGATTTGTTTGTCTAACATGTCGTTGATTTGAGTCTCGATTTCCTTTTTATGACATTCGGGCTGTCTATAAGATTTGATGTTTATAGGTTTGTCTGTCTTGAGTATGATTGTATGTTCTGTCAAGTTGGTACATGGTAATGAGTCTGTTTCCATATTAAAAACGTCTAAGTAATTGATGAGGATTTTCTCAAGGGGTTCTCGAAGTTGTGGATCAATATGTTTGGTACGTATTATTTGTGCGAATTTATTAATTTGGCTTAGTTTATCGGGTTTCTCTATTTCGTTTGTAATGTGACAGATTTGCTTACCAGTGTTGATGAAACATACTGTTGTGGGCTTTCCTTCGATGTATTGGGCTGAGATTAGAGTTTCGCCTGGTCTTATCTTGCTATCGGTTTCCTGGAATGGTAATATAATTTCGTCCAAGGTTAGTTTATTGTTAGTGACGCTGTATTGATACTTTGTAAGGAATGGGAGTCCGATTATTCCATCTTCGATTAGGGGAAAGTTGTTAGGGACTACGTAGAATTGATGATTTTTCTTGAGCATGGTTAAGTTGCAAATTTTGTTAGTGGTATGTTTGTCACTTCCCATTAGGAAGGTTTTTGGGTTAGAAGTTTGGACGGTTAGTGAGGCTTTTTCTTTTATAAGGTTGATTCCTGCTCCGGTATCGATGAGGAATCTGGCTCTTCCTCCGTCTCTTCGTTGCAGTACGATTGATAGTAATCTTCCGGTGGTGGTGCAGTTAACTCGATGTAAGCTTCCTCTGGGTTCTCCGTTGTTTGGTTTACTCGAGGTGGAATCTTTCCTTGGCTGGCAAATGGAAAATTTCGAGAGTAGCATTTTTCGGCTGTGTGTCCAATTCGTAAACACTTTGGACACTTCGGTTTCATGCGGTCGTCTAATGGTCGGCTAGGTAGCTGAGCAGAAGTTTGTGGCTGTGAATCGGTAGTAGTTCGCTTGGATACTAATGTAATGTTGTGAGATTGATTCTTTGGGCGGTTGGCAACACGATTTGCTTCTCGTAACCATTGTTCTCTATCAGCTGCTAGTCGTTGGGCAAGGTTCAGGTTCTTTGGATCGCTAGATACCACCATCTGTCCTATCTCGTATCGTAAGTTGAGCAAATATGTTTTAAGTGCTTCGCGTTCTTCAATATCTATAGCTACGCGTCGTTCTGTTGGTGTGCGGTTTTCGTTTTGGACTGCATAATTTAATTCGTTTAGCTGTTGTCGGAATCTGGAGTCAAAAGATTGTACACTTTCTGTTGCCCCTTGTTTTAAATTCTTTAATTTGTCCCTACAGTTGCTAATAGTTGTTGGTGTTAATACGTGTTGTCTTAAGCATGAATATAAGTCTTCGAACGAGTTGATTTTTAGATATCGTATGTTTCGTTTCGCGTTGTCGGTAATCTTTTCGATCAGTATGAGATCTAATAATAGCTCTCTGTCACTTGCCTTGCACCTAGCTCTTGCTTTGCGGACCGATAAGATGAAATCTTCAACGCCTACGTCATCTTGACCACGTAGTGTCTCGACAGTTCGTATGGCCTTATCTGCCTCGAGCCCTCGATCTTCGTTGTAGTTGTTTATTGGTTTAATCGCGGCGCGGCTAGATGCGGCTCGTGGTCTTTGTGACGTGTTCGGTCCGTCAGTTTCGTCATCCGTTACGTTATCAGCAGCGGTTTCTAAATGGGCGTTTATTTGCGACTGGTCAGTCTCGGTGTCGTATTTTATTTCCATGGTTTTTGCAAGATCGCGTATTTCTTTAGAGCGATTTCTATCGCTAGTTTCCGCAAATTCTTTTATGTTTTTAATGTTTTGATCGGTGCTGTTTCTAAAGCTTCTAAACTCGTGAGTTAGGCTTTCAAATTGTTCAATCAGGGTAGCGATTAGTTCGTTTTGTTTAGCGGTACTCTTGTCAGTTGGGTTCATGCTGAGAAATATGACACTTTCGGCGGAAGAAGAGTCACTATCTTCAGAACGTATTTCAGGCTTACGGTTTCGATAATGTACGAAAGCCAGCTTACCGAGATTCTTTGCAGATCCTTCTTTTGATCAAGGAGGTGACCGTGGTCCTTCGCTGTAGAATCCGTAGAGTTCCCGTTGAAGTTTCCTCTTGATGCGATGAATGGATCCTGGCAGGATCGCCAATTTTGTCACGTCGATTCGGGGTAATTTCACGTTCCGCACGCAAGGTGAGAAATTCGTACTTAAATTTTGATTGTTATTAGAAAATTTATTGAACACTGACAGAGTAACAATACAGAATGGTCAAACAGCACAGAAAAGAATGTTCTTACAACGACTCGAGAGGTACTTTTTTATATCAAGGACCCGGCTCCTGTGGAGGGGCTATCGCTGGATGCCGGTCACATAGGGTTTCTATTACTGCTTAGCCATCATTTTGCTGACCAAGGTATGTGAGGCATAACCATCCTTTCGTTGCGTTCTCACGACCACCGTGACAACAGCAATCTTTAAACGCTTATAAAACCATAAGCAATCGTGAAGTTTAGAATTCGCTAATTGGGCGTCTCTCAATCCAGTTTTTGATCTTGGGCAGAAGGAGGACCTTTTTCTCCAGCAGCTTCAGATTCTCGTAATTCTCGATCAGATCAGACTTGTACATAAAGTTCAAATAATCGAGCAGAGCAACGAATGTTAAATCAGCGCAAGAGAGAGTACCATCGTAGAAGTAGCCGTCATTTTCCTTCACTTGCTGGTCCAAACGTTCTAAAATGAACGGCAGCGTCTCTTCAGCAGCCTTGCGTTTTGCAGCTTTGACCTTCTCGTCCTCCTCATAGTGGAAGGCGGCAATTTCTGAAAATTTGTTTTCAGTTAAATACTCTTCGCTAATGTTATACTAATTTGAACACAGTGTTGTGCGAAATTTAAATGATACTGAAGATAGAATTACAATCCTTTTTAATCCTTTGTCTTGCATTGTTGACATACGTGTATCGTTCGATTAAATCAAATATTAAATCGGATTTCAACTAATAAATACCTGAACAGATATGTACTATCTGTTATCAAGATTCTCATAAGATTTATGCAAAGCAGCACTGGATACTCACTATGACGAATATCATGAATAGTATCAACAGTGGCATCAATATGAAGATTTGCCCAGTCAGTCTTTCCAGTTAAGTCATATTGTTTGGCTAAGTAACGGCAAATAGCTGTAGACTGAGCAACCTTCCTTCTATCAGCTACGAGCATAGGAAGCAGGCCATAAGGAGTCACTAAAACCATACAACTAATAGAATCAAAGATTCTATCGAACAAACAGATTATGATGCTTCTTAAATATCTAGCTTCCTGTTATCTGTTTTGGAAAGATATAATTTAATTTATTGATAATTTATCAGCAAACGAAGGGCATTGTCTCCTTAACAATACCTATTGTTCTCCCACATATCTTATAGAGCAATGGAGAGTAAACAATAATCTCTGTTATACTCTGCATAATTGTGTTCTACTTTATTTAGCTACTTTAGTTAAATTAGGAAAGATGAGATTTAAGAAACAGAACTTCTTTAAATTTTAAGCTTACAGGGCTTTATTTCTGGCCAGACGTCCTTTTTGATACGTTCATCTTCAAATGGAATACTAGCATAGCTGAAGAAGAACGGATTGGTTCTGCCAATGCCGTAACTGGGAAGTAAGTCAATTTATAGAGCGGCATCCTCCTGGAAGTATAGTATATACAAAGTAAAAACGAAGAATCATTGATGACAAGAATTATATTATTACAAATTATGAAGTATAAGACAATTTAAGTAAAAAGCATCAACTACTAACTACTCGCATAGCTATTTGTATCTTTATATTTTAATATAGCTTAGATATAAAAAGAATATTATTTTTGGATGTAATAATGTATAAACTTGCGCCAAATATTATAACAAAATATTGCACTTTCTATTTAAGTAGGATAGACATATTACCGGCAGCATATCTTTTTTCTATAGCAATGAAATTGTTTATAAAAAAGTTTATAAGAAAACTATCAATTAATGCAAACAACGCATTTCAAAATATTAATTACATTCGCGCGATTCGTTATCTCTAGTATTAATTTAACCATATGGTTCTATACACCCAAGACCCTCTAACAGTAATTTAGTACCATTACTAGTCGTATGTACAATGTATGTTTGTATGCAACTTTCGTAACTACAAAACAGTCAGCAGTGATTATATATTTTTCCAAACATAAGAAACATTTTCTAATTGCATACTTAAATTTATCGATCAATTATGAACATATGATAACATTTATTTCTTTCAACTACTAATTTTCAAATCCTCTGCTGTTCCGTTAATTGAACGACGCGCCGACTTTTCGTACAAGTATCTTGTATCTTATCTGTATTATTTAGTTATCAATAAAGAAGAAACATTTTCCAATTGTATATTTAAATTTATCGATCAATTATGAACATGTAATAACATTTATTTCTTTCAACTACTAATTTTTAAATCATCTGCTGTTCGGTTAATTGAAGGATGTCGGCTTTCTGTAGAAGTATTTCATATTTATTATTTAATTATGAATAAGGAAAAAACATACAAAATATAGTTTTTAAACGGTTTATTATTTATAAAGAGAAACTTTGACTCAGGATATATATACTATATATATACTATTTACTTACAATTTTTTTTTTAAGACTTCAAAGTCGAAACAAGCACAGGAAATTTCCAAGCCGGTTAACAGAAACTTGAATGAGACAAAAATAACCTTTAGATCTCTATATGTTCTTCTTCCCCCCTGTTGCTTCCACGTAACTCTTATCCTATTGGTGGAGCTGTGCTGATATGTGAAATTATGACTACATAAAAACATCCGGAAAGACTCATTGAATGATTTTATAGTTTAAGGTTAATAAATTTCCATAAATTAAAGTTGAAAATTTATGAGAACATGTTTTCTGTAACAAAACTTAGTAAAAACAAACTAGTAAGGTTTATAGATTCTTTAATGATTATGTATGTATTCATAAACTAATTCGATAAACATCGTTCGATAAAACGTCGAACAACACACAACATTGAAGCGCGAAATTTCAAATTCAATGAAAGATAAATAACAAATATTGCGAACAAATGATATTAAATTTACAATAATCTCATGTAAGAAAAAATAAAAGGGATAAAAGTAGTACAGAAGATAGAAAAATCTATAAAACTGGTGGCTGGGAAATAGAAAATATATAAATTTATGTTATTAGAGTTTAGTACTTCTGTCGATCAATGTGTTACGACCGTTCGCGGAGAGACGCAGTCGCAGTAGCGAGAGGCGTAAATTCTCGCTACGATTCGGTGAATCGACGCCGCGAAGTAGTCGTTCCCCTGTTTCGGTTAAGATAAGAGGTGGTTAAATGAATATGACACAGTATAGTAAGTTATATTTCACCGTTTATTCCAACAACTTATAACGAAGGCAGTTACGCTGGTGCGTATGTACGAGATTTTTTTTTTTATTTATTTGTTGAAATTACAATCAATTCTCGCGTTGAGAATATGTACGAGATGAATGAGTGACTGCTTTGTGGGTGTGTCCTACCCGGTGGAAGGATATTGACCGTTCGAAGGATGTGAAATCAGAACTGTCTTGGGAGACGATGCTGTCTCGGAGGAAAGCTAAGGATGGGTGTGTCTAGCGCACGGGACCATCGGATTTGTTGGTGACGATTTTAGTTAGGAGAGTGAAGGAAGTGGCTTCGTTGTTAATTGGTTAACGAAGGGTCTTAACCGCCCTCGAGAGAAAGTGGTTAGTGGGAGGAAAGTTGCAGCATACGTGAGAAAAACTAACTTTCCCTTGTCCAGTCGGGGTAGACAATAGTCTTTAGAAATTCTTCGGAAACAGACGTTTGTTTGGTTTGAAGGACCTTTTCTAGGAAATCTATGAGATTTATGGAAGGTACTTGAAACTATGGAGGATACGCTGCGAGTATCCGGTGACATCTGGTTGCCATATTGCTCGCGGTGCGACGTAACAAAATGGAATAGAAAGATTATACCACAGACGAAATTATACTTTATACTTTATTATACTTTATACTTTATTATTACATTAGATCAATTGACATCTTTGGAATTACAACGATTCGATACACATTTTAACTAAATATTTTGCAATGAAACACGTATTATTAAACAACATAATCATACTAAATTAATTTAATGTGACTATTTATTATTATTATATAATAACACAGTGATGAAAGAAATAAACTGGTCAAGTAATCTAAGGAACGATAATACGTATCTATGTCAGTGACAGTGAGAAAAATTCAGATATCTGTACTTAAGTGATTACACTTATAAGTATCATTATATATTATATAAATATGATATTTCGAATGGTATCATTTATCACTCATTAAACAAGAGTGTCATATCCAGAGAAATGATTTTACATATCTTAATCTTTGCTTTGATTACGATAGTAATAATTTCTATCAAACTTGATGAGGAAGATACATGAATAATTATCTAAAAGCTGAAAATCTTGGCAAATTCATTTGTACATAAACTAACAGGAATGAATTTTAAAGATACACTCTGCTCTCAACAATTAAAGCTGTCTTGTCGCAACAAAGTTTCAATAATTTTTTATGGACAACATGGCCCAGTTTGCACAAAGACTAAAAATTTTAACATTAAATTTGGATAAAAAATCTTACGGTAGAAGGAATGATATATCCTTCATTTTCGCCAATAATCTGGTCGAATTTAGTCAAGTAAAATGGTATTGTTTCGTTCAAAAGTTGATTCTTCCTCGCTTCCTTCTTTTCAGGATTCTCCTCCATGCGATAGTAGCAGATAGCTGAAACCAACCGTTACGTTCATTTGTGTTTTTCCCCCCAAACGAAGAGAAAATAAGTTGTGAAAGAAGGAGTAGCCTCTCATAGTTCCTACAATTTCTTCATTCTCTTTGCTTTCTTCAATATTGCCTCAACAAGTTCCTGTGGTTCACGATACTTGAAATATATACAATGTTACCAGCGTGGAAATTGTCTTGGAAACTTGGAAAATCTTTCAAGAGGAACAACATTGCTAACTGAGATTCGAGAAAGGAAAGGTAAGTAAATCCTTGCTTCTACTTAGAGCTTTTTTATTTACTTCTGACGAGTAAAGTACTGTTATTAAAATTTGATTAAAAGTACCAAGAATGTCGAGATATAAACAACCATTTGTGGAAAGGTCAGGAGAAGCAGAATTATCGAATAAACGTTATATAACTCTTAGTGATTAAGTAAGAGAAGAGAAACGAGAAAAAAGTCTTTTATCTAGGTCTTAATAAAGTATACTATATTTATCTCCATATCAAGAATAACAACAAGATATAAACAGTCTTCTAGAAATTGAGTAAATATTACATAATTACATCTTGAGCAATATTTTGCGTCTTAGCTTTTGCTTAAACATTATGATAATCTTAAATATCTGTAAATTGTTCACAGACTCTTTGCATCTTCTATACAGGTATCTCATGATCATGTGATAACACACAGGAAGAAAAAATAGAGGAAAAAACAGCGTAAAAAAAAGTTGCGTAGGAGTATCGTCGCACTACATCATTCGACAATTGATGCACGTCATGGCGATCGTCACGGTTTAAAGCAGGCCATCAAAAACACGTTTGTTATCGTACGGAAAAATCTGCGACGTTCCAGCTGTTCAGGTGCATCGAATTGTGAATCATCGGCGGTACGAAGCAAGGCGAGGGGCGTAAATAGAGAAAGAAGAGAAGAGAAGGATTCGCATAAATGATAAAATATAATCGTTCGTTCCTCGTCGATGGCGGATGGATGGCTTTAATCGTGGACGATATCGATACGATTATATTTTATACATTTGAAACAAATATAAAAGACAAGCAAAAACCAGAGATACGATCGTTATGATATTATTCAATCGGTAGCCTATTTACCTCGTTTATTGTTCACCTTCTCTGTCTAGTAATAATTTTTCGATTCGACTGGCGTGACGTTACGTTGGCGGTGTAAGAACACGATTTTTGGAAGCCATCGAATTCGTGATGTCGATAGAAATCTTCAGTTGGAATCGTTGTATCATAACGTAGTCTGCTTATTGTCGATAAGAATTTACTAAACTAAAAGTGACTACTAAAAGTTTCTATCCTCTAAATTCTATCTACGATTCTATAATCTAAAAACTGACTTTTGCAAACAAACTGTAACATTCGCTTAACGGAAAGACATACGTATCTTGTTTGTACTCGTCTTTTCACAATGAATTCTTGAACGTCTGTCTCTGTGGTGAGACAAATGCAAAGTCATCTCATCAGTTACTCACCTTGCTTCAAATCTCCAAAAGTATCGACGAGCACGTCGCATATCATCGCATCCCATTCGTTCTTTCCCATTAGATCGTACTTCCTCGCCAAGTATCGCGCCACAGCGTTACTCTGCGCTACCGGTTTCCCGTCTATCTCCAGCACAGGCAGCTTTTTATAAGGCATTGCTAAGAACAAACATGGCTCATATGAACACTGTGTAGAGGGAAACGATCGATAGGAAATCACAAGACAGCTTCCGAGGCCGTTGCGTTCTTGTGAATAGATGAATCGAAATCATTTCGGTTTTAATCAACATGGCCTAGTAAAGAAATACAGAAATGTCTTCTTTCTCCTTTTTTTCTTTTCTTACGATTACGATGGACAGGGTATCGCGTGTTTTTGACTGTTGGGAAGAACCTAAAGTTTTTAAAATCAAGGATAAAAGATAATACCAGACACGGAAAAAATATTAGAAAATGTACACGGTTCTTGTAATGAAAATTGAAATGCAAGGAATATAAATCGAATGTCTATTGCGAACGTAATTTTGTGTTTTACACCGACAGGATTGATTTACAGACTTACGTTGATTTTTTGTTTCTCTATTTGCAAGCGACATATAAGATTATATCGAAGACTATGCTGCGTAAAACTTTTATTATACCATTTACGATAGAAATGTCGCAACAGAAGATCGAATTTTATGTCTGCTTTGTTCTTTCGACTTTTTAGCTATGTTCTTGTTCATTTCCGAACTGATTTCAATTTTTTATCCTTTTTTTCCGACAAGTCCTAAAAAGTTTTTAAATTAACGAGAAACGTAGAAGTATTTTTGTATTCCTATTTTAAGTCACCTATTTACGGTTTTCTCAAAATATTCGAAATGCTTCGATTCATTGAAAACAATAAAGATTGCAACACAAAAATTCGAGAATCGTAAGTGAATTAAGTTGGTATTCGATAAACACGATATTACGGAAGCAAAACTTAATGAAAAGTACGACTTTATTCCGTATGAAATTTTACTTTAAGTAAGTTTAGCCTGCACGTGAAACGAAAGTTTTATATACAGAAAAGTTTGAGTAAATGGTAGATACCTGAGAGTTGAACGATGAAACTAAAAATCGATTCTTCACGCTTACAATCCTTGTATTCAGGCCAGAGTTCTTCGGGGATCCTCTCGTCGGTATACTCGATGCCAGTATATGCAAATATGTACCGTATATGTTCGGCACGACCACGGGCATTGAAGTAGATTAGTTTGTAGGTATGTTCGTCGCTCATTTTCCTTGCTCTGCCAACTTATCGAGAAAAATGTTACAATTAACTCGTGTAATTAACAGACTGTGTGCGTGTTTGTGCGTAGAGAGAACAATTTATTTATAGATGGAATAATTCGTATAATACGCAAAATAAATCATTTAGAAGGCTGGAATATGTGTTTTTGAAACAATTAATTATGTCGAAAAATATTTCAAACGAGATATAATTATGAAAAAAATAATAATTAAATGTATGTAAATGTATGTAATAATAGTTAAATGTATGTAAATGTAATAATTAAATGTAATTAGTTGTGAAAAAAATAATAATAAAAAGTAAATAAATGTAAAAAAGGAATTAAATGTAATTAGTTTCTTTATACGCACGCGATATTATTGGCGATATATGACGGTCAACTTTATTCTTTTAAATAGATATATTTGTACGTATATTTTTAGATATAAATACATATATTATATAGATATAATAGTATATATAATATATATAATAATATATATGTCGAGTCTGAATCTCCGAGTCCGAGCTCGAGGCGCCCTCCCGGGGAGGGCTCGCGGGAGGTAGCGGTTCTGCGTTGAAGTTCTCCATCGTCCGGTCGCGCGTGGGGTACCTTTATTGTCGATAGTTACACTAGTGACGAGGGCCTCAGGCTTGATAACGAATCCGCGGCCAACGGGAGGACTATCATATAAAAAGCAACAGGATACACGAAATAATATAATTCTGACTAGGACAGCATAAACGCAAGAAGTGTTGATATTGAAAAAAATATTTAATTTTGTATATAAATATTTTCATATTTAAAAAAGTTTCCGGAAGCAGGAAGATTTACAAACAAATAATATGATAAACCGAATGTTTCATGATCCTTTTCTAATTAGAGTGTGTGACAGCATGTGAGAACGTTTCTTAAAAATATGACTTATTGCAATTACTTAATCGCAATTATAAACGATTAAGACCTTCTCACAACGAGGCAATCTATCCAAAGTATAAAACTCGTTATACTTGATGAGAAAACAAATCTCTACTTAGGTTTCATTTCGTTTCATCGCGTTCATAAAAAGTGAATTTGTATGAACACATCGTGCAATTTAGTAATTAGGACCGTTGATCTCGCTGCAACATAGATGGATAGAAAAAAGCCATTTAAAATGATACAACGTCGGGAAGACAATTATGAAAATTATAAATGAAACACAAGATAAAATTGTTTAAGATTAATTCTTCTTTTTTTTTTTTTTAATCGCGAGTGTTTGCAAACGAAGTTTCAATCTGTTTACAATGATAGCAATGAGAGGAGGATGTCTATGAAAGTTATAAATGCGATATTGAATAACATTTCTGCGAGTGGGTTTGTTTTTCGTTACAAATGTTTTTTAAACGAATCTGCAATCTGTTGGAAACAACGGAACAGTAACGGGACGACTGATAGGGAAATAAAAAAGATCGCGTTTTATTTGAACAGACAAATCTTTGAAATCTATTCGAAAGTCTATTTGAAATGGTACGAGCTCGAAAAGAACGGTGAATACTATAGAAGAAGGATTAATTAAAATTCTTATTAATCTGTACGCTTTGTATATTAAATACCTTGATCGATGCCAAGATAACAAATTATTATACAAAACAGTGAAGTATCCACGTCTGACATTAATATTGAGTATTACCATTACTGTAATTTAATTTTTAACCGATCCTGAAAATTCCTTAGAACGTAAAAAGTATAAAATGTTACTGTGCATTTCAAGATTAAATGCACTGTAATTTAGAAACAGTTATGAAGCGGAAACAAATAATTTATTCAGAATAAGAATTCTACGTAATCATATTAAAAAAAAAGAACGTACTTATAACGCGTTTAAACTCCAAATATGTAAAGACAATAAGGGAAAAAAATTAAACGAAGAATCGTATTTTTTGTAAATTCACACAAGATTTTATCTAAAAAAAAATTAAGATTTTTTGAAGAACGTACAAGACGGAACACGAACAATAAAAAAAGGGATGTTAAATACAAAAAATAGATTGAAATTTAGATTATGAAATATAAAAAAAATGATATTGCATAATTTACAATTATTTTCGATAGCTTACGTCAGTATGTTGGAGTGTAAACTATAAAATATTCAAAAACTGATACCATTCAGACATAATTTAGAAAAACAATAAATTGCGGAAACCGATAGTTAAAACTCGATACGATCGATACTCCAAAGCTCTAATCCTAATAATTACTCAGCAATAATAACCGATAATTCATGTTGATTAATGTTTGAACTCCGTTTTTTTTTCTGTATGTGTATACAAATTTTGTACAGTTTGATAAAGCGAAATTAAATTATCATCCTTTTGTACTACTTCAAACATTGAGATTTGTCATCTTCAAGGTCGATCACACATAGTTTCAGATTGCGGAATTGCAAGGGTAATTAATTTTGCAATCGGTTTTCCTTTGATATAGATGTGAATACAAATAGCCATTGATTGACAATATACCGAAGCAATTCTAGTTTAATTTGAAGTCATCGATCCTTTGATATTTTTGGAAGAATAGTAAAAGTACAGAGAAAACAAGAAAAAATGGCGTTAACTAAAAGATAGCTCCAATGTATGTCATAAATATTATCTATATATCATTTGTAAGATGTAAGTGACCAAGATATCGAATTATACAAAAATTGTATGTAATGATTAATACTTGAACGTTACTTACATTTATGTACATGAAAATTTGATCTTTTATTAACTAAGTTACTGATCGACAAAATGACTTCCTACATAATTCTCCGCCTGAACTGAAATGCATATTTTTTTTTACGCAAGCCTTATGTGTAGCTAGTAACGAGCAAACAGATTAATTACTTTACACACGGTCGTATCTTGTTTGCTGTAGGCGAGTTCTCTCGTGTAATCAACGAAGTACTCAACTTTAAAGCGATAACAGAAGAACATTATTGTATCGATAAAAATCATGCTTTTTTCAAAGAAATATGTAACTCGTATTTTTTTTAAAGCAACCCTCATAACGTATTGAATATGTAAGGAAATTCGAGGATTTGGGAATACAAATTATTGACTATATTTCCCATACAACAGTTATACACCTATATTCCTCTCTAAGAACGTCTTGCACGCACGCTGGTTGCCAACCGACTAGCCTAGATTCTTCTAACATCTGGCAACAGTCTTTTGTCTCCACTGAGTCCTTGACGCCCTCTAACCCTTACACACACACTCTCATGTACAGTGTAAATGTATCACTTCCCTAACAGAATAAAATAATCATACATTTTTTTTTGTTCAACATTTGTAAAATACGATATTATCAAGATCACCAAGCAGGTAATCTTCAATTCTTAATTAATATAATAAAAAACATAATTAATGATTGGTTGATGGTTTTATTATTATCTCTATAATACAAAAGCACAACATCGTGTCAACAGTTTATATAGTTCGTATGTTTCTGTAGGAATACACAAATAATAGTTCTCTATCACAACGTAATCTAAAGGGAAAACCCTAACTAAATGACAAAAATATCGGTAATAACTGGAACTAATGAATGTTAAAAGCAATCAGTATATTCCATACAAACTTCCATCAACACGATTCGTTCTTCATTCTCTCAACACACTAAGACCGTGTCACGTCGATTCGGGGTAATTTCACGTTCCGCACGCAAGGTGAGAAATTCGTACTTAAATTTTGATTGTTATTAGAAAATTTATTGAACACTGACAGAGTAACAATACAGAATGGTCAAACAGCACAGAAAAGAATGTTCTTACAACGACTCGAGAGGTACGTTTTTATATCAAGGACCCGGCTCCTGTGGAGGGGCTATCGCTGGATGCCGGTCACATAGGGTTTCTATTACTGCTTAGCCATCATATTGCTGACCAAGGTATGTGAGGCATAACCATCCTTTCGTTGCGTTCTCACGACCACCGGGACATTCCCCCCTCCTTAGCTTCGCTTTGCTCCGCTAAAGCGTAAGGCTCTGGTGGGGCTTCTAAGTTGAATGATCCCCTCATCTTCGTCTTCGGTGATATTTTGGAAGGTGACCGTCCTTGGTACTGTTGATGTTTGATCGATCCTGTTTACGCGAGCGGTAGGGCAGAGTATTTTGATACGTACATTTTTAGGAAATGATCGGCGTAGACATTCGAAAAGTTTACATTTGTACATTACATATATTGTTCCTAGTCCTAGGGCTATGATTCCTAATATTTGTAGTGTGGATATGCCATATTCCTTCAATGAATTTATGCGTCGCTCAAATTGCAGGGTACTGATTTGTGTTTGTAATGTGTCGAGGTTGGCTTTATATTGGTTAAAATTGTGAGTTACTTTTGGAGCTGTTTCTAATATTTTCTCTAATATTGGAACATCTGTTTCTTCGAAGCTGTATATGCTATTCTTAAATTTGGTTTCGTAAGAGATATTTTTATGTGATCCTCCTATTTTAATTATTTTTTATTATTTATTATGATCGTATGTGATTATGCACCCGGTTTTACTGCTAATTAAGCTTGGTTGTCTAATTTCTAGGATTTTATGTGTTTTACATAACACGTCGATTTGTACATTTTTCGCAGGAATAATAATATAATGGTTTTCCGTCTGCAAAGGTACGAACGTCAATTCTTCCAGCTTGAAGACAGCAGTCGGGCAAGTTTTGACCGTCTGTCGATTAGTAATTAATTCTGATCTGCATTCAGGTGAATTGATTCTATTGTGACTCGGTTGAGTTCTTTTACAAATGTGGATGATTGCCGTTCGTTTACAATATTTGTTTAAGTAGTGACTATCGACAAAGGTGTATTGTTCTGAGTCGGTTAGAGGCAAAAATCCGTTTCTATTACAGGCGCAATGAATACAGAGTTTTGTTTGGAAGGTATCGGGTAAATTTTAGTTATTTTCCATTCATCGTTTTCCAAAAGCGGCACAGTTATTGTATATATAAGTTTGTTATCTCTTATCCATACCTTTAGTTTGCTTAGATCTATAATTAGTTGAAAGTTTTGAACTGAAGGTTCGATATGGTTAGTCATAAAGTTTTGTCTCGTTATTTGGTCAAGTGTTTTTAAGAATTATTCGGGTTCTATAACTTGTGGGTTTATGATTCCTTGTTTCCCTAACATAACAGTGTTAAAAATTTCGTCGATGTTTATATGGAGTTCTGATATGGTAGATTCGGTTTGAATTAATAGGGAGACTAATATTTCGTTTTTTTCATTGTGGTTTTCAATCTTGTGTATATCGTTGGCTAAGTTTTCAAGTTGATTTGTTTTGGTATTGTCTAGCACGCGTTTGATGAGTGCGGTTTGGTTACTAAGAATTGTTTTTATTTTATTGTTGGAAACAAATAATGTATCGATGTTCTTGTTAATGAGTTCTAAATCGTTTTCGTCGAGAGTTCCGAATAAAGTTTTGGATACTGAGCCTATGACATTGAGCAATCCGCGTTTGCTTTTATAACGCAATAATAATTTGAGTTGCCGAGTCAGGTTTTGAAGATTTCTGTACTTAAATTTTAGGCTGCTTATTTCTGGTATGTAAGCGCAAGGTGGTTTACATTGACGGTCTATTAAATCTATTACGCGTTGTAATCTATTAACTTGGTCAATTGGATCGTTAAGGCCTACTATAAGGGTGATATCTATTTGTTCGTTGCACAGATAGCAATTGTCAATGTGTTCCAGGAATATGTTGGCGTAATTCAATGGTTTTACTTCTAGATCGCTTCTAATGTACTCGAGTGTTATGATGATCCATATTATGGTCTTCTTCCTGAAAGGTAGGGTTTTAGCCTGTTACCGTGGATTCTTTGCGTGTGACCGTTGGAATATTCGATAAGATAGGTGGGTGGATTGGATGAGAGGATTTCTGCAGGTCCTAGCCATTCGTGGTCTAGCTTGTTAGTTTTGTGATCGTTATGTACCCATACTTTATCTTTTACTCGGAATATCGTCTGTGTTTTAATAATTTTTCGCATTTGATCCCTCTGGTATCGCTTTTTGTTAGATTCGGTAACTCGTCTTGCTTTAGCTATATAGGCGTTGTGTCGATTTTTCCAGAGGTTAAACAATTGTTCTCTGGTTAGGCTAGGAGTGGTTGATATTGAGGATGGCATTGTCGTCCAAATGTTAGTTCGAATGGGGTATGTCCGGTCGTCTCGTGTACTGAAGTATTATATCCCATGCATATTAATTTTAAGTTTTCATCCCAGTCGTTCTGTCGGTCGGTCGTACAAGTTCGAATAAGGTCCTTTACTACGGCATGCGTTCGTTCAAGGGATCCGTTAGATTGTGGATGGAAAGAAGTGGTTTTTATGTGTCGGATTTTGAAAGCCCTTTCAAATGTGTCCATCAATTTACATACGAAATTTCGTCCCATGTCCGTCAGAATACTTTTTCGTGCGGAAAATATGTACACATAGTGATCCAAAAGTTCGTTAATGATTGAGTTGGCTGTTTGGTCTTTTAAGGGTATGAGGATGAGATATTTGGTTAATTGATCTTGGATAGACAGGATAAACTGATTGCCCCGTTTGGTTTTGGTGAGAGGTCCGAATATGTCCATTGCGATTTTGTCATTAGGATTAAGCGGTGTGTCAGTTATCATAGGTTGTTCCTTGGCCCTGATACGATTTAGCTTTTCTCGTTGGCAGGTTTCGCAGTTTTGTATGAATTCTGTAACGTCTTGTTCTAGGTTTGTCCAGTGATGGTGCTCTTGTATTCGTTTCACGGTGCGGTGTATACCTAAGTGTCCTACTAATTCGTTATGATTTTCGCGTAGTATCGTTTGTTTTTGTTCGTTATCGTAGTCTACTGGCGGATCTTGTCCAAATATTAATTTAATTTGAGGGAATCTAGTTGTTAGAAACCTTAGCATGAGTTGAATATTTACCTTTTCTAACGTGCTGAAGCTATTGTCGTTTATTCCTATTTGTAAGCGTCCGGTTCGGTGTTTAATAAAGTGTTTGGTTAATTGACGCAACCAATGCTGTTCGTTAAAGTCTCCCAGTTCGGTCTTTGTAATTTGTTTAAAGTGTGGTCTGTTAGGTTTTTGGGTTATCGGAGCTGGGGTGATATTGATTTTCCAGTCTATATACTCGTCATAATAGTCCGGGTTTTCTACATTGGGTTGGATTTCTTCATTAGTGATAGGATACAATCGGGATAGAGCATCTGCAGCTGTATTTTCTTTTCCTTTTTTGTATTCGATTTCATAATCGTACTCCTCGAGTCTCAAACGCCATCGCATGAGTCTCGATGAGGGGTCTTTAACATTCTTTAACCATTTCAAGGCTTGATGATCGCTTTGAATTTTAAATTTTCTACCAAGTAGGTATTGTCTTAGTCTTTTGATTGACCATACTATTGCTAATAACTCTTTCTCGGTTGTGGAATAATTCTTTTCAGGACGGTTCAAAGTTCGGGATATATAACAGCATGGATGTCCGTCTTGGGAGAGTATTGCTCCTAACCCTTCGTTACTTGCGTCTGTTGTTAATGTGAATGTTTTGTCAAAGTCTGGATATTGTAGTACAGGGGCTTCGCAGAGTTTTTGTTTTAGTGTGTCAAATGCAAGTTGTTGTCTATCGGTCCAGTAGAATGGAGTGTCCTTTTTTGTGAGATCTGTCAATGGTTTTGCGATTTTAGAAAAATTACGTATAAATTTTCTATAGTATCCAACGAGTCCTAAGAATGACTTTATGTGGGTCGCGGTCTTTGGTGTTTTAAAGTCTTTCACGGCTTGAATCTTTTTGGGATTAGGCTTTACTCCTTCCTTTGTTACTACGTGTCCTAAGTATTCTAATTCCGGTTTCAAAAATTCGCATTTGTCCGGTTGTATTTTTAATCCTAAATTTTGTAGTCTGTCTAGTATAATGGCTAGATTTCGGTTATGTTCTTGGATGGTGCTCCCGAATATTATAATGTCATCCAGGTATACGAAACAGTTATTTCCTATTAACCCCCGTAGCGCGGTATCCATCATACGTTGAAACGTCGCCGGTGCGTTTTTAAGGCCGAAGGGCATGCGATTATAGTGGAAGTGACCTTGTGGGGTTGAGAATGCAGTATATTTTTTGGAATTTTGCTCCATAGGTATCTGGTGAAATCCTGACGAGAGGTCTAGGGCCGAGAAAAATTTAGCTTTGCCTAAGTGCTCGAGTATTTCGTCCGAATTTGGTAAAGGATACGCGTCTTGGTCTGTTTGCTCGTTTAATTTTCTAAAATCTATAACGATTCTCCATTTTTGTTTGCCTGATGCATCTAATTTTTTTGGAACTACCCAAATTGGTGCGTTATATGGACTGTCCGATGGTTCTATGATTTGTTTGTCTAACATGTCGTTGATTTGAGTCTCGATTTCCTTTTTATGACATTCGGGCTGTCTATAAGATTTGATGTTTATAGGTTTGTCTGTCTTGAGTGTGATTGTATGTTCTGTCAAGTTGGTACATGGTAATGAGTCTGTTTCCATATTAAAAACGTCTAAGTAATTGATGAGGATTTTCTCAAGGGGTTCTCGAAGTTGTGGATCAATATGTTTGGTACGTATTATTTGTGCGAATTTATTAATTTGGCTTAGTTTATCGGGTTTCTCTATTTCGTTTGTAATGTGACAGATTTGCTTACCAGTGTTGATGAAACATACTGTTGTGGGCTTTCCTTCGATGTATTGGGCTGAGATTAGAGTTTCGCCTGGTCTTATCTTGCTATCGGTTTCCTGGAATGGTAATATAATTTCGTCCAAGGTTAGTTTATTGTTAGTGACGCTGTATTGATACTTTGTAAGGAATGGGAGTCCGATTATTCCATCTTCGATTAGGGGAAAGTTGTTAGGGACTACGTAGAATTGATGATTTTTCTTGAGCATGGTTAAGTTGCAAATTTTGTTAGTGGTATGTTTGTCACTTCCCATTAGGAAGGTTTTTGGGTTAGAAGTTTGGACGTTTAGTGAGGCTTTTTCTTTTATAAGGTTGATTCCTGCTCCGGTATCGATGAGGAATCTGGCTCTTCCTCCGTCTCTTCGTTGCAGTACGATTGATAGTAATCTTCCGGTGGTGGTGCAGTTAACTCGAGGTAAGCTTCCTCTGGGTTCTCCGTTGTTTGGTTTACTCGAGGTGGAATCTTTCCTTGGCTGGCAAATGGAAAATTTCGAGAGTAGCATTTTTCGGCTGTGTGTCCAATTCGTAAACACTTTGGACACTTCGGTTTCATGCGGTCGTCTAATGGTCGGCTAGGTAGCTGAGCAGAAGTTTGTGGCTGTGAATCGGTAGTAGTTCGCTTGGATACTAATGTAATGTTGTGAGATTGATTCTTTGGGCGGTTGGCAACACGATTTGCTTCTCGTAACCATTGTTCTCTATCAGCTGCTAGTCGTTGGGCAAGGTTCAGGTTCTTTGGATCGCTAGATACCACCATCTGTCCTATCTCGTATCGTAAGTTGAGCAAATATGTTTTAAGTGCTTCGCGTTCTTCAATATCTATAGCTACGCGTCGTTCTGTTGGTGTGCGGTTTTCGTTTTGGACTGCATAATTTAATTCGTTTAGCTGTTGTCGGAATCTGGAGTCAAAAGATTGTACACTTTCTGTTGCCCCTTGTTTTAAATTCTTTAATTTGTCCCTACAGTTGCTAATAGTTGTTGGTGTTAATACGTGTTGTCTTAAGCATGAATATAAGTCTTCGAACGAGTTGATTTTTAGATATCGTATGTTTCGTTTCGCGTTGTCGGTAATCTTTTCGATCAGTATGAGATCTAATAATAGCTCTCTGTCACTTGCCTTGCACCTAGCTCTTGCTTTGCGGACCGATAAGATGAAATCTTCAACGCCTACGTCATCTTGACCACGTAGTGTCTCGACAGTTCGTATGGCCTTATCTGCCTCGAGCCCTCGATCTTCGTTGTAGTTGTTTATTGGTTTAATCGCGGCGCGGCTAGATGCGGCTCGTGGTCTTTGTGACGTGTTCGGTCCGTCAGTTTCGTCATCCGTTACGTTATCAGCAGCGGTTTCTAAATGGGCGTTTATTTGCGACTGGTCAGTCTCGGTGTCGTATTTTATTTCCATGGTTTTTGCAAGATCGCGTATTTCTTTAGAGCGATTTCTATCGCTAGTTTCCGCAAATTCTTTTATGTTTTTAATGTTTTGATCGGTGCTGTTTCTAAAGCTTCTAAACTCGTGAGTTAGGCTTTCAAATTGTTCAATCAGGGTAGCGATTAGTTCGTTTTGTTTAGCGGTACTCTTGTCAGTTGGGTTCATGCTGAGAAATATGACACTTTCGGCGGAAGAGGAGTCACTATCTTCAGAACGTATTTCAGGCTTACGGTTTCGATAATGTACGAAAGCCAGCTTACCGAGATTCTTTGCAGATCCTTCTTTTGATCAAGGAGGTGACCGTGGTCCTTCGCTGTAGAATCCGTAGAGTTCCCGTTGAAGTTTCCTCTTGATGCGATGAATGGATCCTGGCAGGATCGCCAATTTTGTCACGTCGATTCGGGGTAATTTCACGTTCCGCACGCAAGGTGAGAAATTCGTACTTAAATTTTGATTGTTATTAGAAAATTTATTGAACACTGACAGAGTAACAATACAGAATGGTCAAACAGCACAGAAAAGAATGTTCTTACAACGACTCGAGAGGTACTTTTTTATATCAAGGACCCGGCTCCTGTGGAGGGGCTATCGCTGGATGCAGGTCACATAGGGTTTCTATTACTGCTTAGCCATCATTTTGCTGACCAAGGTATGTGAGGCATAACCATCCTTTCGTTGCGTTCTCACGACCACCGTGACAACAGCAATCTTTAAACGCTTATAAAACCATAAGCAATCGTGAAGTTTAGAATTCGCTAATTGGGCGTCTCTCAATCCAGTTTTTGATCTTGGGCAGAAGGAGGACCTTTTTCTCCAGCAGCTTCAGATTCTCGTAATTCTCGATCAGATCAGACTTGTACATAAAGTTCAAATAATCGAGCAGAGCAACGAATGTTAAATCAGCGCAAGAGAGAGTACCATCGTAGAAGTAGCCGTCATTTTCCTTCACTTGCTGGTCCAAACGTTCTAAAATGAACGGCAGCGTCTCTTCAGCAGCCTTGCGTTTTGCAGCTTTGACCTTCTCGTCCTCCTCATAGTGGAAGGCGGCAATTTCTGAAAATTTGTTTTCAGTTAAATACTGAAGATAGAATTACAATCCTTTTTAATCCTTTGTCTTGTATTGTTGACATACGTGTATCGTTCGATTAAATCAAATATTAAATCGGATTTCAACTAATAAATACCTGAACAGATATGTACTATCTGTTATCAAGATTCTCATAAGATTTATGCAAAACAGCACTGGATACTCACTATGACGAATATCATGAATAGTATCAACAGTGGCATCAATATGAAGATTTGCCCAGTCAGTCTTTCCAGTTAAGTCATATTGTTTGGCTAAGTAACGGCAAATAGCTGTAGACTGAGCAACCTTCCTTCTATCAGCTACGAGCATAGGAAGCAGGCCATAAGGAGTCACTAAAACCATACAACTAATAGAATCAAAGATTCTATCGAACAAACAGATTATGATGCTTCTTAAATATCTAGCTTCCTGTTATCTGTTTTGGAAAGATATAATTTAATTTATTGATAATTTATCAGCAAACGAAGGGCATTGTCTCCTTAACAATACCTATTGTTCTCCCACATATCTTATAGAGCAATGGAGAGTAAACAATAATCTCTGTTATACTCTGCATAATTGTGTTCTACTTTATTTAGCTACTTTAGTTAAATTAGGAAAGATGAGATTTAAGAAACAGAACTTCTTTAAATTTTAAGCTTACAGGGCTTTATTTCTGGCCAGACGTCCTTTTTGATACGTTCATCTTCAAATGGAATACTAGCATAGCTGAAGAAGAACGGATTGGTTCTGCCAATGCCGTAACTGGGAAGTAAGTCAATTTATAGAGCGGCATCCTCCTGGAAGTATAGTATATACAAAGTAAAAACGAAGAATCATTGATGACAAGAATTATATTATTACAAATTATGAAGTATAAGACAATTTAAGTAAAAAGCATCAACTACTAACTACTCGCATAGCTATTTGTATCTTTATATTTTAATATAGCTTAGATATAAAAAGAATATTATTTTTGGATGTAATAATGTATAAACTTGCGCCAAATATTATAACAAAATATTGCACTTTCTATTTAAGTAGGATAGACATATTACCGGCAGCATATCTTTTTTCTATAGCAATGAAATTGTTTATAAAAAAGTTTATAAGAAAACTATCAATTAATGCAAACAACGCATTTCAAAATATTAATTACATTCGCGCGATTCGTTATCTCTAGTATTAATTTAACCATATGGTTCTATACACCCAAGACCCTCTAACAGTAATTTAGTACCATTACTAGTCGTATGTACAATGTATGTTTGTATACAACTTTCGTAACTACAAAACATTCAGCAGTGATTATATATTCCTCCAAACATAAGAAACATTTTCTAATTGCATACTTAAATTTATCGATCAATTATGAACATATGATAACATTTATTTCTTTCAACTACTAATTTTCAAATCCTCTGCTGTTCCGTTAATTGAACGACGCGCCGACTTTTCGTACAAGTATCTTGTATCTTATCTGTATTATTTAGTTATCAATAAAGAAGAAACATTTTCCAATTGTATATTTAAATTTATCGATCAATTATGAACATGTAATAACATTTATTTCTTTCAACTACTAATTTTTAAATCATCTGCTGTTCGGTTAATTGAAGGATGTCGGCTTTCTGTAGAAGTATTTCATATTTATTATTTAATTATGAATAAGGAAAAAACATACAAAATATAGTTTTTAAACGGTTTATTATTTATAAAGAGAAACTTTGACTCAGGATATATATACTATATATATACTATTTACTTACAATTTTTTTTTTAAGACTTCAAAGTCGAAACAAGCACAGGAAATTTCCAAGCCGGTTAACAGAAACTTGAATGAGACAAAAATAACCTTTAGATCTCTATATGTTCTTCTTCCCCCCTGTTGCTTCCACGTAACTCTTATCCTATTGGTGGAGCTGTGCTGATATGTGAAATTATGACTACATAAAAACATCCGGAAAGACTCATTGAATGATTTTATAGTTTAAGGTTAATAAATTTCCATAAATTAAAGTTGAAAATTTATGAGAACATGTTTTCTGTAACAAAACTTAGTAAAAACAGACTAGTAAGGTTTATAGATTCTTTAATGATTATGTATGTATTCATAAACTAATTCGATAAACATCGTTCGATAAAACGTCGAACAACACACAACATTGAAGCGCGAAATTTCAAATTCAATGAAAGATAAATAACAAATATTGCGAACAAATGATATTAAATTTACAATAATCTCATGTAAGAAAAAATAAAAGGGATAAAAGTAGTACAGAAGATAGAAAAATCTATAAAACTGGTGGCTGGGAAATAGAAAATATATAAATTTATGTTATTAGAGTTTAGTACTTCTGTCGATCAATGTGTTACGACCGTTCGCGGAGAGACGCAGTCGCAGTAGCGGGAGGCGTAAATTCTCGCTACGATTCGGTGAATCGACGCCGCGAAGTAGTCGTTCCCCTGTTTCGGTTAAGATAAGAGGTGGTTAAATGAATATGACACAGTATAGTAAGTTATATTTCACCGTTTATTCCAACAACTTATAACGAAGGCAGTTACGCTGGTGCGTATGTACGAGATTTTTTTTTTTATTTATTTGTTGAAATTACAATCAATTCTCGCGTTGAGAATATGTACGAGATGAATGAGTGACTGATCTGTGGGTGTGTCCTACCCGGTGGAAGGATATTGACCGTTCGAAGGATGTGAAATCAGAACTGTCTTGGGAGACGATGCTGTCTCGGAGGAAAGCTAAGGATGGGTGTGTCTAGCGCACGGGACCATCGGATTTGTTGGTGACGATTTTAGTTAGGAGAGTGAAGGAAGTGGCTTCGTTGTTAATTGGTTAACGAAGGGTCTTAACCGCCCTCGAGAGAAAGTGGTTAGTGGGAGGAAAGTTGCAGCATACGTGAGAAAAACTAACTTTCCCTTGTCCAGTCGGGGTAGACAATAGTCTTTAGAAATTCTTCGGAAACAGACGTTTGTTTGGTTTGAAGGACCTTTTCTAGGAAATCTATGAGATTTATGGAAGGTACTTGAAACTATGGAGGATACGCTGCGAGTATCCGGTGACATCTGGTTGCCATATTGCTCGCGGTGCGACGTAACAAAATGGAATAGAAAGATTATACCACAGACGAAATTATACTTTATACTTTATTATACTTTATACTTTATTATTACATTAGATCAATTGACATCTTTGGAATTACAACGATTCGATACACATTTTAACTAAATATTTTGCAATGAAACACGTATTATTAAACAACATAATCATACTAAATTAATTTAATGTGACTATTTATTATTATTATATAATAACACAGTGATGAAAGAAATAAACTGGTCAAGTAATCTAAGGAACGATAATACGTATCTATGTCAGTGACAGTGAGAAAAATTCAGATATCTGTACTTAAGTGATTACACTTATAAGTATCATTATATATTATATAAATATGATATTTCGAATGGTATCATTTATCACTCATTAAACAAGAGTGTCATATCCAGAGAAATGATTTTACATATCTTAATCTTTGCTTTGATTACGATAGTAATAATTTCTATCAAACTTGATGAGGAAGATACATGAATAATTATCTAAAAGCTGAAAATCTTGGCAAATTCATTTGTACATAAACTAACAGGAATGAATTTTAAAGATACACTCTGCTCTCAACAATTAAAGCTGTCTTGTCGCAACAAAGTTTCAATAATTTTTTATGGACAACATGGCCCAGTTTGCACAAAGACTAAAAATTTTAACATTAAATTTGGATAAAAAATCTTACGGTAGAAGGAATGATATATCCTTCATTTTCGCCAATAATCTGGTCGAATTTAGTCAAGTAAAATGGTATTGTTTCGTTCAAAAGTTGATTCTTCCTCGCTTCCTTCTTTTCAGGATTCTCCTCCATGCGATAGTAGCAGATAGCTGAAACCAACCGTTACGTTCATTTGTGTTTTTCCCCCCAAACGAAGAGAAAATAAGTTGTGAAAGAAGGAGTAGCCTCTCATAGTTCCTACAATTTCTTCATTCTCTTTGCTTTCTTCAATATTGCCTCAACAAGTTCCTGTGGTTCACGATACTTGAAATATATACAATGTTACCAGCGTGGAAATTGTCTTGGAAACTTGGAAAATCTTTCAAGAGGAACAACATTGCTAACTGAGATTCGAGAAAGGAAAGGTAAGTAAATCCTTGCTTCTACTTAGAGCTTTTTTATTTACTTCTGACGAGTAAAGTACTGTTATTAAAATTTGATTAAAAGTACCAAGAATGTCGAGATATAAACAACCATTTGTGGAAAGGTCAGGAGAAGCAGAATTATCGAATAAACGTTATATAACTCTTAGTGATTAAGTAAGAGAAGAGAAACGAGAAAAAAGTCTTTTATCTAGGTCTTAATAAAGTATACTATATTTATCTCCATATCAAGAATAACAACAAGATATAAACAGTCTTCTAGAAATTGAGTAAATATTACATAATTACATCTTGAGCAATATTTTGCGTCTTAGCTTTTGCTTAAACATTATGATAATCTTAAATATCTGTAAATTCTTCACAGACTCTTTGCATCTTCTATACAGGTATCTCATGATCATGTGATAACACACAGGAAGAAAAAATAGAGGAAAAAACAGCGTAAAAAAAAGTTGCGTAGGAGTATCGTCGCACTACATCATTCGACAATTGATGCACGTCATGGCGATCGTCACGGTTTAAAGCAGGCCATCAAAAACACGTTTGTTATCGTACGGAAAAATCTGCGACGTTCCAGCTGTTCAGGTGCATCGAATTGTGAATCATCGGCGGTACGAAGCAAGGCGAGGGGCGTAAATAGAGAAAGAAGAGAAGAGAAGGATTCGCATAAATGATAAAATATAATCGTTCGTTCCTCGTCGATGGCGGATGGATGGCTTTAATCGTGGACGATATCGATACGATTATATTTTATACATTTGAAACAAATATAAAAGACAAGCAAAAACCAGAGATACGATCGTTATGATATTATTCAATCGGTAGCCTATTTACCTCGTTTATTGTTCACCTTCTCTGTCTAGTAATAATTTTTCGATTCGACTGGCGTGACGTTACGTTGGCGGTGTAAGAACACGATTTTTGGAAGCCATCGAATTCGTGATGTCGATAGAAATCTTCAGTTGGAATCGTTGTATCATAACGTAGTCTGCTTATTGTCGATAAGAATTTACTAAACTAAAAGTGACTACTAAAAGTTTCTATCCTCTAAATTCTATCTACGATTCTATAATCTAAAAACTGACTTTTGCAAACAAACTGTAACATTCGCTTAACGGAAAGACATACGTATCTTGTTTGTACTCGTCTTTTCACAATGAATTCTTGAACGTCTGTCTCTGTGGTGAGACAAATGCAAAGTCATCTCATCAGTTACTCACCTTGCTTCAAATCTCCAAGAGTATCGACGAGCACGTCGCATATCATCGCATCCCATTCGTTCTTTCCCATTAGATCGTACTTCCTCGCCAAGTATCGCGCCACAGCGTTACTCTGCGCTACCGGTTTCCCGTCTATCTCCAGCACAGGCAGCTTTTTATAAGGCATTGCTAAGAACAAACATGGCTCATATGAACACTGTGTAGAGGGAAACGATCGATAGGAAATCACAACACAGCTTCCGAGGCCGTTGCGTTCTTGTGAATAGATGAATCGAAATCATTTCGGTTTTAATCAACATGGCCTAGTAAAGAAATACAGAAATGTCTTCTTTCTCCTTTTTTTCTTTTCTTACGATTACGATGGACAGGGTATCGCGTGTTTTTGACTGTTGGGAAGAACCTAAAGTTTTTAAAATCAAGGATAAAAGATAATACCAGACACGGAAAAAATATTAGAAAATGTACACGGTTCTTGTAATGAAAATTGAAATGCAAGGAATATAAATCGAATGTCTATTGCGAACGTAATTTTGTGTTTTACACCGACAGGATTGATTTACAGACTTACGTTGATTTTTTGTTTCTCTATTTGCAAGCGACATATAAGATTAAATCGAAGACTATGCTGCGTAAAACTTTTATTATACCATTTACGATAGAAATGTCGCAACAGAAGATCGAATTTTATGTCTGCTTTGTTCTTTCGACTTTTTAGTTATGTTCTTGTTCATTTCCGAACTGATTTCAATTTTTTATCCTTTTTTTCCGACAAGCCCTAAAAAGTTTTTAAATTAACGAGAAACGTAGAAGTATTTTTGTATTCCTATTTTAAGTCACCTATTTACGGTTTTCTCAAAATATTCGAAATGCTTCGATTCATTGAAAACAATAAAGATTGCAACACAAAAATTCGAGAATCGTAAGTGAATTAAGTTGGTATTCGATAAACACGATATTACGGAAGCAAAACTTAATGAAAAGTTCGACTTTATTCCGTATGAAATTTTACTTTAAGTAAGTTTAGCCTGCACGTGAAACGAAAGTTTTATATACAGAAAAGTTTGAGTAAATGGTAGATACCTGAGAGTTGAACGATGAAAGTAAAAATCGATTCTTCACGCTTACAATCCTTGTATTCAGGCCAGAGTTCTTCGGGGATCCTCTCGTCGGTATACTCGATGCCAGTATATGCAAATATGTACCGTATATGTTCGGCACGACCACGGGCATTGAAGTAGATTAGTTTGTAGGTATGTTCGTCGCTCATTTTCCTTGCTCTGCCAACTTATCGAGAAAAATGTTACAATTAACTCGTGTAATTAACAGACTGTGTGCGTGTTTGTGCGTAGAGAGAACAATTTATTTATAGATGGAATAATTCGTATAATACGCAAAATAAATCATTTAGAAGGCTGGAATATGTGTTTTTGAAACAATTAATTATGTCGAAAAATATTTCAAACGAGATATAATTATGAAAAAAATAATAATTAAATGTATGTAAATGTATGTAATAATAGTTAAATGTATGTAAATGTAATAATTAAATGTAATTAGTTGTGAAAAAAATAATAATAAAAAGTAAATAAATGTAAAAAAGGAATTAAATGTAATTAGTTTCTTTATACGCACGCGATATTATTGGCGATATATGACGGTCAACTTTATTTTTTTAAATAGATATATTTGTACGTATATTTTTAGATATAAATACATATATTATATAGATATAATAGTATATATAATATATATAATAATATATATGTCGAGTCTGAATCTCCGAGTCCGAGCTCGAGGCGCCCTCCCGGGGAGGGCTCGCGGGAGGTAGCGGTTCTGCGTTGAAGTTCTCCATCGTCCGGTCGCGCGTGGGGTACCTTTATTGTCGATAGTTACACTAGTGACGAGGGCCTCAGGCTTGATAACGAATCCGCGGCCAACGGGAGGACTATCATATAAAAAGCAACAGGATACACGAAATAATATAATTCTGACTAGGACAGCATAAACGCAAGAAGTGTTGATATTGAAAAAAATATTTAATTTTGTATATAAATATTTTCATATTTAAAAAAGTTTCCGGAAGCAGGAAGATTTACAAACAAATAATATGATAAACCGAATGTTTCATGATCCTTTTCTAATTAGAGTGTGTGACAGCATGTGAGAACGTTTCTTAAAAATATGACTTATTGCAATTACTTAATCGCAATTATAAACGATTAAGACCTTCTCACAACGAGGCAATCTATCCAAAGTATAAAACTCGTTATACTTGATGAGAAAACAAATCTCTACTTAGGTTTCATTTCGTTTCATCGCGTTCATAAAAAGTGAATTTGTATGAACACATCGTGCAATTTAGTAATTAGGACCGTTGATCTCGCTGCAACATAGATGGATAGAAAAAAGCCATTTAAAATGATACAACGTCGGGAAGACAATTATGAAAATTATAAATGAAACACAAGATAAAATTGTTTAAGATTAATTCTTCTTTTTTTTTTTTTTAATCGCGAGTGTTTGCAAACGAAGTTTCAATCTGTTTACAATGATAGCAATGAGAGGAGGATGTCTATGAAAGTTATAAATGCGATATTGAATAACATTTCTGCGAGTGGGTTTGTTTTTCGTTACAAATGTTTTTTAAACGAATCTGCAATCTGTTGGAAACAACGGAACAGTAACGGGACGACTGATAGGGAAATAAAAAAGATCGCGTTTTATTTGAACAGACAAATCTTTGAAATCTATTCGAAAGTCTATTTGAAATGGTACGTGCTCGAAAAGAACGGTGAATACTATAGAAGAAGGATTAATTAAAATTCTTATTAATCTGTACGCTTTGTATATTAAATACCTTGATCGATGCCAAGATAACAAATTATTATACAAAACAGTGAAGTATCCACGTCTGACATTAATATTGAGTATTACCATTACTGTAATTTAATTTTTAACCGATCCTGAAAATTCCTTAGAACGTAAAAAGTATAAAATGTTACTGTGCATTTCAAGATTAAATGCACTGTAATTTAGAAACAGTTATGAAGCGGAAACAAATAATTTATTCAGAATAAGAATTCTACGTAATCATATTAAAAAAAAAGAACGTACTTATAACGCGTTTAAACTCCAAATATGTAAAGACAATAAGGGAAAAAAATTAAACGAAGAATCGTATTTTTTGTAAATTCACACAAGATTTTATCTAAAAAAAAATTAAGATTTTTTGAAGAACGTACAAGACGGAACACGAACAATAAAAAAAGGGATGTTAAATACAAAAAATAGATTGAAATTTAGATTATGAAATATAAAAAAAATGATATTGCATAATTTACAATTATTTTCGATAGCTTACGTCAGTATGTTGGAGTGTAAACTATAAAATATTCAAAAACTGATACCATTCAGACATAATTTAGAAAAACAATAAATTGCGGAAACCGATAGTTAAAACTCGATACGATCGATACTCCAAAGCTCTAATCCTAATAATTACTCAGCAATAATAACCGATAATTCATGTTGATTATTGTTTGAACTCCGTTTTTTTTTCTGTATGTGTATACAAATTTTGTACAGTTTGATAAAGCGAAATTAAATTATCATCCTTTTGTACTACTTCAAACATTGAGATTTGTCATCTTCAAGGTCGATCACACATAGTTTCAGATTGCGGAATTGCAAGGGTAATTAATTTTGCAATCGGTTTTCCTTTGATATAGATGTGAATACAAATAGCCATTGATTGACAATATACCGAAGCAATTCTAGTTTAATTTGAAGTCATCGATCCTTTGATATTTTTGGAAGAATAGTAAAAGTACAACAGTACAACAAAGTAGAAAACAAGAAAAAATGGCGTTAACTAAAAGATAGCTCCAATGTATGTCATAAATATTATCTATATATCATTTGTAAGATGTAAGTGACCAAGATATCGAATTATACAAAAATTGTATGTAATGATTAATACTTGAACGTTACTTACATTTATGTACATGAAAATTTGATCTTTTATTAACTAAGTTATTGATCGACAAAATGACTTCCTACATAATTCTCCGCCTGAACTGAAATGCATATTTTTTTTTACGCAAGCCTTATGTGTACCTAGTAACGAGCAAACAGATTAATTACTTTACACACGGTCGTATCTTGTTTGCTGTAGGCGAGTTCTCTCGTGTAATCAACGAAGTACTCAACTTTAAAGCGATAACAGAAGAACATTATTGTATCGATAAAAATCATGCTTTTTTCAAAGAAATATGTAACTCGTATTTTTTTTAAAGCAACCCTCATAACGTATTGAATATGTAAGGAAATTCGAGGATTTGGGAATACAAATTATTGACTATATTTCCCATACAACAGTTATACACCTATATTCCTCTCTAAGAACGTCTTGCACGCACGCTGGTTGCCAACCGACTAGCCTAGATTCTTCTAACATCTGGCAACAGTCTTTTGTCTCGACTGAGTCCTTGACGCCCTCTAACCCTTACACACACACTCTCATGTACAGTGTAAATGTATCACTTCCCTAACACGCCTCCTTACATTTATACTGTACACTTAATTTTATTTACATACTTGTCGAATTAACAAAATATTTGACATTTATCGCTTTCTTTACATTTCTCTTATTTTACATTCATCCATGACCTAAACCTTTCAAATTTCTCTCTACACAGTGCCTTCGTAAAAATATCCGCAGTGTTTTCTTCTGTACTTACTTTTATTATGTTTATCTTATTTTCCTTTACGTACTCGTGAACGTAGTGGTAATGAACTTCGATGTGTTTAGAATTTTTTGTAAAAGTTCCGTATTTTGCTATACTCATTACTCCAGAGTTATCCTCGTAGATTTTTACAGGGTTATCGTCTACATTTACATCGAAGATTTTCATTAGTTCTCTGATAGTCATTACTTCGCTCACCGCTTCCGATAGAGCTACATACTCTGCATACGTCGAGGCTTTTGTCACACACCTTTGTTTTTTAGACTTCCATCCAATTACATTTCCATACAATCTAATTACATACCCAGAAGTCGATTTCCTATCTATATGATCTCCTGCCCAATCAGCGTCCACATAACAATCTATCGTTTCGCATTTTTCATTTCTTTTATAATGTAGCCCTAAATCTCTAGTCCGGTACAAATATTTCAATATTCGCAAGGCATATTTAAAATGTGTCTCGTTACAACAATCTTGAAATCTACTCAGATAATTCACACTATAACTTATATCGGGTCTGGTATTTACACTAATATACAGCAATGCGCCAATTAAATTCTTGTAACCAATGTCCTCTCTATTTATCTCAGCTTTTTCAATTTTTAAGTTGGTCTCCATAGGTGTACAGTACAATTTGCTGTTATGTAATTTATATTTGTTTGCTAATGATTCTATGTATTTCTTTTGGCTTAATCTCATTTCATTTTTTTAAATAATCATACTCTATATTTATTCCAAGATATTCTTTTACTTCACCTAAATCTTTCATTTCAAATTTATCAGTTAATAATTTTTTTTACACTTTGTATCTTCCCTTTGTTTTTACTACAAATCAACAAATCGTCTACGTATATTAACAAATAAACAACATTTTCTCCCTCTCCATAAGTATATAGGCACAGCTCTATATTGTTCTTTTTAAAACCTAATCTCGTCACATACTTATCAAAACACTCATACCAGTCCCTCGGACTTTCTTTTAACCCATAAAGCGCTTTCGATAATTTACAAACTCTATTCGTTCCGTCCGCATATCCCTTTGGTTGATTTACATATACCTCCGAGGTTACTTCACCATTTAAAAAGGCAGTTTCTACATCCATTTGCTCAATTATTAATCCATTTTGACAACAATATGATAGCAATATCTTAAAGGTCTGATTACTCGCCACTGGAGAATATAGGTCATCGGCTACGTTTCTTTGTTGAAATCCCCTTACCACTAATCTAGCCTTATACCTGTCCTCTGATTTTTTCGTGTAAACCCATTTTACATCTAATACTTCTTTGCCTTTTACCCTTTCTACCAATTTCCAAGTTTTATTCTTATAGAGACATTCTATTTCCTTATCCATAGCCTGTTTCCAAACTTCATTATTTTCGCAACCAATCGCCTCCTCAAATGTACGAGGGATATCTACTTTACAAATAATTTGCATGAATCTCGCAAATATTTTCCTTTTCTCGATACCTTACTGGAGTTTTCTTAATACCTGTAGATCTCCTAGGAGTGTTTGAGCTTTCAATACTACTATTATTTTCATCTTTCCTACCTTCTAACTCTTCCTTATCCATACCATCCAATGAATAGTTATCTTCGCTATCATTTCTATCTGCCTCTAATGAATTTTCCTCAAAACCGATACATTTAGTGTCTGTCTCAATGACCTCTACATGTCTAGCTATTGTTATTTTTCCACCTAATAAGACTCTGTATCCTACTTCACTATATCCTAATAGAATTCCCATATCTGCCTTCTTGTCCCATTTGGAAACTCTTTTTTGTTCTGGCCTTCTTACAAAAACTTTACTTCCATATAGATGTAGATTTTTAACACTTGGTTTTCTCCCGAAGAATATTTCAAAAGGTGTCTTTCTTTCTATAGTATTCGCTAATATTCGATTTTTCAAGTATGCCGCTGTACAAACTATTTCCGGCCAGTACCTTTTATGTACTTTCGCTTCCGCTAACAAGCAACGCGCCATGTCCATCACTGTTCTATTATACCTTTCCGCTGTCCCGTTTAATTCATGTACGTATGTTGGGCAATTATTTATTCTTATACCTTTATCCCTAGCAAACTTATAAATTCGATTATTTAAATATTCTTTACCATTATCGCATCTTAATATTTTTAACCTCTTGCCCGTTAAATTTTCGGCTTCATTTACGAACTGTACGAAAGAATCAAAGACCTCATCTTTTGATTTTATACAATAGATCCTAGCTATTTTACTATAATCATCGATAAATGAAATGAAATATTTTTCTCCATTGAATCCGGTGGTCTTAAAAGGACCACATACGTCCGTATGAATAATTTCCATTATTTCCCTAGCGTTAGTTCGATTATTTTTGAAAGGTAAGTTATGCATTTTGCTTTCTATACACACCCTACATTTCAAAAGTTCCTTTTCAAATTCATTCGGTATGCCAGTCACTAGCTGCTCTTTACCCAAAATCTCTAAATATTTAAAATTTACGTGTCCTAGCATCCTATGCCATCTTTCCTTTTTACTCATACCACTACGTTCGGCGCTGTTTACTAAGTGCTTCTTCCCTTTCAATATACTTTTTATTCTATATGTCCCATTTTCTTTGAACGCTACAGCTGTAAGTTTATTATCCTCATCTATTACTTTCGCAATATTTCCTTTGGAAATAACCGTATTCTTATTGTCTGTTAGTTTACCTAAACTAATCAAATTTGCGGACATTTCTTTCGCGTAAAATACTTTCCTCATATTTATTTCATTTTGTTTTCCGAATGCTTCAAAATAACTTATAACATTCCCAACTTTTGTCGCTTTTATCGGTCTATTATCGCCTAAATATATATTTACCGGTTCTTTTAGGTCGATAGATTTATCGAAATAATTTATATTATTAATTATGTGATCAGTACAACCGCTATCTAATAGCCACACTATTTCGTTCTTACTTATCTCATTCGTCTCACTGCTGTTTGCTGCGTGCGCCGTTGCTATCCATATGCCTGCTCTTGAGTTTCCATGCTCGCCCGTGCCGGTTGTTGATGGACGATGAAAGTTTCCACGTCCTCTGCTCGTATTGCCTTTGTTCCCTCTTCCTCTGTTTCGTCCACGTGTTGGCCCATGCCAATAGCCGTTACTGCTTTCCGCTTGGACGCCATTTTGACACTCTCTCGCAAAGTGTCCTAATCTTCCACATCTGAAGCATCCTTCCTTTTTTGCAGAAAAGGCGTTGGTTTGCCTTTCTCCTCGATTGGATTTATTTTTCTTCTCTGCTACCTCTATTTTATTTTTTACATACGCTACCGTTTGATCCTCTTCTTTCAATGCGTCTATTATGTCCGCTATGTAGCTGTATTCTTCGGGTAACGTATTCAGCATGTAATTCAGCTTTTCCCTCTCACTTACTTGTGCGCCCGCACTTTTTAATTCATTGATTAATTTTTCGAAATCGTTAAAGAATGATGCTGAATCACTGTAGTTCTCCAGTCTTATGTTTTCCAATCTCCTTCTGCATACGATCTGCAGTGCCGTCGACTCTTTCAAGTACATTTCATCGAACCTTTTTATTATATCATACGCCGTTTTTCCTTCCCTAACATACTCCAATTGTCTGTTCGATATTGCACTATAAATTATATTAATCGCCTTCAAATCCTTTTTGTCCCAGTCTTCATCGTCTCTTTCGTTCTTCATTCTAGTTGTAACAACCTCGCATTCCTTATATTTGAGAAACATCGTGATTCTTTGCTTCCACATTCCATAATCCTCACCATCGAATATAGGTATCATGATTTCCGATCTCTCCATTTTAATTGATTCCTTTTTTTTTCTTTTCTTACTCAAGCGTTCCTACGTGCTCGAAGTATATTTTTTTTCTGAAAGTTTTTTTTCTTTACTGAAAACTCACTCGCAAGATCGTAACCACGCACTAAATATCTTGCAAAACTAGTAACCACGCTCTGCTACCATGTTAAGGAAATTCGAGGATTTGGGAATACAAATTATTGACTATATTTCCCATACAACAGTTATACACCTATATTCCTCTCTAAGAACGTCTTGCACGCACGCTGGTTGCCAACCGACTAGCCTAGATTCTTCTAACATCTGGCAACAGTCTTTTGTCTCCACTGAGTCCTTGACGCCCTCTAACCCTTACACACACACTCTCATGTACAGTGTACATGTATCACTTCCCTAACAGAATAAAATAATCATACATTTTTTTTTGTTCAACATTTGTAAAATACGATATTATCAAGATCACCAAGCAGGTAATCTTCAATTCTTAATTAATATAATAAAAAACATAATTAATGATTGTTTGATGGTTTTATTATTATCTCTATAATACAAAAGCACAACATCGTGTCAACAGTTTATATAGTTCGTATGTTTCTGTAGGAATACACAAATAACAGTTCTCTATCACAACGTAATCTAAAGGGAAAACCCTAACTAAATGACAAAAATATCGGTAATAACTGGAACTAATGAATGTTAAAAGCAATCAGTATATTCCTGTAGTATCGTGGACGAAAGGCCTGGGAAATATCGGACGAACTATGAACAGTGTCGCGAGAGCCGAGGCGCCGTCGGGCCCATCAATGTGTCATCGGTCTTTTCAAGTGCATAGTTTCGTGGAAAAGACCTACGTGACCCTGGCCACGAGCGTCTGCAGAACACGTGTGCGGTGGGCCTAGGAAAAGGGCAATAGAATGGGACAACGGCCAGAGAGAGTCAGTCGAGAAGCAGAGTGCGAGTTGAGCGGACACGGAGTGTGAGTCGGCGTGCGAAGATATCGTAGTCTGTCCTTTTGTTATCGAATATCACTCATTAAAATACCTTAAACTTTAAACTCTACCAGCAATCACTTGTCCTTACTCTAAGAATCCACAAGTTACTACATTCCATACAAACTTCCATCAACACGATTCGTTCTTCATTCTCTCAACACACTAAGGCCGTGTCACGTCGATTCGGGGTAATTTCACGTTCCGCACGCAAGGTGAGAAATTCGTACTTAAATTTTGATTGTTATTAGAAAATTTATTGAACACTGACAGAGTAACAATACAGAATGGTCAAACAGCACAGAAAAGAATGTTCTTACAACGACTCGAGAGGTACTTTTTTATATCAAGGACCCGGCTCCTGTGGAGGGGCTATCGCTGGATGCCGGTCACATAGGGTTTCTATTACTGCTTAGCCATCATATTGCTGACCAAGGTATGTGAGGCATAACCATCCTTTCGTTGCGTTCTCACGACCACCGGGACATTCCCCCCTCCTTAGCTTCGCTTTGCTCCGCTAAAGCGTAAGGCTCTGGTGGGGCTTCTAAGTTGAATGATCCCCTCATCTTCGTCTTCGGTGATATTTTGGAAGGTGACCGTCCTTGGTACTGTTGATGTTTGATCGATCCTGTTTACGCGAGCGGTAGGGCAGAGTATTTTGATACGTACATTTTTAGGAAATGATCGGCGTAGACATTCGAAAAGTTTACATTTGTACATTACATATATTGTTCCTAGTCCTAGGGCTATGATTCCTAATATTTGTAGTGTGGATATGCCATATTCCTTCAATGAATTTATGCGTCGCTCAAATTGCAGGGTACTGATTTGTGTTTGTAATGTGTCGAGGTTGGCTTTATATTGGTTAAAATTGTGAGTTACTTTTGGAGCTGTTTCTAATATTTTCTCTAATATTGGAACATCTGTTTCTTCGAAGCTGTATATGCTATTCTTAAATTTGGTTTCGTAAGAGATATTTTTATGTGATCCTCCTATTTTCATAATATTATGATCGTATGTGATTATGCACCCGGTTTTACTGCTAATTAAGCTTGGTTGTCTAATTTCTAGGAATTTATGTGTCTTACATAACACGTCGATTTGTACATTTTTCGCAGGAATAATAATATAATGGTTTTCCGTCTGCAAAGGTACGAACGTCAATTCTTCCAGCTTGAAGACAGCAGTCGGGCAAGTTTTGACCGTCTGTCGATTAGTAATTAATTCTGATCTGCATTCAGGTGAATTGATTCTATTGTGACTCGGTTGAGTTCTTTTACAAATGTGGATGATTGCCGTTCGTTTACAATATTTGTTTAAGTAGTGACTATCGACAAAGGTGTATTGTTCTGAGTCGGTTAGAGGCAAAAATCCGTTTCTATTACAGGCGCAATGAATACAGAGTTTTGTTTGGAAGGTATCGGGTAAATTTTAGTTATTTTCCATTCATCGTTTTCCAAAAGCGGCACAGTTATTGTATATATAAGTTTGTTATCTCTTATCCATACCTTTAGTTTGCTTAGATCTATAATTAGTTGAAAGTTTTGAACTGAAGGTTCGATATGGTTAGTCATAAAGCTTTGTCTCGTTATTTGGTCAAGTGTTTTTAAGAATTATTCGGGTTCTATAACTTGTGGGTTTATGATTCCTTGTTTCCCTAACATAACAGTGTTAAAAATTTCGTCGATGTTTATATGGAGTTCTGATATGGTAGATTCGGTTTGAATTAATAGGGAGACTAATATTTCGTTTTTTTCATTGTGGTTTTCAATCTTGTGTATATCGTTGGCTAAGTTTTCAAGTTGATTTGTTTTGGTATTGTCTAGCACGCGTTTGATGAGTGCGGTTTGGTTACTAAGAATTGTTTTTATTTTATTGTTGGAAACAAATAATGTATCGATGTTCTTGTTAATGAGTTCTAAATCGTTTTCGTCGAGAGTTCCGAATAAAGTTTTGGATACTGAGCCTATGACATTGAGCAATCCGCGTTTGCTTTTATAACGCAATAATAATTTGAGTTGCCGAGTCAGGTTTTGAAGATTTCTGTACTTAAATTTTAGGCTGCTTATTTCTGGTATGTAAGCGCAAGGTGGTTTACATTGACGGTCTACTAAATCTATTACGCGTTGTAATCTATTAACTTGGTCAATTGGATCGTTAAGGCCTACTATAAGGGTGATATCTATTTGTTCGTTGCACAGATAGCAATTGTCAATGTGTTCCAGGAATATGTTGGCGTAATTCAATGGTTTTACTTCTAGATCGCTTCTAATGTACTCGAGTGTTATGATGATCCATGTTATGGTCTTCTTCCTGAAAGGTAGGGTTTTAGCCTGTTACCGTGGATTCTTTGCGTGTGACCGTTGGAATATTCGATAAGATAGGTGGGTGGATTGGATGAGAGGATTTCTGCAGGTCCTAGCCATTCGTGGTCTAGCTTGTTAGTTTTGTGATCGTTATGTACCCATACTTTATCTTTTACTCGGAATATCGTCTGTGTTTTAATAATTTTTCGCATTTGATCCCTCTGGTATCGCTTTTTGTTAGATTCGGTAACTCGTCTTGCTTTAGCTATATAGGCGTTGTGTCGATTTTTCCAGAGGTTAAACAATTGTTCTCTGGTTAGGCTAGGAGTGGTTGATATTGAGGATGGCATGTTAGCTTGTCGTCCAAATGTTAGTTCGAAAGGGGTATGTCCGGTTGTCTCGTGTACTGAAGTATTATATCCCATGGATATTAATTTTAAGTTTTCATCCCAGTCGTTCTGTCGGTCGGTCGTACAAGTTCGAATAAGGTCCTTTACTACGGCATGCGTTCGTTCAAGGGATCCGTTAGATTGTGGATGGAAAGAAGTGGTTTTTATGTGTCGGATTTTGAAAGCCCTTTCAAATGTGTCCATCAATTTACATACGAAATTTCGTCCCATGTCCGTCAGAATACTTTTTCGTGCGGAAAATATGTACACATAGTGATCCAAAAGTTCGTTAATGATTGAGTTGGCTGTTTGGTCTTTTAAGGGTATGAGGATGAGATATTTGGTTAATTGATCTTGGATAGACAGGATAAACTGATTGCCCCGTTTGGTTTTGGTGAGAGGTCCGAATATGTCCATTGCGATTTTGTCATTGGGATTAAGCGGTGTGTCAGTTATCATAGGTTGTTCCTTGGCCCTGATACGATTTAGCTTTTCTCGTTGGCAGGTTTCGCAGTTTTGTATGAATTCTGTAACGTCTTGTTCTAGGTTTGTCCAGTGATGGTGCTCTTGTATTCGTTTCACGGTGCGGTGTATACCTAAGTGTCCTACTAATTCGTTATGATTTTCGCGTAGTATCGTTTGTTTTTGTTCGTTATCGTAGTCTACTGGCGGATCTTGTCCAAATATTAATTTAATTTGAGGGAATCTAGTTGTTAGAAACCTTAGCATGAGTTGAATATTTACCTTTTCTAACGTGCTGAAGCTATTGTCGTTTATTCCTATTTGTAAGCGTCCGGTTCGGTGTTTAATAAAGTGTTTGGTTAATTGACGCAACCAATGCTGTTCGTTAAAGTCTCCCAGTTCGGTCTTTGTAATTTGTTTAAAGTGTGGTCTGTTAGGTTTTTGGGTTATCGGAGCTGGGGTGATATTGATTTTCCAGTCTATATACTCGTCATAATAGTCCGGGTTTTCTACATTGGGTTGGATTTCTTCATTAGTGATAGGATACAATCGGGATAGAGCATCTGCAGCTGTATTTTCTTTTCCTTTTTTGTATTCGATTTCATAATCGTACTCCTCGAGTCTCAAACGCCATCGCATGAGTCTCGATGAGGGGTCTTTAACATTCTTTAACCATTTCAAGGCTTGATGATCGCTTTGAATTTTAAATTTTCTACCAAGTAGGTATTGTCTTAGTCTTTTGATTGACCATACTATTGCTAATAACTCTTTCTCGGTTGTGGAATAATTCTTTTCAGGACGGTTCAAAGTTCGGGATATATAACAGCATGGATGTCCGTCTTGGGAGAGTATTGCTCCTAACCCTTCGTTACTTGCGTCTGTTGTTAATGTGAATGTTTTGTCAAAGTCTGGATATTGTAGTACAGGGGCTTCGCAGAGTTTTTGTTTTAGTGTGTCAAATGCAAGTTGTTGTCTATCGGTCCAGTAGAATGGAGTGTCCTTTTTTGTGAGATCTGTCAATGGTTTTGCGATTTTAGAAAAATTACGTATAAATTTTCTATAGTATCCAACGAGTCCTAAGAATGACTTTATGTGGGTCGCGGTCTTTGGTGTTTTAAAGTCTTTCACGGCTTGAATCTTTTTGGGATTAGGCTTTACTCCTTCCTTTGTTACTACGTGTCCTAAGTATTCTAATTCCGGTTTCAAAAATTCGCATTTGTCCGGTTGTATTTTTAATCCTAAATTTTGTAGTCTGTCTAGTATAATGGCTAGATTTCGGTTATGTTCTTGGATGGTGCTCCCGAATATTATAATGTCATCCAGGTATACGAAACAGTTATTTCCTATTAACCCCCGTAGCGCGGTATCCATCATACGTTGAAACGTCGCCGGTGCGTTTTTAAGGCCGAAGGGCATGCGATTATAGTGGAAGTGACCTTGTGGGGTTGAGAATGCAGTATATTTTTTGGAATTTTGCTCCATAGGTATCTGGTGAAATCCTGACGAGAGGTCTAGGGCCGAGAAAAATTTAGCTTTGCCTAAGTGCTCGAGTATTTCGTCCGAATTTGGTAAAGGATACGCGTCTTGGTCTGTTTGCTCGTTTAATTTTCTAAAATCTATAACGATTCTCCATTTTTGTTTGCCTGATGCATCTAATTTTTTTGGAACTACCCAAATTGGTGCGTTATATGGACTGTCCGATGGTTCTATGATTTGTTTGTCTAACATGTCGTTGATTTGAGTCTCGATTTCCTTTTTATGACATTCGGGCTGTCTATAAGATTTGATGTTTATAGGTTTGTCTGTCTTGAGTGTGATTGTATGTTCTGTCAAGTTGGTACATGGTAATGAGTCTGTTTCCATATTAAAAACGTCTAAGTAATTGATGAGGATTTTCTCAAGGGGTTCTCGAAGGTCTGGATCAATATGTTTGGTACGTATTATTTGTGCGAATTTATTAATTTGGCTTAGTTTATCGGGTTTCTCTATTTCGTTTGTAATGTGACAGATTTGCTTACCAGTGTTGATGAAACATACTGTTGTGGGCTTTCCTTCGATGTATTGGGCTGAGATTAGAGTTTCGCCTGGTCTTATCTTGCTATCGGTTTCCTGGAATGGTAATATAATTTCGTCCAAGGTTAGTTTATTGTTAGTGACGCTGTACTGATACTTTGTAAGGAATGGGAGTCCGATTATTCCATCTTCGATTAGGGGAAAGTTGTTAGGGACTACGTAGAATTGATGATTTTTCTTGAGCATGGTTAAGTTGCAAATTTTGTTAGTGGTATGTTTGTCACTTCCCATTAGGAAGGTTTTTGGGTTAGAAGTTTGGACGTTTAGTGAGGCTTTTTCTTTTATAAGGTTGATTCCTGCTCCGGTATCGATGAGGAATCTGGCTCTTCCTCCGTCTCTTCGTTGCAGTACGATTGATAGTAATCTTCCGGTGGTGGTGCAGTTAACTCGATGTAAGCTTCCTCTGGGTTCTCCGTTGTTTGGTTTACTCGAGGTTGAATCTTTCCTTGGCTGGCAAATGGAAAATTTCGAGAGTAGCATTTTTCGGCTGTGTGTCCAATTCGTAAACACTTTGGACACTTCGGTTTCATGCGGTCGTCTAATGGTCGGCTAGGTAGCTGAGCAGAAGTTTGTGGCTGTGAATCGGTAGTAGTTCGCTTGGATACTAATGTAATGTTGTGAGATTGATTCTTTGGGCGGTTGGCAACACGATTTGCTTCTCGTAACCATTGTTCTCTATCAGCTGCTAGTCGTTGGGCAAGGTTCAGGTTCTTTGGATCGCTAGATACCACCATCTGTCCTATCTCGTATCGTAAGTTGAGCAAATATGTTTTAAGTGCTTCGCGTTCTTCAATATTTATAGCTACGCGTCGTTCTGTTGGTGTGCGGTTTTCGTTTTGGACTGCATAATTTAATTCGTTTAGCTGTTGTCGGAATCTGGAGTCAAAAGATTGTACACTTTCTGTTGCCCCTTGTTTTAAATTCTTTAATTTGTCCCTACAGTTGCTAATAGTTGTTGGTGTTAATACGTGTTGTCTTAAGCATGAATATAAGTCTTCGAACGAGTTGATTTTTAGATATCGTATGTTTCGTTTCGCGTTGTCGGTAATCTTTTCGATCAGTATGAGATCTAATAATAGCTCTCTGTCACTTGCCTTGCACCTAGCTCTTGCTTTGCGGACCGATAAGATGAAATCTTCAACGCCTACGTCATCTTGACCACGTAGTGTCTCGACAGTTCGTATGGCCTTATCTGCCTCGAGCCCTCGATCTTCGTTGTAGTTGTTTATTGGTTTAATCGCGGCGCGGCTAGATGCGGCTCGTGGTCTTTGTGACGTGTTCGGTCCGTCAGTTTCGTCATCCGTTACGTTATCAGCAGCGGTTTCTAAATGGGCGTTTATTTGCGACTGGTCAGTCTCGGTGTCGTATTTTATTTCCATGGTTTTTGCAAGATCGCGTATTTCTTTAGAGCGATTTCTATCGCTAGTTTCCGCAAATTCTTTTATGTTTTTAATGTTTTGATCGGTGCTGTTTCTAAAGCTTCTAAACTCGTGAGTTAGGCTTTCAAATTGTTCAATCAGGGTAGCGATTAGTTCGTTTTGTTTAGCGGTACTCTTGTCAGTTGGGTTCATGCTGAGAAATATGACACTTTCGGCGGAAGAGGAGTCACTATCTTCAGAACGTATTTCAGGCTTACGGTTTCGATAATGTACGAAAGCCAGCTTACCGAGATTCTTTGCAGATCCTTCTTTTGATCAAGGAGGTGACCGTGGTCCTTCGCTGTAGAATCCGTAGAGTTCCCGTTGAAGTTTCCTCTTGATGCGATGAATGGATCCTGGCAGGATCGCCAATTTTGTCACGTCGATTCGGGGTAATTTCACGTTCCGCACGCAAGGTGAGAAATTCGTACTTAAATTTTGATTGTTATTAGAAAATTTATTGAACACTGACAGAGTAACAATACAGAATGGTCAAACAGCACAGAAAAGAATGTTCTTACAACGACTCGAGAGGTACTTTTTTATATCAAGGACCCGGCTCCTGTGGAGGGGCTATCGCTGGATGCAGGTCACATAGGGTTTCTATTACTGCTTAGCCATCATTTTGCTGACCAAGGTATGTGAGGCATAACCATCCTTTCGTTGCGTTCTCACGACCACCGTGACAACAGCAATCTTTAAACGCTTATAAAACCATAAGCAATCGTGAAGTTTAGAATTCGCTAATTGGGCGTCTCTCAATCCAGTTTTTGATCTTGGGCAGAAGGAGGACCTTTTTCTCCAGCAGCTTCAGATTCTCGTAATTCTCGATCAGATCAGACTTGTACATAAAGTTCAAATAATCGAGCAGAGCAACGAATGTTAAATCAGCGCAAGAGAGAGTACCATCGTAGAAGTAGCCGTCATTTTCCTTCACTTGCTGGTCCAAACGTTCTAAAATGAACGGCAGCGTCTCTTCAGCAGCCTTGCGTTTTGCAGCTTTGACCTTCTCGTCCTCCTCATAGTGGAAGGCGGCAATTTCTGAAAATTTGTTTTCAGTTAAATACTCTTCGCTAATGTTATACTAATTTGAATACAGTGTTGTGCGAAATTTAAATGATACTGAAGATAGAATTACAATCCTTTTTAATCCTTTGTCTTGCATTGTTGACATACGTGTATCGTTCGATTAAATCAAATATTAAATCGGATTTCAACTAATAAATACCTGAACAGATATGTACTATCTGTTATCAAGATTCTCATAAGATTTATGCAAAGCAGCACTGGATACTCACTATGACGAATATCATGAATAGTATCAACAGTGGCATCAATATGAAGATTTGCCCAGTCAGTCTTTCCAGCTAAGTCATATTGTTTGGCTAAGTAACGTCAAATAGCTGTAGACTGAGCAACCTTCCTTCTATCAGCTACGAGCATAGGAAGCAGGCCATAAGGAGTCACTAAAACCATACAACTAATAGAATCAAAGATTCTATCGAACAAACAGATTATGATGCTTCTTAAATATCTAGCTTCCTGTTATCTGTTTTGGAAAGATATAATTTAATTTATTGATAATTTATCAGCAAACGAAGGGCATTGTCTCCTTAACAATACCTATTGTTCTCCCACATATCTTATAGAGCAATGGAGAGTAAACAATAATCTCTGTTATACTCTGCATAATTGTGTTCTACTTTATTTAGCTACTTTAGTTAAATTAGGAAAGATGAGATTTAAGAAACAGAACTTCTTTAAATTTTAAGCTTACAGGGCTTTATTTCTGGCCAGACGTCCTTTTTGATACGTTCATCTTCAAATGGAATACTAGCATAGCTGAAGAAGAACGGATTGGTTCTGCCAATGCCGTAACTGGGAAGTAAGTCAATTTATAGAGCGGCATCCTCCTGGAAGTATAGTATATACAAAGTAAAAACGAAGAATCATTGATGACAAGAATTATATTATTACAAATTATGAAGTATAAGACAATTTAAGTAAAAAGCATCAACTACTAACTACTCGCATAGCTATTTGTATCTTTATATTTTAATATAGCTTAGATATAAAAAGAATATTATTTTTGGATGTAATAATGTATAAACTTGCGCCAAATATTATAACAAAATATTGCACTTTCTATTTAAGTAGGATAGACATATTACCGGCAGCATATCTTTTTTCTATAGCAATGAAATTGTTTATAAAAAAGTTTATAAGAAAACTATCAATTAATGCAAACAACGCATTTCAAAATATTAATTACATTCGCGCGATTCGTTATCTCTAGTATTAATTTAACCATATGGTTCTATACACCCAAGACCCTCTAACAGTAATTTAGTACCATTACTAGTCGTATGTACAATGTATGTTTGTATGCAACTTTCGTAACTACAAAACATTCAGCAGTGATTATATATTCTTCCAAACATAAGAAACATTTTCTAATTGCATACTTAAATTTATCGATCAATTATGAACATATGATAACATTTATTTCTTTCAACTACTAATTTTCAAATCCTCTGCTGTTCCGTTAATTGAACGACGCGCCGACTTTTCGTACAAGTATCTTGTATCTTATCTGTATTATTTAGTTATCAATAAAGAAGAAACATTTTCTAATTGTATATTTAAATTTATCGATCAATTATGAACATGTAATAACATTTATTTCTTTCAACTACTAATTTTTAAATCATCTGCTGTTCGGTTAATTGAAGGATGTCGGCTTTCTGTAGAAGTATTTCATATTTATTATTTAATTATGAATAAGGAAAAAACATACAAAATATAGTTTTTAAACGGTTTATTATTTATAAAGAGAAACTTTGACTCAGGATATATATACTATATATATACTATTTACTTACAATTTTTTTTTTAAGACTTCAAAGTCGAAACAAGCACAGGAAATTTCCAAGCCGGTTAACAGAAACTTGAATGAGACAAAAATAACCTTTAGATCTCTATATGTTCTTCTTCCCCCCTGTTGCTTCCACGTAACTCTTATCCTATTGGTGGAGCTGTGCTGATATGTGAAATTATGACTACATAAAAACATCCGGAAAGACTCATTGAATGATTTTATAGTTTAAGGTTAATAAATTTCCATAAATTAAAGTTGAAAATTTATGAGAACATGTTTTCTGTAACAAAACTTAGTAAAAACAAACTAGTAAGGTTTATAGATTCTTTAATGATTATGTATGTATTCATAAACTAATTCGATAAACATCGTTCGATAAAACGTCGAACAACACACAACATTGAAGCGCGAAATTTCAAATTCAATGAAAGATAAATAACAAATATTGCGAACAAATGATATTAAATTTACAATAATCTCATGTAAGAAAAAATAAAAGGGATAAAAGTAGTACAGAAGATAGAAAAATCTATAAAACTGGTGGCTGGGAAATAGAAAATATATAAATTTATGTTATTAGAGTTTAGTACTTCTGTCGATCAATGTGTTACGACCGTTCGCGGAGAGACGCAGTCGCAGTAGCGAGAGGCTTAAATTCTCGCTACGATTCGGTGAATCGACGCCGCGAAGTAGTCGTTCCCCTGTTTCGGTTAAGATAAGAGGTGGTTAAATGAATATGACACAGTATAGTAAGTTATATTTCACCGTTTATTCCAACAACTTATAACGAAGGCAGTTACGCTGGTGCGTATGTACGAGATTTTTTTTTTTATTTATTTGTTGAAATTACAATCAATTCTCGCGTTGAGAATATGTACGAGATGAATGAGTGACTGATCTGTGGGTGTGTCCTACCCGGTGGAAGGATATTGACCGTTCGAAGGATGTGAAATCAGAACTGTCTTGGGAGACGATGCTGTCTCGGAGGAAAGCTAAGGATGGGTGTGTCTAGCGCACGGGACCATCGGATTTGTTGGTGACGATTTTAGTTAGGAGAGTGAAGGAAGTGGCTTCGTTGTTAATTGGTTAACGAAGGGTCTTAACCGCCCTCGAGAGAAAGTGGTTAGTGGGAGGAAAGTTGCAGCATACGTGAGAAAAACTAACTTTCCCTTGTCCAGTCGGGGTAGACAATAGTCTTTAGAAATTCTTCGGAAACAGACGTTTGTTTGGTTTGAAGGACCTTTTCTAGGAAATCTATGAGATTTATGGAAGGTACTTGAAACTATGGAGGATACGCTGCGAGTATCCGGTGACATCTGGTTGCCATATTGCTCGCGGTGCGACGTAACAAAATGGAATAGAAAGATTATACCACAGACGAAATTATACTTTATACTTTATTATACTTTATACTTTATTATTACATTAGATCAATTGACATCTTTGGAATTACAACGATTCGATACACATTTTAACTAAATATTTTGCAATGAAACACGTATTATTAAACAACATAATCATACTAAATTAATTTAATGTGACTATTTATTATTATTATATAATAACACAGTGATGAAAGAAATAAACTGGTCAAGTAATCTAAGGAACGATAATACGTATCTATGTCAGTGACAGTGAGAAAAATTCAGATATCTGTACTTAAGTGATTACACTTATAAGTATCATTATATATTATATAAATATGATATTTCGAATGGTATCATTTATCACTCATTAAACAAGAGTGTCATATCCAGAGAAATGATTTTACATATCTTAATCTTTGCTTTGATTACGATAGTAATAATTTCTATCAAACTTGATGAGGAAGATACATGAATAATTATCTAAAAGCTGAAAATCTTGGCAAATTCATTTGTACATAAACTAACAGGAATGAATTTTAAAGATACACTCTGCTCTCAACAATTAAAGCTGTCTTGTCGCAACAAAGTTTCAATAATTTTTTATGGACAACATGGCCCAGTTTGCACAAAGACTAAAAATTTTAACATTAAATTTGGATAAAAAATCTTACGGTAGAAGGAATGATATATCCTTCATTTTCGCCAATAATCTGGTCGAATTTAGTCAAGTAAAATGGTATTGTTTCGTTCAAAAGTTGATTCTTCCTCGCTTCCTTCTTTTCAGGATTCTCCTCCATGCGATAGTAGCAGATAGCTGAAACCAACCGTTACGTTCATTTGTGTTTTTCCCCCCAAACGAAGAGAAAATAAGTTGTGAAAGAAGGAGTAGCCTCTCATAGTTCCTACAATTTCTTCATTCTCTTTGCTTTCTTCAATATTGCCTCAACAAGTTCCTGTGGTTCACGATACTTGAAATATATACAATGTTACCAGCGTGGAAATTGTCTTGGAAACTTGGAAAATCTTTCAAGAGGAACAACATTGCTAACTGAGATTCGAGAAAGGAAAGGTAAGTAAATCCTTGCTTCTACTTAGAGCTTTTTTATTTACTTCTGACGAGTAAAGTACTGTTATTAAAATTTGATTAAAAGTACCAAGAATGTCGAGATATAAACAACCATTTGTGGAAAGGTCAGGAGAAGCAGAATTATCGAATAAACGTTATATAACTCTTAGTGATTAAGTAAGAGAAGAGAAACGAGAAAAAAGTCTTTTATCTAGGTCTTAATAAAGTATACTATATTTATCTCCATATCAAGAATAACAACAAGATATAAACAGTCTTCTAGAAATTGAGTAAATATTACATAATTACATCTTGAGCAATATTTTGCGTCTTAGCTTTTGCTTAAACATTATGATAATCTTAAATATCTGTAAATTCTTCACAGACTCTTTGCATCTTCTATACAGGTATCTCATGATCATGTGATAACACACAGGAAGAAAAAATAGAGGAAAAAACAGCGTAAAAAAAAGTTGCGTAGGAGTATCGTCGCACTACATCATTCGACAATTGATGCACGTCATGGCGATCGTCACGGTTTAAAGCAGGCCATCAAAAACACGTTTGTTATCGTACGGAAAAATCTGCGACGTTCCAGCTGTTCAGGTGCATCGAATTGTGAATCATCGGCGGTACGAAGCAAGGCGAGGGGCGTAAATAGAGAAAGAAGAGAAGAGAAGGATTCGCATAAATGATAAAATATAATCGTTCGTTCCTCGTCGATGGCGGATGGATGGCTTTAATCGTGGACGATATCGATACGATTATATTTTATACATTTGAAACAAATATAAAAGACAAGCAAAAACCAGAGATACGATCGTTATGATATTATTCAATCGGTAGCCTATTTACCTCGTTTATTGTTCACCTTCTCTGTCTAGTAATAATTTTTCGATTCGACTGGCGTGACGTTACGTTGGCGGTGTAAGAACACGATTTTTGGAAGCCATCGAATTCGTGATGTCGATAGAAATCTTCAGTTGGAATCGTTGTATCATAACGTAGTCTGCTTATTGTCGATAAGAATTTACTAAACTAAAAGTGACTACTAAAAGTTTCTATCCTCTAAATTCTATCTACGATTCTATAATCTAAAAACTGACTTTTGCAAACAAACTGTAACATTCGCTTAACGGAAAGACATACGTATCTTGTTTGTACTCGTCTTTTCACAATGAATTCTTGAACGTCTGTCTCTGTGGTGAGACAAATGCAAAGTCATCTCATCAGTTACTCACCTTGCTTCAAATCTCCAAGAGTATCGACGAGCACGTCGCATATCATCGCATCCCATTCGTTCTTTCCCATTAGATCGTACTTCCTCGCCAAGTATCGCGCCACAGCGTTACTCTGCGCTACCGGTTTCCCGTCTATCTCCAGCACAGGCAGCTTTTTATAAGGCATTGCTAAGAACAAACATGGCTCATATGAACACTGTGTAGAGGGAAACGATCGATAGGAAATCACAAGACAGCTTCCGAGGCCGTTGCGTTCTTGTGAATAGATGAATCGAAATCATTTCGGTTTTAATCAACATGGCCTAGTAAAGAAATACAGAAATGTCTTCTTTCTCCTTTTTTTCTTTTCTTACGATTACGATGGACAGGGTATCGCGTGTTTTTGACTGTTGGGAAGAACCTAAAGTTTTTAAAATCAAGGATAAAAGATAATACCAGACACGGAAAAAATATTAGAAAATGTACACGGTTCTTGTAATGAAAATTGAAATGCAAGGAATATAAATCGAATGTCTATTGCGAACGTAATTTTGTGTTTTACACCGACAGGATTGATTTACAGACTTACGTTGATTTTTTGTTTCTCTATTTGCAAGCGACATATAAGATTAAATCGAAGACTATGCTGCGTAAAACTTTTATTATACCATTTACGATAGAAATGTCGCAACAGAAGATCGAATTTTATGTCTGCTTTGTTCTTTCGACTTTTTAGCTATGTTCTTGTTCATTTCCGAACTGATTTCAATTTTTTATCCTTTTTTTCCGACAAGCCCTAAAAAGTTTTTAAATTATCGAGAAACGTAGAAGTATTTTTGTATTCCTATTTTAAGTCACCTATTTACGGTTTTCTCAAAATATTCGAAATGCTTCGATTCATTGAAAACAATAAAGATTGCAACACAAAAATTCGAGAATCGTAAGTGAATTAAGTTGGTATTCGATAAACACGATATTACGGAAGCAAAACTTAATGAAAAGTTCGACTTTATTCCGTATGAAATTTTACTTTAAGTAAGTTTAGCCTGCACGTGAAACGAAAGTTTTATATACAGAAAAGTTTGAGTAAATGGTAGATACCTGAGAGTTGAACGATGAAAGTAAAAATCGATTCTTCACGCTTACAATCCTTGTATTCAGGCCAGAGTTCTTCGGGGATCCTCTCGTCGGTATACTCGATGCCAGTATATGCAAATATGTACCGTATATGTTCGGCACGACCACGGGCATTGAAGTAGATTAGTTTGTAGGTATGTTCGTCGCTCATTTTCCTTGCTCTGCCAACTTATCGAGAAAAATGTTACAATTAACTCGTGTAATTAACAGACTGTGTGCGTGTTTGTGCGTAGAGAGAACAATTTATTTATAGATGGAATAATTCGTATAATACGCAAAATAAATCATTTAGAAGGCTGGAATATGTGTTTTTGAAACAATTAATTATGTCGAAAAATATTTCAAACGAGATATAATTATGAAAAAAATAATAATTAAATGTATGTAAATGTATGTAATAATAGTTAAATGTATGTAAATGTAATAATTAAATGTAATTAGTTGTGAAAAAAATAATAATAAAAAGTAAATAAATGTAAAAAAGGAATTAAATGTAATTAGTTTCTTTATACGCACGCGATATTATTGGCGATATATGACGGTCAACTTTATTTTTTTAAATAGATATATTTGTACGTATATTTTTAGATATAAATACATATATTATATAGATATAATAGTATATATAATATATATAATAATATATATGTCGAGTCTGAATCTCCGAGTCCGAGCTCGAGGCGCCCTCCCGGGGAGGGCTCGCGGGAGGTAGCGGTTCTGCGTTGAAGTTCTCCATCGTCCGGTCGCGCGTGGGGTACCTTTATTGTCGATAGTTACACTAGTGACGAGGGCCTCAGGCTTGATAACGAATCCGCGGCCAACGGGAGGACTATCATATAAAAAGCAACAGGATACACGAAATAATATAATTCTGACTAGGACAGCATAAACGCAAGAAGTGTTGATATTGAAAAAAATATTTAATTTTGTATATAAATATTTTCATATTTAAAAAAGTTTCCGGAAGCAGGAAGATTTACAAACAAATAATATGATAAACCGAATGTTTCATGATCCTTTTCTAATTAGAGTGTGTGACAGCATGTGAGAACGTTTCTTAAAAATATGACTTATTGCAATTACTTAATCGCAATTATAAACGATTAAGACCTTCTCACAACGAGGCAATCTATCCAAAGTATAAAACTCGTTATACTTGATGAGAAAACAAATCTCTACTTAGGTTTCATTTCGTTTCATCGCGTTCATAAAAAGTGAATTTGTATGAACACATCGTGCAATTTAGTAATTAGGACCGTTGATCTCGCTGCAACATAGATGGATAGAAAAAAGCCATTTAAAATGATACAACGTCGGGAAGACAATTATGAAAATTATAAATGAAACACAAGATAAAATTGTTTAAGATTAATTCTTCTTTTTTTTTTTTTTAATCGCGAGTGTTTGCAAACGAAGTTTCAATCTGTTTACAATGATAGCAATGAGAGGAGGATGTCTATGAAAGTTATAAATGCGATATTGAATAACATTTCTGCGAGTGGGTTTCTTTTTCGTTACAAATGTTTTTTAAACGAATCTGCAATCTGTTGGAAACAACGGAACAGTAACGGTACGACTGATAGGGAAATAAAAAAGATCGCGTTTTATTTGAACAGACAAATCTTTGAAATCTATTCGAAAGTCTATTTGAAATGGTACGTGCTCGAAAAGAACGGTGAATACTATAGAAGAAGGATTAATTAAAATTCTTATTAATCTGTACGCTTTGTATATTAAATACCTTGATCGATGCCAAGATAACAAATTATTATACAAAACAGTGAAGTATCCACGTCTGACATTAATATTGAGTATTACCATTACTGTAATTTAATTTTTAACCGATCCTGAAAATTCCTTAGAACGTAAAAAGTATAAAATGTTACTGTGCATTTCAAGATTAAATGCACTGTAATTTAGAAACAGTTATGAAGCGGAAACAAATAATTTATTCAGAATAAGAATTCTACGTAATCATGTTAAAAAAAAAGAACGTACTTATAACGCGTTTAAACTCCAAATATGTAAAGACAATAAGGGAAGAAAATTAAACGAAGAATCGTATTTTCTGTAAATTCACACAAGATTTTATCTAAAAAGAAATTAAGATTTTTTGAAGAACGTACAAGACGGAACACGAACAATAAAAAAGGGATGTTAAATACAAAAAATAGATTGAAATTTAGATTATGAAATATAAAAAAAATGATATTGCATAATTTACAATTATTTTCGATAGCTTACGTCAGTATGTTGGAGTGTAAACTTTAAAATATTCAAAAACTGATACCATTCAGACATAATTTAGAAAAACAATAAATTGCGGAAACCGATAGTTAAAACTCGATACGATCGATACTCCAAAGCTCTAATCCTAATAATTACTCAGCAATAATAACCGATAATTCATGTTGATTAATGTTTGAACTCCGTTTTTTTTTCTGTATGTGTATACAAATTTTGTACAGTTTGATAAAGCGAAATTAAATTATCATCCTTTTGTACTACTTCAAACATTGAGATTTGTCATCTTCAAGGTCGATCACACATAGTTTCAGATTGCGGAATTGCAAGGGTAATTAATTTTGCAATCGGTTTTCCTTTGATATAGATGTGAATACAAATAGCCATTGATTGACAATATACCGAAGCAATTCTAGTTTAATTTGAAGTCATCGATCCTTTGATATTTTTGGAAGAATAGTAAAAGTACAACAGTACAACAAAGTAGAAAACAAGAAAAAATGGCGTTAACTAAAAGATAGCTCCAATGTATGTCATAAATATTATCTATATATCATTTGTAAGATGTAAGTGACCAAGATATCGAATTATACAAAAATTGTATGTAATGATTAATACTTGAACGTTACTTACATTTATGTACATGAAAATTTGATCTTTTATTAACTAAGTTATTGATCGACAAAATGACTTCCTACATAATTCTCCGCCTGAACTGAAATGCATATTTTTTTTTACGCAAGCCTTATGTGTACCTAGTAACGAGCAAACAGATTAATTACTTTACACACGGTCGTATCTTGTTTGCTGTAGGCGAGTTCTCTCGTGTAATCAACGAAGTACTCAACTTTAAAGCGATAACAGAAGAACATTATTGTATCGATAAAAATCATGCTTTTTTCAAAGAAATATGTAACTCGCATTTTTTTTAAAGCAACCCTCATAACGTATTGAATATGTAAGGAAATTCGAGGATTTGGGAATACAAATTATTGACTATATTTCCCATACAACAGTTATACACCTATATTCCTCTCTAAGAACGTCTTGCACGCACGCTGGTTGCCAACCGACTAGCCTAGATTCTTCTAACATCTGGCAACAGTCTTTTGTCTCGACTGAGTCCTTGACGCCCTCTAACCCTTACACACACACTCTCATGTACAGTGTAAATGTATCACTTCCCTAACACGCCTCCTTACATTTATACTGTACACTTAATTTTATTTACATACTTGTCGAATTAACAAAATATTTGACATTTATCGCTTTCTTTACATTTCTCTTATTTTACATTCATCCATGACCTAAACCTTTCAAATTTCTCTCTACACAGTGCCTTCGTAAAAATATCCGCAGTGTTTTCTTCTGTACTTACTTTTATTATGTTTATCTTATTTTCCTTTACGTACTCGTGAACGTAGTGGTAATGAACTTCGATGTGTTTAGAATTTTTTGTAAAAGTTCCGTATTTTGCTATACTCATTACTCCAGAGTTATCCTCGTAGATTTTTACAGGGTTATCGTCTACATTTACATCGAAGATTTTCATTAGTTCTCTGATAGTCATTACTTCGCTCACCGCTTCCGATAGAGCTACATACTCTGCATACGTCGAGGCTTTTGTCACACACCTTTGTTTTTTAGACTTCCATCCAATTACATTTCCATACAATCTAATTACATACCCAGAAGTCGATTTCCTATCTATATGATCTCCTGCCCAATCAGCGTCCACATAACAATCTATCGTTTCGCATTTTTCATTTCTTTTATAATGTAGCCCTAAATCTCTAGTCCGGTACAAATATTTCAATATTCGCAAGGCATATTTAAAATGTGTCTCGTTACAACAATCTTGAAATCTACTCAGATAATTCACACTATAACTTATATCGGGTCTGGTATTTACACTAATATACAGCAATGCGCCAATTAAATTCTTGTAACCAATGTCCTCTCTATTTATCTCAGCTTTTTCAATTTTTAAGTTGGTCTCCATAGGTGTACAGTACAATTTGCTGTTATGTAATTTATATTTGTTTGCTAATGATTCTATGTATTTCTTTTGGCTTAATCTCATTTCATTTTTTTAAATAATCATACTCTATATTTATTCCAAGATATTCTTTTACTTCACCTAAATCTTTCATTTCAAATTTATCAGTTAATAATTTTTTTTACACTTTGTATCTTCCCTTTGTTTTTACTACAAATCAACAAATCGTCTACGTATATTAACAAATAAACAACATTTTCTCCCTCTCCATAAGTATATAGGCACAGCTCTATATTGTTCTTTTTAAAACCTAATCTCGTCACATACTTATCAAAACACTCATACCAGTCCCTCGGACTTTCTTTTAACCCATAAAGCGCTTTCGATAATTTACAAACTCTATTCGTTCCGTCCGCATATCCCTTTGGTTGATTTACATATACCTCCGAGGTTACTTCACCATTTAAAAAGGCAGTTTCTACATCCATTTGCTCAATTATTAATCCATTTTGACAACAATATGATAGCAATATCTTAAAGGTCTGATTACTCGCCACTGGAGAATATAGGTCATCGGCTACGTTTCTTTGTTGAAATCCCCTTACCACTAATCTAGCCTTATACCTGTCCTCTGATTTTTTCGTGTAAACCCATTTTACATCTAATACTTCTTTGCCTTTTACCCTTTCTACCAATTTCCAAGTTTTATTCTTATAGAGACATTCTATTTCCTTATCCATAGCCTGTTTCCAAACTTCATTATTTTCGCAACCAATCGCCTCCTCAAATGTACGAGGGATATCTACTTTACAAATAATTTGCATGAATCTCGCAAATATTTTCCTTTTCTCGATACCTTACTGGAGTTTTCTTAATACCTGTAGATCTCCTAGGAGTGTTTGAGCTTTCAATACTACTATTATTTTCATCTTTCCTACCTTCTAACTCTTCCTTATCCATACCATCCAATGAATAGTTATCTTCGCTATCATTTCTATCTGCCTCTAATGAATTTTCCTCAAAACCGATACATTTAGTGTCTGTCTCAATGACCTCTACATGTCTAGCTATTGTTATTTTTCCACCTAATAAGACTCTGTATCCTACTTCACTATATCCTAATAGAATTCCCATATCTGCCTTCTTGTCCCATTTGGAAACTCTTTTTTGTTCTGGCCTTCTTACAAAAACTTTACTTCCATATAGATGTAGATTTTTAACACTTGGTTTTCTCCCGAAGAATATTTCGAAAGGTGTCTTTCTTTCTATAGTATTCGCTAATATTCGATTTTTCAAGTATGCCGCTGTACAAACTATTTCCGGCCAGTACCTTTTATGTACTTTCGCTTCCGCTAACAAGCAACGCGCCATGTCCATCACTGTTCTATTATACCTTTCCGCTGTCCCGTTTAATTCATGTACGTATGTTGGGCAATTATTTATTCTTATACCTTTATCCCTAGCAAACTTATAAATTCGATTATTTAAATATTCTTTACCATTATCGCATCTTAATATTTTTAACCTCTTGCCCGTTAAATTTTCGGCTTCATTTACGAACTGTACGAAAGAATCAAAGACCTCATCTTTTGATTTTATACAATAGATCCTAGCTATTTTACTATAATCATCGATAAATGAAATGAAATATTTTTCTCCATTGAATCCGGTGGTCTTAAAAGGACCACATACGTCCGTATGAATAATTTCCATTATTTCCCTAGCGTTAGTTCGATTATTTTTGAAAGGTAAGTTATGCATTTTGCTTTCTATACACACCCTACATTTCAAAAGTTCCTTTTCAAATTCATTCGGTATGCCAGTCACTAGCTGCTCTTTACCCAAAATCTCTAAATATTTAAAATTTACGTGTCCTAGCATCCTATGCCATCTTTCCTTTTTACTCATACCACTACGTTCGGCGCTGTTTACTAAGTGCTTCTTCCCTTTCAATATACTTTTTATTCTATATGTCCCATTTTCTTTGAACGCTACAGCTGTAAGTTTATTATCCTCATCTATTACTTTCGCAATATTTCCTTTGGAAATAACCGTATTCTTATTGTCTGTTAGTTTACCTAAACTAATCAAATTTGCGGACATTTCTTTCGCGTAAAATACTTTCCTCATATTTATTTCATTTTGTTTTCCGAATGCTTCAAAATAACTTATAACATTCCCAACTTTTGTCGCTTTTATCGGTCTATTATCGCCTAAATATATATTTACCGGTTCTTTTAGGTCGATAGATTTATCGAAATAATTTATATTATTAATTATGTGATCAGTACAACCGCTATCTAATAGCCACACTATTTCGTTCTTACTTATCTCATTCGTCTCACTGCTGTTTGCTGCGTGCGCCGTTGCTATCCATATGCCTGCTCTTGAGTTTCCATGCTCGCCCGTGCCGGTTGTTGATCGACGATGAAAGTTTCCACGTCCTCTGCTCGTATTGCCTTTGTTCCCTCTTCCTCTGTTTCGACCACGTGTTGGCCCATGCCAATAGCCGTTACTGCTTTCCGCTTGGACGCCATTTTGACACTCTCTCGCAAAGTGTCCTAATCTTCCACATCTGAAGCATCCTTCCTTTTTTGCAGAAAAGGCGTTGGTTTGCCTTTCTCCTCCATTGGATTTATTTTTCTTCTCTGCTATTTCTATTTTATTTTTCACATACGCTACCGTTTGATTCTCTTCTTTCAATGCGTCTATTATGTCCGCTATGTAGCTGTATTCTTCGGGTAACGTATTCAGCATGTAATTCAGCTTTTCCCTCTCACTTACTTGTGCGCCCGCACTTTTTAATTCATTGATTAATTTTTCGAAATCGTTAAAGAATGATGCTGAATCACTGTAGTTCTCCAGTCTTATGTTTTCCAATCTCCTTCTGCATACGATCTGCAGTGCCGTCGACTCTTTCAAGTACATTTCATCGAACCTTTTTATTATATCATACGCCGTTTTTCCTTCCCTAACATACTCCAATTGTCTGTTCGATATTGCACTATAAATTATATTAATCGCCTTCAAATCCTTTTTGTCCCAGTCTTCATCGTCTCTTTCGTTCTTCATTCTAGTTGTAACAACCTCGCATTCCTTATATTTGAGAAACATCGTGATTCTTTGCTTCCACATTCCATAATCCTCACCATCGAATATAGGTATCATGATTTGCGATCTCTCCATTTTAATTGATTCCTTTTTTTTTCTTTTCTTACTCAAGCGTTCCTACGTGCTCGAAGTATATTTTTTTTCTGAAAGTTTTTTTTCTTTACTGAAAACTCACTCGCAAGATCGTAACCACGCACTAAATATCTTGCAAAACTAGTAACCACGCTCTGCTACCATGTTAAGGAAATTCGAGGATTTGGGAATACAAATTATTGACTATATTTCCCATACAACAGTTATACACCTATATTCCTCTCTAAGAACGTCTTGCACGCACGCTGGTTGCCAACCGACTAGCCTAGATTCTTCTAACATCTGGCAACAGTCTTTTGTCTCCACTGAGTCCTTGACGCCCTCTAACCCTTACACACACACTCTCATGTACAGTGTAAATGTATCACTTCCCTAACAGAATAAAATAATCATACATTTTTTTTTGTTCAACATTTGTAAAATACGATATTATCAAGATCACCAAGCAGGTAATCTTCAATTCTTAATTAATATAATAAAAAACATAATTAATGATTGTTTGATGGTTTTATTATTATCTCTATAATACAAAAGCACAACATCGTGTCAACAGTTTATATAGTTCGTATGTTTCTGTAGGAATACACAAATAACAGTTCTCTATCACAACGTAATCTAAAGGGAAAACCCTAACTAAATGACAAAAATATCGGTAATAACTGGAACTAATGAATGTTAAAAGCAATCAGTATATTCCTGTAGTATCGTGGACGAAAGGCCTGGGAAATATCGGACGAACTATGAACAGTGTCGCGAGAGCCGAGGCGCCGTCGGGCCCATCAATGTGTCATCGGTCTTTTCAAGTGCATAGTTTCGTGGAAAAGACCTACGTGACCCTGGCCACGAGCGTCTGCAGAACACGTGTGCGGTGGGCCTAGGAAAAGGGCAATAGAATGGGACAACGGCCAGAGAGAGTCAGTCGAGAAGCAGAGTGCGAGTTGAGCGGACACGGAGTGTGAGTCGGCGTGCGAAGATATCGTAGTCTGTCCTTTTGTTATCGAATATCACTCATTAAAATACCTTAAACTTTAAACTCTACCAGCAATCACTTGTCCTTACTCTAAGAATCCACAAGTTACTACATTCCATACAAACTTCCATCAACACGATTCGTTCTTCATTCTCTCAACACACTAAGGCCGTGTCACGTCGATTCGGGGTAATTTCACGTTCCGCACGCAAGGTGAGAAATTCGTACTTAAATTTTGATTGTTATTAGAAAATTTATTGAACACTGACAGAGTAACAATACAGAATGGTCAAACAGCACAGAAAAGAATGTTCTTACAACGACTCGAGAGGTACTTTTTTATATCAAGGACCCGGCTCCTGTGGAGGGGCTATCTCTGGATGCCGGTCACATAGGGTTTCTATTACTGCTTAGCCATCATATTGCTGACCAAGGTATGTGAGGCATAACCATCCTTTCGTTGCGTTCTCACGACCACCGGGACATTCCCCCCTCCTTAGCTTCGCTTTGCTCCGCTAAAGCGTAAGGCTCTGGTGGGGCTTCTAAGTTGAATGATCCCCTCATCTTCGTCTTCGGTGATATTTTGGAAGGTGACCGTCCTTGGTACTGTTGATGTTTGATCGATCCTGTTTACGCGAGCGGTAGGGCAGAGTATTTTGATACGTACATTTTTAGGAAATGATCGGCGTAGACATTCGAAAAGTTTACATTTGTACATTACATATATTGTTCCTAGTCCTAGGGCTATGATTCCTAATATTTGTAGTGTGGATATGCCATATTCCTTCAATGAATTTATGCGTCGCTCAAATTGCAGGGTACTGATTTGTGTTTGTAATGTGTCGAGGTTGGCTTTATATTGGTTAAAATTGTGAGTTACTTTTGGAGCTGTTTCTAATATTTTCTCTAATATTGGAACATCTGTTTCTTCGAAGCTGTATATGCTATTCTTAAATTTGGTTTCGTAAGAGATATTTTTATGTGATCCTCCTATTTTAATTATTTTTTATTATTTATTATGATCGTATGTGATTATGCACCCGGTTTTACTGCTAATTAAGCTTGGTTGTCTAATTTCTAGGATTTTATGTGTTTTACATAACACGTCGATTTGTACATTTTTCGCAGGAATAATAATATAATGGTTTTCCGTCTGCAAAGGTACGAACGTCAATTCTTCCAGCTTGAAGACAGCAGTCGGGCAAGTTTTGACCGTCTGTCGATTAGTAATTAATTCTGATCTGCATTCAGGTGAATTGATTCTATTGTGACTCGGTTGAGTTCTTTTACAAATGTGGATGATTGCCGTTCGTTTACAATATTTGTTTAAGTAGTGACTATCGACAAAGGTGTATTGTTCTGAGTCGGTTAGAGGCAAAAATCCGTTTCTATTACAGGCGCAATGAATACAGAGTTTTGTTTGGAAGGTATCGGGTAAATTTTAGTTATTTTCCATTCATCGTTTTCCAAAAGCGGCACAGTTATTGTATATATAAGTTTGTTATCTCTTATCCATACCTTTAGTTTGCTTAGATCTATAATTAGTTGAAAGTTTTGAACTGAAGGTTCGATATGGTTAGTCATAAAGTTTTGTCTCGTTATTTGGTCAAGTGTTTTTAAGAATTATTCGGGTTCTATAACTTGTGGGTTTATGATTCCTTGTTTCCCTAACATAACAGTGTTAAAAATTTCGTCGATGTTTATATGGAGTTCTGATATGGTAGATTCGGTTTGAATTAATAGGGAGACTAATATTTCGTTTTTTTCATTGTGGTTTTCAATCTTGTGTATATCGTTGGCTAAGTTTTCAAGTTGATTTGTTTTGGTATTGTCTAGCACGCGTTTGATGAGTGCGGTTTGGTTACTAAGAATTGTTTTTATTTTATTGTTGGAAACAAATAATGTATCGATGTTCTTGTTAATGAGTTCTAAATCGTTTTCGTCGAGAGTTCCGAATAAAGTTTTGGATACTGAGCCTATGACATTGAGCAATCCGCGTTTGCTTTTATAACGCAATAATAATTTGAGTTGCCGAGTCAGGTTTTGAAGATTTCTGTACTTAAATTTTAGGCTGCTTATTTCTGGTATGTAAGCGCAAGGTGGTTTACATTGACGGTCTATTAAATCTATTACGCGTTGTAATCTATTAACTTGGTCAATTGGATCGTTAAGGCCTACTATAAGGGTGATATCTATTTGTTCGTTGCACAGATAGCAATTGTCAATGTGTTCCAGGAATATGTTGGCGTAATTCAATGGTTTTACTTCTAGATCGCTTCTAATGTACTCGAGTGTTATGATGATCCATATTATGGTCTTCTTCCTGAAAGGTAGGGTTTTAGCCTGTTACCGTGGATTCTTTGCGTGTGACCGTTGGAATATTCGATAAGATAGGTGGGTGGATTGGATGAGAGGATTTCTGCAGGTCCTAGCCATTCGTGGTCTAGCTTGTTAGTTTTGTGATCGTTATGTACCCATACTTTATCTTTTACTCGGAATATCGTCTGTGTTTTAATAATTTTTCGCATTTGATCCCTCTGGTATCGCTTTTTGTTAGATTCGGTAACTCGTCTTGCTTTAGCTATATAGGCGTTGTGTCGATTTTTCCAGAGGTTAAACAATTGTTCTCTGGTTAGGCTAGGAGTGGTTGATATTGAGGATGGCATTGTCGTCCAAATGTTAGTTCGAATGGGGTATGTCCGGTCGTCTCGTGTACTGAAGTATTATATCCCATGCATATTAATTTTAAGTTTTCATCCCAGTCGTTCTGTCGGTCGGTCGTACAAGTTCGAATAAGGTCCTTTACTACGGCATGCGTTCGTTCAAGGGATCCGTTAGATTGTGGATGGAAAGAAGTGGTTTTTATGTGTCGGATTTTGAAAGCCCTTTCAAATGTGTCCATCAATTTACATACGAAATTTCGTCCCATGTCCGTCAGAATACTTTTTCGTGCGGAAAATATGTACACATAGTGATCCAAAAGTTCGTTAATGATTGAGTTGGCTGTTTGGTCTTTTAAGGGTATGAGGATGAGATATTTGGTTAATTGATCTTGGATAGACAGGATAAACTGATTGCCCCGTTTGGTTTTGGTGAGAGGTCCGAATATGTCCATTGCGATTTTGTCATTAGGATTAAGCGGTGTGTCAGTTATCATAGGTTGTTCCTTGGCCCTGATACGATTTAGCTTTTCTCGTTGGCAGGTTTCGCAGTTTTGTATGAATTCTGTAACGTCTTGTTCTAGGTTTGTCCAGTGATGGTGCTCTTGTATTCGTTTCACGGTGCGGTGTATACCTAAGTGTCCTACTAATTCGTTATGATTTTCGCGTAGTATCGTTTGTTTTTGTTCGTTATCGTAGTCTACTGGCGGATCTTGTCCAAATATTAATTTAATTTGAGGGAATCTAGTTGTTAGAAACCTTAGCATGAGTTGAATATTTACCTTTTCTAACGTGCTGAAGCTATTGTCGTTTATTCCTATTTGTAAGCGTCCGGTTCGGTGTTTAATAAAGTGTTTGGTTAATTGACGCAACCAATGCTGTTCGTTAAAGTCTCCCAGTTCGGTCTTTGTAATTTGTTTAAAGTGTGGTCTGTTAGGTTTTTGGGTTATCGGAGCTGGGGTGATATTGATTTTCCAGTCTATATACTCGTCATAATAGTCCGGGTTTTCTACATTGGGTTGGATTTCTTCATTAGTGATAGGATACAATCGGGATAGAGCATCTGCAGCTGTATTTTCTTTTCCTTTTTTGTATTCGATTTCATAATCGTACTCCTCGAGTCTCAAACGCCATCGCATGAGTCTCGATGAGGGGTCTTTAACATTCTTTAACCATTTCAAGGCTTGATGATCGCTTTGAATTTTAAATTTTCTACCAAGTAGGTATTGTCTTAGTCTTTTGATTGACCATACTATTGCTAATAACTCTTTCTCGGTTGTGGAATAATTCTTTTCAGGACGGTTCAAAGTTCGGGATATATAACAGCATGGATGTCCGTCTTGGGAGAGTATTGCTCCTAACCCTTCGTTACTTGCGTCTGTTGTTAATGTGAATGTTTTGTCAAAGTCTGGATATTGTAGTACAGGGGCTTCGCAGAGTTTTTGTTTTAGTGTGTCAAATGCAAGTTGTTGTCTATCGGTCCAGTAGAATGGAGTGTCCTTTTTTGTGAGATCTGTCAATGGTTTTGCGATTTTAGAAAAATTACGTATAAATTTTCTATAGTATCCAACGAGTCCTAAGAATGACTTTATGTGGGTCGCGGTCTTTGGTGTTTTAAAGTCTTTCACGGCTTGAATCTTTTTGGGATTAGGCTTTACTCCTTCCTTTGTTACTACGTGTCCTAAGTATTCTAATTCCGGTTTCAAAAATTCGCATTTGTCCGGTTGTATTTTTAATCCTAAATTTTGTAGTCTGTCTAGTATAATGGCTAGATTTCGGTTATGTTCTTGGATGGTGCTCCCGAATATTATAATGTCATCCAGGTATACGAAACAGTTATTTCCTATTAACCCCCGTAGCGCGGTATCCATCATACGTTGAAACGTCGCCGGTGCGTTTTTAAGGCCGAAGGGCATGCGATTATAGTGGAAGTGACCTTGTGGGGTTGAGAATGCAGTATATTTTTTGGAATTTTGCTCCATAGGTATCTGGTGAAATCCTGACGAGAGGTCTAGGGCCGAGAAAAATTTAGCTTTGCCTAAGTGCTCGAGTATTTCGTCCGAATTTGGTAAAGGATACGCGTCTTGGTCTGTTTGCTCGTTTAATTTTCTAAAATCTATAACGATTCTCCATTTTTGTTTGCCTGATGCATCTAATTTTTTTGGAACTACCCAAATTGGTGCGTTATATGGACTGTCCGATGGTTCTATGATTTGTTTGTCTAACATGTCGTTGATTTGAGTCTCGATTTCCTTTTTATGACATTCGGGCTGTCTATAAGATTTGATGTTTATAGGTTTGTCTGTCTTGAGTGTGATTGTATGTTCTGTCAAGTTGGTACATGGTAATGAGTCTGTTTCCATATTAAAAACGTCTAAGTAATTGATGAGGATTTTCTCAAGGGGTTCTCGAAGGTCTGGATCAATATGTTTGGTACGTATTATTTGTGCGAATTTATTAATTTGGCTTAGTTTATCGGGTTTCTCTATTTCGTTTGTAATGTGACAGATTTGCTTACCAGTGTTGATGAAACATACTGTTGTGGGCTTTCCTTCGATGTATTGGGCTGAGATTAGAGTTTCGCCTGGTCTTATCTTGCTATCGGTTTCCTGGAATGGTAATATAATTTCGTCCAAGGTTAGTTTATTGTTAGTGACGCTGTACTGATACTTTGTAAGGAATGGGAGTCCGATTATTCCATCTTCGATTAGGGGAAAGTTGTTAGGGACTACGTAGAATTGATGATTTTTCTTGAGCATGGTTAAGTTGCAAATTTTGTTAGTGGTATGTTTGTCACTTCCCATTAGGAAGGTTTTTGGGTTAGAAGTTTGGACGTTTAGTGAGGCTTTTTCTTTTATAAGGTTGATTCCTGCTCCGGTATCGATGAGGAATCTGGCTCTTCCTCCGTCTCTTCGTTGCAGTACGATTGATAGTAATCTTCCGGTGGTGGTGCAGTTAACTCGATGTAAGCTTCCTCTGGGTTCTCCGTTGTTTGGTTTACTCGAGGTGGAATCTTTCCTTGGCTGGCAAATGGAAAATTTCGAGAGTAGCATTTTTCGGCTGTGTGTCCAATTCGTAAACACTTTGGACACTTCGGTTTCATGCGGTCGTCTAATGGTCGGCTAGGTAGCTGAGCAGAAGTTTGTGGCTGTGAATCGGTAGTAGTTCGCTTGGATACTAATGTAATGTTGTGAGATTGATTCTTTGGGCGGTTGGCAACACGATTTGCTTCTCGTAACCATTGTTCTCTATCAGCTGCTAGTCGTTGGGCAAGGTTCAGGTTCTTTGGATCGCTAGATACCACCATCTGTCCTATCTCGTATCGTAAGTTGAGCAAATATGTTTTAAGTGCTTCGCGTTCTTCAATATCTATAGCTACGCGTCGTTCTGTTGGTGTGCGGTTTTCGTTTTGGACTGCATAATTTAATTCGTTTAGCTGTTGTCGGAATCTGGAGTCAAAAGATTGTACACTTTCTGTTGCCCCTTGTTTTAAATTCTTTAATTTGTCCCTACAGTTGCTAATAGTTGTTGGTGTTAATACGTGTTGTCTTAAGCATGAATATAAGTCTTCGAACGAGTTGATTTTTAGATATCGTATGTTTCGTTTCGCGTTGTCGGTAATCTTTTCGATCAGTATGAGATCTAATAATAGCTCTCTGTCACTTGCCTTGCACCTAGCTCTTGCTTTGCGGACCGATAAGATGAAATCTTCAACGCCTACGTCATCTTGACCACGTAGTGTCTCGACAGTTCGTATGGCCTTATCTGCCTCGAGCCCTCGATCTTCGTTGTAGTTGTTTATTGGTTTAATCGCGGCGCGGCTAGATGCGGCTCGTGGTCTTTGTGACGTGTTCGGTCCGTCAGTTTCGTCATCCGTTACGTTATCAGCAGCGGTTTCTAAATGGGCGTTTATTTGCGACTGGTCAGTCTCGGTGTCGTATTTTATTTCCATGGTTTTTGCAAGATCGCGTATTTCTTTAGAGCGATTTCTATCGCTAGTTTCCGCAAATTCTTTTATGTTTTTAATGTTTTGATCGGTGCTGTTTCTAAAGCTTCTAAACTCGTGAGTTAGGCTTTCAAATTGTTCAATCAGGGTAGCGATTAGTTCGTTTTGTTTAGCGGTACTCTTGTCAGTTGGGTTCATGCTGAGAAATATGACACTTTCGGCGGAAGAGGAGTCACTATCTTCAGAACGTATTTCAGGCTTACGGTTTCGATAATGTACGAAAGCCAGCTTACCGAGATTCTTTGCAGATCCTTCTTTTGATCAAGGAGGTGACCGTGGTCCTTCGCTGTAGAATCCGTAGAGTTCCCGTTGAAGTTTCCTCTTGATGCGATGAATGGATCCTGGCAGGATCGCCAATTTTGTCACGTCGATTCGGGGTAATTTCACGTTCCGCACGCAAGGTGAGAAATTCGTACTTAAATTTTGATTGTTATTAGAAAATTTATTGAACACTGACAGAGTAACAATACAGAATGGTCAAACAGCACAGAAAAGAATGTTCTTACAACGACTCGAGAGGTACTTTTTTATATCAAGGACCCGGCTCCTGTGGAGGGGCTATCGCTGGATGCAGGTCACATAGGGTTTCTATTACTGCTTAGCCATCATTTTGCTGACCAAGGTATGTGAGGCATAACCATCCTTTCGTTGCGTTCTCACGACCACCGTGACAACAGCAATCTTTAAACGCTTATAAAACCATAAGCAATCGTGAAGTTTAGAATTCGCTAATTGGGCGTCTCTCAATCCAGTTTTTGATCTTGGGCAGAAGGAGGACCTTTTTCTCCAGCAGCTTCAGATTCTCGTAATTCTCGATCAGATCAGACTTGTACATAAAGTTCAAATAATCGAGCAGAGCAACGAATGTTAAATCAGCGCAAGAGAGAGTACCATCGTAGAAGTAGCCGTCATTTTCCTTCACTTGCTGGTCCAAACGTTCTAAAATGAACGGCAGCGTCTCTTCAGCAGCCTTGCGTTTTGCAGCTTTGACCTTCTCGTCCTCCTCATAGTGGAAGGCGGCAATTTCTGAAAATTTGTTTTCAGTTAAATACTCTTCGCTAATGTTATACTAATTTGAATACAGTGTTGTGCGAAATTTAAATGATACTGAAGATAGAATTACAATCCTTTTTAATCCTTTGTCTTGCATTGTTGACATACGTGTATCGTTCGATTAAATCAAATATTAAATCGGATTTCAACTAATAAATACCTGAACAGATATGTACTATCTGTTATCAAGATTCTCATAAGATTTATGCAAAGCAGCACTGGATACTCACTATGACGAATATCATGAATAGTATCAACAGTGGCATCAATATGAAGATTTGCCCAGTCAGTCTTTCCAGCTAAGTCATATTGTTTGGCTAAGTAACGTCAAATAGCTGTAGACTGAGCAACCTTCCTTCTATCAGCTACGAGCATAGGAAGCAGGCCATAAGGAGTCACTAAAACCATACAACTAATAGAATCAAAGATTCTATCGAACAAACAGATTATGATGCTTCTTAAATATCTAGCTTCCTGTTATCTGTTTTGGAAAGATATAATTTAATTTATTGATAATTTATCAGCAAACGAAGGGCATTGTCTCCTTAACAATACCTATTGTTCTCCCACATATCTTATAGAGCAATGGAGAGTAAACAATAATCTCTGTTATACTCTGCATAATTGTGTTCTACTTTATTTAGCTACTTTAGTTAAATTAGGAAAGATGAGATTTAAGAAACAGAACTTCTTTAAATTTTAAGCTTACAGGGCTTTATTTCTGGCCAGACGTCCTTTTTGATACGTTCATCTTCAAATGGAATACTAGCATAGCTGAAGAAGAACGGATTGGTTCTGCCAATGCCGTAACTGGGAAGTAAGTCAATTTATAGAGCGGCATCCTCCTGGAAGTATAGTATATACAAAGTAAAAACGAAGAATCATTGATGACAAGAATTATATTATTACAAATTATGAAGTATAAGACAATTTAAGTAAAAAGCATCAACTACTAACTACTCGCATAGCTATTTGTATCTTTATATTTTAATATAGCTTAGATATAAAAAGAATATTATTTTTGGATGTAATAATGTATAAACTTGCGCCAAATATTATAACAAAATATTGCACTTTCTATTTAAGTAGGATAGACATATTACCGGCAGCATATCTTTTTTCTATAGCAATGAAATTGTTTATAAAAAAGTTTATAAGAAAACTATCAATTAATGCAAACAACGCATTTCAAAATATTAATTACATTCGCGCGATTCGTTATCTCTAGTATTAATTTAACCATATGGTTCTATACACCCAAGACCCTCTAACAGTAATTTAGTACCATTACTAGTCGTATGTACAATGTATGTTTGTATGCAACTTTCGTAACTACAAAACATTCAGCAGTGATTATATATTCTTCCAAACATAAGAAACATTTTCTAATTGCATACTTAAATTTATCGATCAATTATGAACATATGATAACATTTATTTCTTTCAACTACTAATTTTCAAATCCTCTGCTGTTCCGTTAATTGAACGACGCGCCGACTTTTCGTACAAGTATCTTGTATCTTATCTGTATTATTTAGTTATCAATAAAGAAGAAACATTTTCTAATTGTATATTTAAATTTATCGATCAATTATGAACATGTAATAACATTTATTTCTTTCAACTACTAATTTTTAAATCATCTGCTGTTCGGTTAATTGAAGGATGTCGGCTTTCTGTAGAAGTATTTCATATTTATTATTTAATTATGAATAAGGAAAAAACATACAAAATATAGTTTTTAAACGGTTTATTATTTATAAAGAGAAACTTTGACTCAGGATATATATACTATATATATACTATTTACTTACAATTTTTTTTTTAAGACTTCAAAGTCGAAACAAGCACAGGAAATTTCCAAGCCGGTTAACAGAAACTTGAATGAGACAAAAATAACCTTTAGATCTCTATATGTTCTTCTTCCCCCCTGTTGCTTCCACGTAACTCTTATCCTATTGGTGGAGCTGTGCTGATATGTGAAATTATGACTACATAAAAACATCCGGAAAGACTCATTGAATGATTTTATAGTTTAAGGTTAATAAATTTCCATAAATTAAAGTTGAAAATTTATGAGAACATGTTTTCTGTAACAAAACTTAGTAAAAACAAACTAGTAAGGTTTATAGATTCTTTAATGATTATGTATGTATTCATAAACTAATTCGATAAACATCGTTCGATAAAACGTCGAACAACACACAACATTGAAGCGCGAAATTTCAAATTCAATGAAAGATAAATAACAAATATTGCGAACAAATGATATTAAATTTACAATAATCTCATGTAAGAAAAAATAAAAGGGATAAAAGTAGTACAGAAGATAGAAAAATCTATAAAACTGGTGGCTGGGAAATAGAAAATATATAAATTTATGTTATTAGAGTTTAGTACTTCTGTCGATCAATGTGTTACGACCGTTCGCGGAGAGACGCAGTCGCAGTAGCGAGAGGCTTAAATTCTCGCTACGATTCGGTGAATCGACGCCGCGAAGTAGTCGTTCCCCTGTTTCGGTTAAGATAAGAGGTGGTTAAATGAATATGACACAGTATAGTAAGTTATATTTCACCGTTTATTCCAACAACTTATAACGAAGGCAGTTACGCTGGTGCGTATGTACGAGATTTTTTTTTTTATTTATTTGTTGAAATTACAATCAATTCTCGCGTTGAGAATATGTACGAGATGAATGAGTGACTGATCTGTGGGTGTGTCCTACCCGGTGGAAGGATATTGACCGTTCGAAGGATGTGAAATCAGAACTGTCTTGGGAGACGATGCTGTCTCGGAGGAAAGCTAAGGATGGGTGTGTCTAGCGCACGGGACCATCGGATTTGTTGGTGACGATTTTAGTTAGGAGAGTGAAGGAAGTGGCTTCGTTGTTAATTGGTTAACGAAGGGTCTTAACCGCCCTCGAGAGAAAGTGGTTAGTGGGAGGAAAGTTGCAGCATACGTGAGAAAAACTAACTTTCCCTTGTCCAGTCGGGGTAGACAATAGTCTTTAGAAATTCTTCGGAAACAGACGTTTGTTTGGTTTGAAGGACCTTTTCTAGGAAATCTATGAGATTTATGGAAGGTACTTGAAACTATGGAGGATACGCTGCGAGTATCCGGTGACATCTGGTTGCCATATTGCTCGCGGTGCGACGTAACAAAATGGAATAGAAAGATTATACCACAGACGAAATTATACTTTATACTTTATTATACTTTATACTTTATTATTACATTAGATCAATTGACATCTTTGGAATTACAACGATTCGATACACATTTTAACTAAATATTTTGCAATGAAACACGTATTATTAAACAACATAATCATACTAAATTAATTTAATGTGACTATTTATTATTATTATATAATAACACAGTGATGAAAGAAATAAACTGGTCAAGTAATCTAAGGAACGATAATACGTATCTATGTCAGTGACAGTGAGAAAAATTCAGATATCTGTACTTAAGTGATTACACTTATAAGTATCATTATATATTATATAAATATGATATTTCGAATGGTATCATTTATCACTCATTAAACAAGAGTGTCATATCCAGAGAAATGATTTTACATATCTTAATCTTTGCTTTGATTACGATAGTAATAATTTCTATCAAACTTGATGAGGAAGATACATGAATAATTATCTAAAAGCTGAAAATCTTGGCAAATTCATTTGTACATAAACTAACAGGAATGAATTTTAAAGATACACTCTGCTCTCAACAATTAAAGCTGTCTTGTCGCAACAAAGTTTCAATAATTTTTTATGGACAACATGGCCCAGTTTGCACAAAGACTAAAAATTTTAACATTAAATTTGGATAAAAAATCTTACGGTAGAAGGAATGATATATCCTTCATTTTCGCCAATAATCTGGTCGAATTTAGTCAAGTAAAATGGTATTGTTTCGTTCAAAAGTTGATTCTTCCTCGCTTCCTTCTTTTCAGGATTCTCCTCCATGCGATAGTAGCAGATAGCTGAAACCAACCGTTACGTTCATTTGTGTTTTTCCCCCCAAACGAAGAGAAAATAAGTTGTGAAAGAAGGAGTAGCCTCTCATAGTTCCTACAATTTCTTCATTCTCTTTGCTTTCTTCAATATTGCCTCAACAAGTTCCTGTGGTTCACGATACTTGAAATATATACAATGTTACCAGCGTGGAAATTGTCTTGGAAACTTGGAAAATCTTTCAAGAGGAACAACATTGCTAACTGAGATTCGAGAAAGGAAAGGTAAGTAAATCCTTGCTTCTACTTAGAGCTTTTTTATTTACTTCTGACGAGTAAAGTACTGTTATTAAAATTTGATTAAAAGTACCAAGAATGTCGAGATATAAACAACCATTTGTGGAAAGGTCAGGAGAAGCAGAATTATCGAATAAACGTTATATAACTCTTAGTGATTAAGTAAGAGAAGAGAAACGAGAAAAAAGTCTTTTATCTAGGTCTTAATAAAGTATACTATATTTATCTCCATATCAAGAATAACAACAAGATATAAACAGTCTTCTAGAAATTGAGTAAATATTACATAATTACATCTTGAGCAATATTTTGCGTCTTAGCTTTTGCTTAAACATTATGATAATCTTAAATATCTGTAAATTCTTCACAGACTCTTTGCATCTTCTATACAGGTATCTCATGATCATGTGATAACACACAGGAAGAAAAAATAGAGGAAAAAACAGCGTAAAAAAAAGTTGCGTAGGAGTATCGTCGCACTACATCATTCGACAATTGATGCACGTCATGGCGATCGTCACGGTTTAAAGCAGGCCATCAAAAACACGTTTGTTATCGTACGGAAAAATCTGCGACGTTCCAGCTGTTCAGGTGCATCGAATTGTGAATCATCGGCGGTACGAAGCAAGGCGAGGGGCGTAAATAGAGAAAGAAGAGAAGAGAAGGATTCGCATAAATGATAAAATATAATCGTTCGTTCCTCGTCGATGGCGGATGGATGGCTTTAATCGTGGACGATATCGATACGATTATATTTTATACATTTGAAACAAATATAAAAGACAAGCAAAAACCAGAGATACGATCGTTATGATATTATTCAATCGGTAGCCTATTTACCTCGTTTATTGTTCACCTTCTCTGTCTAGTAATAATTTTTCGATTCGACTGGCGTGACGTTACGTTGGCGGTGTAAAAACACGATTTCAAACACCTGCGGATAGTTGCATGAGTTCCGAGCGATTCCATTCCCTTCGATTTATATTTATGCGATCAACGCGCGGATCGTTAACGCATTATGCAGACAGCAGATGTTACGTAATCACACATATCGTAATTGGAAATTAGTAACGTTATTGCGTACCAGGATCTTCCTGTCTTTGATCATTGAGTAACACTTCGTTGTCCTCGCTCCTTCCGCGGATAACCAGCGTTTATCATGTAGAGACAGGGATTTGCAAAGAATAAAAGTTGTAGAACGTTGAAAGGCGTTGAGAGAAACGTGATGTTATCCCGTTATTCGTTAACGCAACGCAGTTAAAAAAAATCCCGTAGGAAGATTACGATAATAGATAACCTGAGTCGAGTGTTTGTCGGGGGATCTAAAAGATTCTTTCGAGTTGAGCGTCTGAGATTGCAGAGAAGAAAATTTGGAAGCCATCGAATTCGTGATGTCGATAGAAATCTTCAGTTGGAATCGTTGTATCATAACGTAGTCTGCTTATTGTCGATAAGAATTTACTAAACTAAAAGTGACTACTAAAAGTTTCTATCCTCTAAATTCTATCTACGATTCTATAATCTAAAAACTGACTTTTGCAAACAAACTGTAACATTCGCTTAACGGAAAGACATACGTATCTTGTTTGTACTCGTCTTTTCACAATGAATTCTTGAACGTCTGTCTCTGTGGTGAGACAAATGCAAAGTCATCTCATCAGTTACTCACCTTGCTTCAAATCTCCAAGAGTATCGACGAGCACGTCGCATATCATCGCATCCCATTCGTTCTTTCCCATTAGATCGTACTTCCTCGCCAAGTATCGCGCCACAGCGTTACTCTGCGCTACCGGTTTCCCGTCTATCTCCAGCACAGGCAGCTTTTTATAAGGCATTGCCAAGAACAAACATGGCTCATATGAACACTGTGTAGAGGGAAACGATCGATAGGAAATCACAACACAGCTTCCGAGGCCGTTCCGTTCTTGTGAATAGATGAATCGAAATCATTTCGGTTTTAATCAACATGGCCTAGTAAAGAAATACAGAAATGTCTTCTTTCTCCTTTTTTTCTTTTCTTACGATTACGATGGACAGGGTATCGCGTGTTTTTGACTGTTGGGAAGAACCTAAAGTTTTTAAAATCAAGGATAAAAGATAATACCAGACACGGAAAAAATATTAGAAAATGTACACGATTCTTGTAATGAAAATTGAAATGCAAGGAATATAAATCGAATGTCTATTGCGAACGTAATTTTGTGTTTTACACCGACAGGATTGATTTACAGACTTACGTTGATTTTTTGTTTCTCTATTTGCAAGCGACATATAAGATTATATCGAAGACTATGCTGCGTAAAACTTTTATTATACTATTTACGACAGAAATGTCGCAATGGAAGATCGAATTTTATTTCTGCTTTGTTCTTTCGACTTTTTAGCTATGTTCTTGTTCATTTCCGAACTGATTTCAATTTTTTATCCTTTTTTTCCGACAAGTCCTAAAAAGTTTTTAAATTAACGAGAAACGTAGAAGTATTTTTGTATTCCTATTTTAAGTCACCTATTTACGGTTTTCTCAAAATATTCGAAATGCTTCGATTCATTGAAAACAATAAAGATTGCATCACAAAAATTCGAGAATCGTAAGTGAATTAAGTTGGTATTCGATAAACACGATATTACGGAAGCAAAACTTAATGAAAAGTTCGACTTTATTCCGTATGAAATTTTACTTTAAGTAAGTTTAGCCTGCACGTGAAACGAAAGTTTTATATACAGAAAAGTTTGAGTAAATGGTAGATACCTGAGAGTTGAACGATGAAAGTAAAAATCGATTCTTCACGCTTACAATCCTTGTATTCAGGCCAGAGTTCTTCGGGGATCCTCTCGTCGGTATACTCGATGCCAGTATATGCAAATATGTACCGTATATGTTCGGCACGACCACGGGCATTGAAGTAGATTAGTTTGTAGGTATGTTCGTCGCTCATTTTCCTTGCTCTGTCAACTTATCGAGAAAAATGATGCAATTAACTCGTGTAATGAACAGACTGTGGACATTGAACATTTAGAAAGCTGGAATATGTGTTTTTGAAACAATTAATTATGTCGAAAAATATTTCAAACGAGATATAATTATGAAAAAAATAATAATTAAATGTATGTAAATGTATGTAATAATAGTTAAATGTATGTAAATGTAATAATTAAATGTAATTAGTTGTGAAAAAAATAATAATAAAAAGTAAATAAATGTAAAAAAGGAATTAAATGTAATTAGTTTCTTTATACGCACGCGATATTATTGGCGATATATGACGGTCAACTTTATTTTTTTAAATAGATATATTTGTACGTATATTTTTAGATATAAATACATATATTATATAGATATAATAGTATATATAATATATATAATAATATATATGTCGAGTCTGAATCTCCGAGTCCGAGCTCGAGGCGCCCTCCCGGGGAGGGCTCGCGGGAGGTAGCGGTTCTGCGTTGAAGTTCTCCATCGTCCGGTCGCGCGTGGGGTACCTTTATTGTCGATAGTTACACTAGTGACGAGGGCCTCAGGCTTGATAACGAATCCGCGGCCAACGGGAGGACTATCATATAAAAAGCAACAGGATACACGAAATAATATAATTCTGACTAGGACAGCATAAACGCAAGAAGTGTTGATATTGAAAAAAATATTTAATTTTGTATATAAATATTTTCATATTTAAAAAAGTTTCCGGAAGCAGGAAGATTTACAAACAAATAATATGATAAACCGAATGTTTCATGATCCTTTTCTAATTAGAGTGTGTGACAGCATGTGAGAACGTTTCTTAAAAATATGACTTATTGCAATTACTTAATCGCAATTATAAACGATTAAGACCTTCTCACAACGAGGCAATCTATCCAAAGTATAAAACTCGTTATACTTGATGAGAAAACAAATCTCTACTTAGGTTTCATTTCGTTTCATCGCGTTCATAAAAAGTGAATTTGTATGAACACATCGTGCAATTTAGTAATTAGGACCGTTGATCTCGCTGCAACATAGATGGATAGAAAAAAGCCATTTAAAATGATACAACGTCGGGAAGACAATTATGAAAATTATAAATGAAACACAAGATAAAATTGTTTAAGATTAATTCTTCTTTTTTTTTTTTTAATCGCGAGTGTTTGCAAACGAAGTTTCAATCTGTTTACAATGATAGCAATGAGAGGAGGATGTCTATGAAAGTTATAAATGCGATATTGAATAACATTTCTGCGAGTGGGTTTCTTTTTCGTTACAAATGTTTTTTAAACGAATCTGCAATCTGTTGGAAACAACGGAACAGTAACGGTACGACTGATAGGGAAATAAAAAAGATCGCGTTTTATTTGAACAGACAAATCTTTGAAATCTATTCGAAAGTCTATTTGAAATGGTACGTGCTCGAAAAGAACGGTGAATACTATAGAAGAAGGATTAATTAAAATTCTTATTAATCTGTACGCTTTGTATATTAAATACCTTGATCGATGCCAAGATAACAAATTATTATACAAAACAGTGAAGTATCCACGTCTGACATTAATATTGAGTATTACCATTACTGTAATTTAATTTTTAACCGATCCTGAAAATTCCTTAGAACGTAAAAAGTATAAAATGTTACTGTGCATTTCAAGATTAAATGCACTGTAATTTAGAAACAGTTATGAAGCGGAAACAAATAATTTATTCAGAATAAGAATTCTACGTAATCATGTTAAAAAAAAAGAACGTACTTATAACGCGTTTAAACTCCAAATATGTAAAGACAATAAGGGAAGAAAATTAAACGAAGAATCGTATTTTCTGTAAATTCACACAAGATTTTATCTAAAAAGAAATTAAGATTTTTTGAAGAACGTACAAGACGGAACACGAACAATAAAAAAGGGATGTTAAATACAAAAAATAGATTGAAATTTAGATTATGAAATATAAAAAAAATGATATTGCATAATTTACAATTATTTTCGATAGCTTACGTCAGTATGTTGGAGTGTAAACTTTAAAATATTCAAAAACTGATACCATTCAGACATAATTTAGAAAAACAATAAATTGCGGAAACCGATAGTTAAAACTCGATACGATCGATACTCCAAAGCTCTAATCCTAATAATTACTCAGCAATAATAACCGATAATTCATGTTGATTAATGTTTGAACTCCGTTTTTTTTTCTGTATGTGTATACAAATTTTGTACAGTTTGATAAAGCGAAATTAAATTATCATCCTTTTGTACTACTTCAAACATTGAGATTTGTCATCTTCAAGGTCGATCACACATAGTTTCAGATTGCGGAATTGCAAGGGTAATTAATTTTGCAATCGGTTTTCCTTTGATATAGATGTGAATACAAATAGCCATTGATTGACAATATACCGAAGCAATTCTAGTTTAATTTGAAGTCATCGATCCTTTGATATTTTTGGAAGAATAGTAAAAGTACAGAGAAAACAAGAAAGAATGGCGTTAACTAAAAGATAGCTCCAATGTATGTCATAAATATTATCTATATATCATTTGTAAGATGTAAGTGACCAAGATAACGAATTATACAAAAATTGTATGTAATGATTAATACTTGAACGCTACTTACATTTATGTACATGAAAATTTGATCTTTTATTAACTAAGTTATTGATCGACAAAATGGCTTCCTACATAATTCTCCGCCTGAACTGAAATGCATATTTTTTTTTACGCAAGCCTTATGTGTAGCTAGTAACGAGCAAACAGATTAATTACTTTACACACGGTCGTATCTTGTTTGCTGTAGGCGAGTTCTCTCGTGTAATCAACGAAGTACTCAACTTTAAAGCGATAACAGAAGAACATTATTGTATCGATAAAAATCATGCTTTTTTCAAAGAAATATGTAACTCGTATTTTTTTTAAAGCAACCCTCATAACGTATTGAATATGTAAGGAAATTCGAGGATTTGGGAATACAAATTATTGGCTATATTCTCTAAGAACGTCTTGCACGCACGCTGGTTGCCAACCGACTAGCCTAGATTCTTCTAACATCTGGCAACAGTCTTTTGTCTCCACTGAGTCCTTGACGCCCTCTAACCCTTACACACACACTCTCATGTACAGTGTAAATGTATCACTTCCCTAACACGCCTCCTTACATTTATACTGTACACTTAATTTTATTTACATACTTGTCGAATTAACAAAATATTTGACATTTATCGCTTTCTTTACATTTCTCTTATTTTACATTCATCCATGACCTAAACCTTTCAAATTTCTCTCTACACAGTGCCTTCGTAAAAATATCCGCAGTGTTTTCTTCTGTACTTACTTTTATTATGTTTATCTTATTTTCCTTTACGTACTCGTGAACGTAGTGGTAATGAACTTCGATGTGTTTAGAATTTTTTGTAAAAGAGTATAGTATTTTGCTATACTCATTACTCCAGAGTTATCCTCATAGATTTTTACAGGGTTATCGTCTACATTTACATCGAAGATTTTCATTAGTTCTCTGATAGTCATTACTTCGCTCACCGCTTCCGATAGAGCTACATACTCTGCATACGTCGAGGCTTTTGTCACACACCTTTGTTTTTTAGACTTCCATCCAATTACATTTCCATACAATCTAATTACATACCCAGAAGTCGATTTCCTATCTATATGATCTCCTGCCCAATCAGCGTCCACGTAACAATCTGTCGTTTTGCATTTTTCATTTCTTTTATAATGTAGCCCTAAATCTCTAGTCCGGTACAAATATTTCAATATTCGCAAGGCATATTTAAAATGTTTCTCGTTACAACAATCTTGAAATCTACTCAGATAATTCACACTATAACTTATATCGGGTCTGGTATTTACACTAATATACAGCAATGCGCCAATTAAATTCTTGTAACCAATGTCCTCTCTATTTATCTCAGCTTTTTCAATTTTTAAGTTGGTCTCCATAGGTGTACAGTACAATTTGCTGTTATGTAATTTATATTTGTTTGCTAATGATTCTATGTATTTCTTTTGGCTTAATCTCATTTCATTTTTTTAAATAATCATACTCTATATTTATTCCAAGATATTCTTTTACTTCACCTAAATCTTTCATTTCAAATTTATCAGTTAATAATTTTTTTTACACTTTGTATCTTCCCTTTGTTTTTACTACAAATCAACAAATCGTCTACGTATATTAACAAATAAACAACATTTTCTCCCTCTCCATAAGTATATAGGCACAGCTCTATATTGTTCTTTTTAAAACCTAATCTCGTCACATACTTATCAAAACACTCATACCAGTCCCTCGGACTTTCTTTTAACCCATAAAGCGCTTTCGATAATTTACACACTCTATTAGTTCCGTCCGCATATCCCTTTGGTTGATTTACATATACCTCCGAGGTTACTTCACCATTTAAAAAGGCAGTTTCTACATCCATTTGCTCAATTATTAATCCATTTTGACAACAATATGATAGCAATATCTTAAAGGTCTGATTACTCGCCACTGGAGAATATATGTCATCGGCTACGTTTCTTTGTTGAAATCCCCTTACCACTAATCTAGCCTTATACCTGTCCTCTGATTTTTTCGTGTAAACCCATTTTACATCTAATACTTCTTTGCCTTTTACCCTTTCTACCAATTTCCAAGTTTTATTCTTATAGAGACATTCTATTTCCTTATCCATAGCCTGTTTCCAAACTTCATTATTTTCGCAACCAATCGCCTCCTCAAATGTACGAGGGATATCTACTTTACAATAATTTGCATGAATCTCGCAAATATTTTCCTTTTCTGGATACCTTACTGGAGTTTTCTTAATACCTGTAGATCTCCTAGGAGTGTTTGAGCTTCCAATACTACTATTATTTTCATCTTTCCTACCTTCTAACTCTTCCTTATCCATACCATCCAATGAATAGTTATCTTCGCTATCATTTCTATCTGCCTCTAATGAATTTTCCTCAAAACCGATACATTTAGTGTCTGTCTCAATGACCTCTACATGTCTAGCTATTGTTATTTTTCCACCTAATAAGACTCTGTATCCTACTTCACTATATCCTAATAGAATTCCCATATCTGCCTTCTTGTCCCATTTGGAAACTCTTTTTTGTTCTGGCCTTCTTACAAAAACTTTACTTCCATATAGATGTAGATTTTTAACACTTGGTTTTCTCCCGAAGAATATTTCGAAAGGTGTCTTTCTTTCTATAGTATTCGCTAATATTCGATTTTTCAAGTATGCCGCTGTACAAACTATTTCCGGCCAGTACCTTTTATGTACTTTCGCTTCCGCTAACAAGCAACGCGCCATGTCCATCACTGTTCTATTATACCTTTCCGCTGTCCCGTTTAATTCATGTACGTATGTTGGGCAATTATTTATTCTTATACCTTTATCCCTAGCAAACTTATAAATTCGATTATTTAAATATTCTTTACCATTATCGCATCTTAATATTTTTAACCTCTTGCCCGTTAAATTTTCGGCTTCATTTACGAACTGTACGAAAGAATCAAAGACCTCATCTTTTGATTTTATACAATAGATCCTAGCTATTTTACTATAATCATCGATAAATGAAATGAAATATTTTTCTCCATTGAATCCGGTGGTCTTAAAAGGACCACATACGTCCGTATGAATAATTTCCATTATTTCCCTAGCGTTAGTTCGATTATTTTTGAAAGGTAAGTTATGCATTTTGCTTTCTATACACACCCTACATTTCAAAAGTTCCTTTTCAAATTCATTCGGTATGCCAGTCACTAGCTGCTCTTTACCCAAAATCTCTAAATATTTAAAATTTACGTGTCCTAGCATCCTATGCCATCTTTCCTTTTTACTCATACCACTACGTTCGGCGCTGTTTACTAAGTGCTTCTTCCCTTTCAATATACTTTTTATTCTATATGTCCCATTTTCTTTGAACGCTACAGCTGTAAGTTTATTATCCTCATCTATTACTTTCGCAATATTTCCTTTGGAAATAACCGTATTCTTATTGTCTGTTAGTTTACCTAAACTAATCAAATTTGCGGACATTTCTTTCGCGTAAAATACTTTCCTCATATTTATTTCATTTTGTTTTCCGAATGCTTCAAAATAACTTATAACATTCCCAACTTTTGTCGCTTTTATCGGTCTATTATCGCCTAAATATATATTTACCGGTTCTTTTAGGTCGATAGATTTATCGAAATAATTTATATTATTAATTATGTGATCAGTACAACCGCTATCTAATAGCCACACTATTTCGTTCTTACTTATCTCATTCGTCTCACTGCTGTTTGCTGCGTGCGCCGTTGCTATCCATATGCCTGCTCTTGAGTTTCCATGCTCGCCCGTGCCGGTTGTTGATCGACGATGAAAGTTTCCACGTCCTCTGCTCGTATTGCCTTTGTTCCCTCTTCCTCTGTTTCGACCACGTGTTGGCCCATGCCAATAGCCGTTACTGCTTTCCGCTTGGACGCCATTTTGACACTCTCTCGCAAAGTGTCCTAATCTTCCACATCTGAAGCATCCTTCCTTTTTTGCAGAAAAGGCGTTGGTTTGCCTTTCTCCTCCATTGGATTTATTTTTCTTCTCTGCTATTTCTATTTTATTTTTCACATACGCTACCGTTTGATTCTCTTCTTTCAATGCGTCTATTATGTCCGCTATGTAGCTGTATTCTTCGGGTAACGTATTCAGCATGTAATTCAGCTTTTCCCTCTCACTTACTTGTGCGCCCGCACTTTTTAATTCATTGATTAATTTTTCGAAATCGTTAAAGAATGATGCTGAATCACTGTAGTTCTCCAGTCTTATGTTTTCCAATCTCCTTCTGCATACGATCTGCAGTGCCGTCGACTCTTTCAAGTACATTTCATCGAACCTTTTTATTATATCATACGCCGTTTTTCCTTCCCTAACATACTCCAATTGTCTGTTCGATATTGCACTATAAATTATATTAATCGCCTTCAAATCCTTTTTGTCCCAGTCTTCATCGTCTCTTTCGTTCTTCATTCTAGTTGTAACAACCTCGCATTCCTTATATTTGAGAAACATCGTGATTCTTTGCTTCCACATTCCATAATCCTCACCATCGAATATAGGTATCATGATTTGCGATCTCTCCATTTTAATTGATTCCTTTTTTTTTCTTTTCTTACTCAAGCGTTCCTACGTGCTCGAAGTATATTTTTTTTCTGAAAGTTTTTTTTCTTTACTGAAAACTCACTCGCAAGATCGTAACCACGCACTAAATATCTTGCAAAACTAGTAACCACGCTCTGCTACCATGTTAAGGAAATTCGAGGATTTGGGAATACAAATTATTGGCTATATTTCCATACAACAGTTATACATCTATATTCCTCTCTAAGAACGTCTTGCCCGCACGCTGGTTGCCAACCGACTAGCCTAGATTCTTCTAGCATCTGGCAACAGTCTTTTGTCTCCACTGAGTCCTTGACGCCCTCTAACCCTTACACACACACTCTCATGTACAGTGTAAATGTATCACTTCCCTAACAGTTAGATAAATATGAATTGTGTGTTTGAACAAGTGTTCGGTCGTGTTTCACGCGACGAAAAAGGAAATCACAAGACAAGGTGTCGCCTCGTTGGAAGCAACAAATCGCAATACGAGGGTGGAAATTGGGTAACACCGGGAGGATTACGAGGGATGAGAAATCTGTCGAGAGCGTGAAAGGCTCGCGGTCACCGGGTTTCTCCAGTTCTGTCGCTTTTAACGCCGAGTTCTTCCGCTTCGAGGATAGAAGCTGCGAAATATCGAGGCCATTGTCCAAAGATTTTCAAGAATATCCGATGCAACGTCTTGAAATTTACGAGAGCAAGTCTAATAAATTCTTATCTCTGGTCCATTCGTGGCCAATTTTTTAATACCCTCGTAACTTGTAACGACAAATAAAAATATTGGTACAGGCCAATTTTTTTTTGGATAATATCTTGTGTGAATTTACAAAAAATACGATTTAATTTTTTTCCCTTATTGTCTTTACACATTTGGAGTTTAAACGCGTTATAAGTACGTTTTTTTTTTTAACATGATTACGTAGAATTCTTATTCTGAATAAATTATTTGTTTCCGCTTCATAACTGTTTCTAAATTACAGTGCATTTAATCTTGAAATGCACAGTAACATTTTATACTTTTTACGTTCTAAGGAATTTTCAGGATCGGTTAAAAATTAAATTACAGTAATGGTAATACTCAATATTAATGTCAGACGTGGATACTTCACTGTTTTGTATAATAATTTGTTATCTTGGCATCGATCAAGGTATTTAATATACAAAGCGTACAGATTAATAAGAATTTTAATTAATCCTTCTTCTATAGTATTCACCGTTCTCTTCGAGTTCGTACCATTTCAAATAGACTTTCGAATAGATTTCAAAGATTTGTCTGTTCAAATAAAACGCGATCTATTTTATTTCCCTATCAGTCGTCCCGTTACTGTTCCGTTGTTTCCAACAGATTGCAGATTCGTTTAAAAAACATTTGTAACGAAAAACAAATCCACTCGCAGAAATGTTATTCAATATCGCATTTATAACTTTCATAGACATCCTCCTTTCATTGCTATCATTGTAAACAGATTGAAACTTCGTTTGCAAACACTCGCGATTAAAAAAAAAAAAAAGAAGAATTAATCTTAAACAATTTTATCTTGTGTTCTATTTATAATTTTCATAATTGTCTCCCCGACGTTGTATCATTTTAAATGGCTTTTTTCTATCCATCTATGTTGCAGCGAGATCAACGGTCCTAATTACTAAATTGCACGATGTGTTCATACAAATTCACTTTTTATGAACGCGATGAAACGAAATGAAACCTAAGTAGAGATTTGTTTTCTCATCAAGTATAACGAGTTTTATACTTTGGATAGATTGCCTCGTTGTGAGAAGGTCTTAATCGTTTATAATTGCGATTAAGTAATTGCAATAAGTCATATTTTTAAGAAACGTTCTCACATGCTGTCACACACTCTAATTAGAAAAGGATCATGAAACATTCGGTTTATCATATTATTTGTTTGTAAATCTTCCTGCTTCCGGAAACTTTTTTAAATATGAAAATATTTATATACAAAATTAAATATTTTTTTCAATATCAACACTTCTTGCGTTTATGTTGTCCTAGTCAGAATTATATTATTTCGTGTATCCTGTTGCTTTTTATATGATAGTCCTCCCGTTGGCCGCGGATTCGTTATCAAGCCTGAGGCCCTCGTCACTAGTGTCACTATCGACAATAAAGGTACCCCACCCGCGACCGGACGATGGAGAACTCCAACACGGAATCGCAATCGCCCGCGAGCCCTGCCCGGGAGGGCGCCTCGAGCTCGGACTCGGAATGTGACTCGAGCTCGGATTCGGATTCAGACTCGACATCAGAAGTGGCATCCGAACACACGTTGCCGACACGGGATCGTAAGAGTATCGTGCGCGCACTAAAGCGGTCGCTAGGGAAGAAGAAGAGGAAGAAGAAGAAGAAGAAGAAGAAAGGGCACCGGGCAACCTGGCTATCGCTACCGCGCTTGAACCCCGAAGCCGCGGACGCAGATCCAGCCGCCTGTGCACAGCCGTCGGCCTGCTCATGAGGGACCACCGCCTGAAAAACAGCGCACTGTATTCTGCCCTAAACCGTGCCCTAGAGGGTCCGGCAGCGTATTGGCTTACGCAGATAATGAACGGCGACGAGCTCACCTGGCCAGATTTTAAGGAACAATTCGCCGCGCACTTCGTTGGCCAAGAAGTAGCAGCCGCGTCGCTAATCAAGCTAGCCGAGGAACTACCGCGTGACGGCGAAACACCAGGAGCGTACGGAAATCGTACCATCACCCTCCTGGGGTCGAAGTGGCGAAATTCAACCAGGGAAGAGGTACTCGCCGCCACCGCCCTCCATCTGCTGGGCTCGCGCGATGAACGTTTTAAACGACTAGCGCTCACGAGTGACATCACGTCGGTGAAACAATTCCAAAGAGAAATGAAGCCCTTCCTATACACGGAGTGGCCAACGCCCCCGCCGTGGAGGTCATTAGCGAGCTCCGGAAACAAACGAGGCAGGTCACCCGCCCACTGGACCAGGTGTAGCCACTGCGGTATTTACGGACATCCGACATTCGAATGCCGCAAGAGGGCGAAGTGGGAACCGAAGAAGGACCCCCGACGCCCGGAGGAAAGCCGACCGGCTGCACCACCAAAAGCGTTGTGCTTTCACTGCCACATGCCGGGACACATCGCGTCTCGCTGTCCATCGCGGCGAGAAGAAAAACATTGCCCCGAGGACGAGCGCCGGGTCGATGCCTGCGTGGTGGAAGCCCCGACGGGTAGACTAAGCCAGCAGGCCACACACGAGGACGTGTAAGTGTCAGGATGGCCGAGTCGGAGACGAAAGGACGCCGGGGCCCCTCTGGAACTTCAGGACAACACCCTAACCTTGCAACCTAGAGCCTAATATAGCCATAACGAAACAATCGCAAGTATCCAAACCGATAGCAATCGTACGTCGATCGGAGGATCGTGTGTACTGAGACACTCGACCGGAGTCTTGTTTCGGTGGCGTCGTTGTGATGACGAGCAGTCTTGCTAGAGAGCTGATCGGTGAAGGAAGTCGAGTGCCTTACGAGCAGGGAGTGGTGCACGTGTGAGTTAGAGCAAGGGAAGCTGTCCTCCCGTTGGTCACGGATTCGTTATCAAGCCTGAGGCCCTCGTCACTAGTGTAACTATCGACAATAAAGGTACTCCGCGCGCGACCGGACGATGGAGAACTTCAACGCAGAACCGCTACCTCCCGCGAGCCCTCCCCGGGAGGGCGCCTCGAGCTCGGACTCGGAGATTCAGACTCGACATATATATTATTATATATATTATATATACTATTATATCTATATAATATATGTATTTATATCTAAAAATATACGTACAAATATATCTATTTAAAAAAATAAAGTTGACCGTCATATATCGCCAATAATATCGCGTGCGTATAAAGAAACTAATTACATTTAATTCCTTTTTTACATTTATTTACTTTTTATTATTATTTTTTTCACAACTAATTACATTTAATTATTACATTTACATACATTTAACTATTATTACATACATTTACATACATTTAATTATTATTTTTTTCATAATTATATCTCGTTTGAAATATTTTTCGACATAATTAATTGTTTCAAAAACACATATTCCAGCTTTCTAAATGTTCAATGTCCACAGTCTGTTCATTACACGAGTTAATTGCATCATTTTTCTCGATAAGTTGACAGAGCAAGGAAAATGAGCGACGAACATACCTACAAACTAATCTACTTCAATGCCCGTGGTCGTGCCGAACATATACGGTACATATTTGCATATACTGGCATCGAGTATACCGACGAGAGGATCCCCGAAGAACTCTGGCCTGAATACAAGGATTGTAAGCGTGAAGAATCGATTTTTACTTTCATCGTTCAACTCTCAGGTATCTACCATTTACTCAAACTTTTCTGTATATAAAACTTTCGTTTCACGTGCAGGCTAAACTTACTTAAAGTAAAATTTCATACGGAATAAAGTCGAACTTTTCATTAAGTTTTGCTTCCGTAATATCGTGTTTATCGAATACCAACTTAATTCACTTACGATTCTCGAATTTTTGTGATGCAATCTTTATTGTTTTCAATGAATCGAAGCATTTCGAATATTTTGAGAAAACCGTAAATAGGTGACTTAAAATAGGAATACAAAAATACTTCTACGTTTCTCGTTAATTTAAAAACTTTTTAGGACTTGTCGGAAAAAAAGGATAAAAAATTGAAATCAGTTCGGAAATGAACAAGAACATAGCTAAAAAGTCGAAAGAACAAAGCAGAAATAAAATTCGATCTTCCGTTGCGACATTTCTGTCGTAAATAGTATAATAAAAGTTTTACGCAGCATAGTCTTCGATATAATCTTATATGTCGCTTGCAGATAGAGAAACCAAAAATCAACGTAAGTCTGTAAATCAGTCCTGTCGGTGTAAAACACAAAATTACGTTCGCAAGAGACATTCGATTTATATTCCTTGCATTTCTATTTTCATTACAAGAACCGTGTACATTTTCTAATATTTTTTCCGTGTCTGGTATTATGCGACGTGAATTTTTTATTCGCAGTTGTAAGTCCACTATCATTGCATAAGGTCTTCCCGCAAAACGATACTGATCGTTCCTCGTACATTCAGTACACCGCATGAGACAGATTCGTTCCTTTCCGTGAGAATTACAAATTTTATACTCGATCTTTTATCCTTGATTTTAAAAACTTTAGGTTCTTCCCAACAGTCAAAAACACGCGATACCCTGTCCATCGTAATCGTAAGAAAAGAAAAGAAGGAGAAAGAAGACATTTCTGTATTTCTTTACTAGGCCATGTTGATTAAAACCGAAATGATTTCGATTCATCTATTCACAAGAACGCAACGGCCTCGGAAGCTGTGTTGTGATTTCCTATCGATCGTTTCCCTCTACACAGTGTTCATATGAGCCATGTTTGTTCTTAGCAATGCCTTATAAAAAGCTGCCTGTGCTGGAGATAGGCGGGAAACCGGTAGCGCAGAGTAACGCTGTGGCGCGATACTTGGCGAGGAAGTACGATCTAATGGGAAAGAACGAATGGGATGCGATGATATGCGACGTGCTCGTCGATACTCTTGGAGATTTGAAGCAAGGTGAGTAACTGATGAGATGACTTTGCATTTGTCTCACCACAGAGACAGACGTTCAAGAATTCATTGTGAAAAGACGAGTACAAACAAGATACGTATGTCTTTCCGTTAAGCGAATGTTACAGTTTGTTTGCAAAAGTCAGTTTTTAGATTATAGAATCGTAGATAGAATTTAGAGGATAGAAACTTTTAGTAGTCACTTTTAGTTTAGTAAATTCTTATCGACAATAAGCAGACTACGTTATGATACAACGATTCCAACTGAAGATTTCTATCGACATCACGAATTCGATGGCTTCCAAATTTTCTTCTCTGCAATCTCAGACGCTCAACTCGAAAGAATCTTTTAGATCCCCCGACAAACACTCGACTCAGGTTATCTATTATCGTAATCTTCCTACGGGATTTTTTTTAACTGCGTTGCGTTAACGAATAACGGGATAACATCACGTTTCTCTCAACGCCTTTCAACGTTCTACAACTTTTATTCTTTGCAAATCCCTGTCTCTATATGATAAACGCTGGTTATCCGCGGAATTTACGATTTCAATTTCTTTAACGAGATATTTATCATATTACACAATTCCTGTAAATGTATTCGTAATTATATCGCCGAAGAATTGTATTTAATTAAGCTATGAATTTGTGGAATCGTGAGAAGGATTATTTTTATAGAACTGTCTAATTTCCATTCGACATTGATTCAGGATACACATTACTCTTTTTTACATAATACCAGTTTTGTCATTTTTAATTAACAAATACCTCCAAAGGTTGAAGTTTCTAAAATTATCCATTAAATTCTGACAATAAAATAAAAATCCAAGTTCTTCCTAAAAAGCTAGTGATCTTTATTTAAGAGTTCGATTTTTCACATTTTTCAAGGTAAATTAAAAAAATTGTTTAATAGAGGAGGTACAAAATAAATGTATACAAACCTTTTTTCAGACGACATGGGCGGACTTCGTGTTTGCAGCGGCCCTTGAAAATTTCGAGTATATGTTTGGGGCATCAGCTTTGGATAAATATCCAGCTCTTCGAGCATTGAAGAAAAGGATTCATAGAATACCGGCTATTTCTGATTGGCTGATAAGGCGCCCATACACAAACAGCTAAAAAGATAAAAACGTGTGGAAAAAAGATGACCAGTACACCAGTATATATATATATGTAGTATCATGGAACAAAGGCCTAAGAGATATCGGGCGAACTATAAACAATGTCGCGATAAAGTCGAAGCACCGACAGGCCCAACGATGTATCGTCGGTCTTTCGGTCGAATAGGTTACGCAAAAAAAGGCCTACGTGACTTTGACTACGAGCGGCTGCGGAGCACGTGCGTGGTGGGGCTAAGAAAAAGACAAAGGAACGATGAGTCATTCGAAAAACAGAGTGTGATTAAAAAAGCGGAGTGCGAGTTGAGCGAGGACAGAGTTTTGCGAGTGGCGTTGCCGAGAGAGTGTTCATCGCGTTTTGGTAAAAGTCGAGTCGCTATCTAGTTATTTAGTTGCGCTGTTTTCTGTACGTTTGGCGTGAATAGTTCAGGTTGAACAACAATCGTCTTTTTCTGTCTGATTAACATCTCTATTGTCCACTCCTTGTAAATACATTATATCACGATATTATATATTTTTGGGGGCTCGTCCGGGATTGGACAAGACAGAAAATGAAACGGTTTAACAGAGCTATTCGAGCTAGTTGTGAATTTACCCGTACGCGGTGCGGTAAAAGACGATATCGTTGACTGTTTAAGTTTGTGTAGTGTGAAAAATGGCAAACCTTGGGGACGAACGATTGTCGGGTGAAGAGGGTTCGACGCTGGAGGAGCTGAGGAGTAAGCTCGCGCGAATGAACCTCCCTATATCGGGTGCGAGGTCAGTGCTGATTGCAAGGCTGAATCGGGCGTGTAGGGCTGGACAATCGTATCCTAAGGGATCGACGGGCGGTGAAGAGCTAACCGGTCAACGAGATTTAGGAAACGTACAGAGAGCTGAGCGTGATTGTAACGAAGATGAAGATGTTGAGAAAATGAATACGAAGGAGTTGAAGGAGCGCCTCGCTAGTTTGGGTTTAAAAACGACGGGAAGAAAAGTAGAATTACGCGCACGGCTACCAGCGGCCATGGATGGTAACGACATATCGTCGGAAGAAGAAAGCGACGACGAAAGTGAGGATGAAGATGACAAGAAAAACGCAAGAGGATACAAGAGAGATACGCGAAGGGTGTATCAGGACCGTGATGAATATTGTCGAAGGGCATGTGTTGGTTCGACACTGAGTTTTAGAGACGTCGAAGATGCATTAGAGTCGTTTAGTGGCGACAAAGGTGAAAATGTCGAACGATGGTTCGAGTCGTTCGAGGAAGTCGCTGATACGTGCATGTGGTCGGATGGGTAGAAGGCAGTCTACGCCAGGAAGCTGCTGAAGGGATCAGCGAAAATATTTGCGAGCTTCGAGTGTCATGCCAGGACTTGGCATGAGTTGAAGAGGGGGCTAGTGAAAGAATTTTCGAGGAAAGTCAACAGTAGGCAAGTACGTCAGAAACTTGAAGAAACAAAAAAGGAGAGTGATGAAGCATGTTTGGCTTACATGTACCGCATGCTCGAAATCGCCAGCCATGTGGACATAGAGGAGGAAGCAAAGGTGGAATACATTGTGGATGGAATAATAGACGACGAGAACAATAAGGCTATATTGTACGGTGCTACGTCAATCAAAGAGTTGAGGAAGAGGTTAGTGATGTACGAAGAGCAGAAGAGTCGCAGAGCAAAGTCGATTGTGAAGCCGGCTAAAACCCAGAAGAACGGGAAGCCCAGTCAATCTGTAGATGCAATGAAGAAAAGAAGATGCTTCATTTGCGGTAGTGACGTCATCTAAGTGTTACGTGTCCGGAGAGGGGAGAAGGTGTTAGGTGTTCCGAGTGCAGCGGATTTGGACATATTGCAGCGAGGTGTACGGCACGACCGAAAGAGACTTGCGTAGTGTCAAGATCCGAAAAGGGGAAGTATGTGAAGGAAGTAATCGCAGGAATTAAGCTTCTATTCTCTGAAATTACTCTCAAATCTCAGAGTCAACCCTTCAAATTCTCCACACTGGATCTTCGATTCTTAATATTTGTAATATCGTAGAATAGCTTTGATTGGAGATCGGCTGAAATTAGAAAACACCGTGTACGTCGTCTTTCGTGGTTTGTTTACATCCAAGAGCGCCTAGTAACAGTGACGCGAGAAAAGATAAGCAGCGTCAAAACAGAAGTACGGTTCCACATTTCAAGGAGTGGCAATCGAGAGGCCAGAGTATGTGAGCCGAAAAGTGTGCGTGTGTGTGTGTGAGAGAGGACGAGAGCAAGAGCGAGCACGACCGAGCAGGAGTGTATTGGCGAAGATCAAAGCTAATCGAGTCGTCGAAGAGTAGAGTCGTTAGAGGTTTCGAGTCGTCGAAGAGTAGAGTCGTGAGAATTGATAGAGTTGTTAGAGAGAGAGAGAGTGTGTGTGTTAGATTCGTTGTGACGAGAGTGATCAAATAACTGTAAAGTTATTTGATATAGATACGAGTATTGCATTTAGTTTCCGTTAAATAAATATCGTTCTCTGTCCAATTTATATTTGTATATTCAATTTAATATTAATAAATTGTAAGTAATCGGAAAAAAATTTCTATCCTTATCTTCCGATATTACATATTTGAAGCATAAATTAAAAATCGACACATTGACTACTTCAAAGAAATTAGCCCGAACGAGACATAACTCGTTCATCGTGGTTTTCGCGCGAAGTAAATATGCGGTTTCTCAATCGTTGTGAGATTCCAACGACGTTAATTCTGTCGAAACGGCGACGCGCGACGACGATCGCACATTCTGTTGCTAGCGAGTGCTTGCAAATCGCGAAAGGTATTTCAAGGTGTAATTACATCCACATCCAATTGGATCGCACCTTCGTTCGGTTGCTAGGTCAACAACCTTCGATGTTATTCAAATAATGCAACGGCTGGGGCAGCCGGTAGCGAGTCGTAAAAGTTTCAATAAAACACGTTCCTGCTAGTGAACGTATGTTAAGACTTACACCGAGTTTTATTTCGTTACGCCGTTTACTAGTTCGAAACGATCGATTGCATAATAGTAGCTGTTTCTTTCATCTCGGAAACACGATCGTAAACGGTGACAACGATCCAGCTTATTCCTGATCGTGTTAATTTCCACGCAAACTTTGTAAACATTATACGTCGCGACGCTCTCGTTAACGCGTCATTCCCTCCAACTCGAAAGTCTTGCAACTTTGGTGATCCGTTTTCTGTGTAAAATTGGTTACGAGCATCAGGAGACTTATCGTCGTAATCGGTAAATTGTTTATTAAGGATCTACAGCTTTTAAGGATTTCTCTCTAGAGATTTAGAGATTAGAAGTTTCATTAACGCGTTATCGTGTCCCTAACTCGATCTTTTTTCGTGTAAATTGGTCACGAGACTTACGAGCTTCGTTGTAAATAGAAGATTAGTAATATTTCGTAGTTTCGTGATAGTATATAGACATTTTACTGCTTAAACACGCAATTTTTAGTTCGCTTTTCGCTCGCATCGGCGCTATGAAACGGATCAATATCTCAACACTTTCCTTTAGTTCTACGAATCATCTTTCGACCGGCTTTTCTTGGCCTACCGTTTCCTAACGCTGTCCTAATACTATCGTCTTGCTGAGATCCTTTTTCCGATTGTATCTTCTGCTTATTTTATTATAAATCCGAACTTTCATTCACGTCGTATGTTTTACAGCGTAAAATCCGCTAGAGCGTTCCAATAAATGTAACCAGTAGGTGCTCTAATACTCAAACGCACCTGTGCGTATCTCTGCATATTTGCTGAAAAAAAAGATGAATCTTACGTTACATTTTCAATATGCGTAATAAGCCGAAAATTTCTCTGATGCTAATCCTTCGTAACAAAAGGATGGCATCACTATATGCATGAAAATAGCATTTGGCAATCGTTAGAAACACAATACATGGATATATATGTAGTTGCCAAATTAACCTTCGCGGTGTTCAAAGTGAACGGCTAGAAACGATTGATTTTCGCTATACGCGCATGGTTCGATTGCACCATAATTCGTTATTAAGACGTTTCGAGAGAGGCAAAGGATGTGGTGTCGCAACGTGTTGCGCTCGCACAATGCTCCTTGGATAAAATTCCCGGAGCGCGTATTATCGCGTACGCCGTGCGAACGCGTTGAACCTTCGCGCAAACAATGAGAGCGTGAACGCGAAAAAATAGCGTTGAGCACGTAACATTCGGCCTGATATCGTTGATTGACCGCGAATCGTCAACATGCACGGGACAGTTTTACGTAAAGACATTCGATCCGTACAATTATGTTAAGACGTCGACCATAGAACGTACTACGTTGATGCAATTAAAATTTCAATGAAACAGGAGAACGCGCTAATAACTAGTCACCCCGTTGTTGACCATAACGTACAAATACTTTTGTTTAAGAGCTGCTCGTTAGTGTTTACCGCGTGCAGCGATTAAGTGACGAACAAATTACGTTCAAAGGGTATAGAGCTCGTTCTCGATTAAAATTCTCCTAACTTTCTAATGGTATTAGAAATTATAACTTGAACGTATGTACGCGACTGGCAATAAATATCAGGACAGCCGCGGATATTTAGTATAAATCGAATATGTGTTCCATTGTCCTTAATTTCTTTTATTATCGATTATTATTATTATAATTTTTATATTAATATTAATATTATTTAATATTTTAATATTAATATTATTTAATATTTTAATATTAATATTATTTAATATTTTAATATTAATATTATTTAATATTTTAATATTAATATTATTTAATTTATTCTATTATTGATTCGTTCCATTCCGTTTACGTCATAATACGTAGCCTGCGGATTTTTACGCATATTTTTCAGAATATAAAGGAAGCGAAAGAAAAAACTAGAAGCTGGATAAAAAATTGTTTTACCTCGATTAAACGTTACAAAGCGTGCTACTTTCCGATGTTTTATATATTTCCACGTGTCACACGTGTACTTTGCAATTTTGCCCTTTCAGATTTCACAGAAATGCATAAAACTCCCGTGACCTAATTTTTTGGCACGTGCACGTGCTTCAAAATAAATTCGATGATATTAAATACCAGATTATAGGAACCAGAAATGAAGAGTTCTACAACGATGGAATGGGTAAATGATTGTCGATCAGACGAAAGACAATAGCAAACAACGATATAGCGATGATTAATTAATGGAAGATTTTTTCCTTTCAGCAAACAAAAATAGAACTTAACGAACTCAGTAATTGATAAATGATTACGTATAAGATAAGTGCATTTTCCAACTGTGAGTCATAGTTAACGTTTAGTTTAGCCTAGGTAGGATCTTAGCTTTGGAGTAAATAAGTATAATAGTAGCAAAAAATCGATAGAATTGTTAAAAGGCTGTGACTAATCCTGGTCGACTGGTCAGTTATCTGAATCTATTGTTATTTTGCTAGTATACTTTTCGAATCATTTTCAGCTATTCTATGGGCAAGCATTCGTTTCTTTCGCGCATGCCACGTATCATTCGCTCATTAACTCATTTTTGAAAGCTTTTACCGGCGAATGAAAAACGTAACGTACACTTGCATAATGCGTTCGAAGTGTTCGTTCGTTCAATATTCATGTAAAGGTTAGGCGATACGCGTGATAAGTCGCGATGCTACGAGATGTGATTAGATGCGGATGTTAATATCTTGTAAATACCTTTCCTCGACTATGATAATCATCGAACACTAAGAATTTCGCAAATCGATGCAATTAATCGGTGATCTTGTGGGAAGAAATTTCGATATCACGATAATGTTAACGATAGTATGTTAATTACGACTAGTACCGTTACTGTTACATTGTTTCATAATTAGTATTAGTTTAATATAGTCAACGACTCCTCCGCAAGCATCCGTGCAAGTGTTATTTATTATTATGCTCACCTTCTATTGGAAAGTTCTTGCCTTGCTCAGCAAGTCTTTTTGATGTTTTTCCTGTAGAACTTCAGCGTGTTACCAATTTTTATGCTATGTACGTGTTTGTAGGAGAACTTTCTCTGAGCCGCGAAGTTTTCTTTCGACGATTCAACGATCGAAAATCAAAGAGAACCAATGTTCTCTCTTTCGATAAAGTATGTGATGATAGCCATTGCCAAAATTATTGATATATTTATCTGGTTGAAGACAATCTAGCAAATTATACAGCAAGCCTAATGAAATAATAATAATCTTTATCATTAAATTGCGCCATTATTTCATAATTTCATTGAAGGATAATAGAAATTCACGAAGCCTTCAAATTGGATTTCATATTATAATAATGTAAACATCGTTTGACGGTATTATCTGGTTGTGAATAGGGTTGATTTGATTCAGACAGCGCCAGTCATCATGACATCGACTTCCTATCTCGTTATGTAACATTCATCAGAATAACAGACGCAATTACCGTCACTGAATTATCTTAGTGACATTCGTTATTAATGAGTAAGTGTTTTCGACATACGTCGGAGGTCGCAAATCTTGGATCATCTTTCTTTATTATCTGTTTAGATCCAACCCGGTTCCTTCACAGAACTTCTTTCCCTTCAATTTACCTAATTTAATAATTCTTCAAAATTTTCTCATTTTCATTTCTCATTGCATTGTTTATTATATATTCTACAAACCCGTATGAACACAACGCAATAAATTGACACGATAAAAGCGTTGAGATAATAACCACGAGACAATACTCGACAATAATAATACGAGACAATAATAATCGAAAAGGCTGATGAAACAAAGGAATGAGTAATTTGTAAAGACAGGAAAACAGCAATTAACGTACATCCAGCTACAATTGAAAATAACTTTCTTCGCTTTAAATGAAATTCCAATCAAATACGTTTTATCAGACTCGACTAACAATCAATATTATTAGGTCAACAAATACTCCAGATTCCCAATGTTTTTTGTCGAGTTTCAAACAGAACGTTAATTACTCGCTTGTCGGAACGTCCATCGGCATCGAAGACCGTGAACCAATCTACGTTATCTTCTCCTTCGTTTCAGGCTGTCGCTGGCGATACCAGTCAACCGCGAAGGTTACTCGAGATGCAGCATGTACGATGTAAATTACACGGAAATTTTGCTAAATGGAAGCCACGTACCGGACCCATCGTGGCCAACGAAAGATTGCCAACAAGGATGGGAATTTAATTATACCACCGTCCCTTATGCGTCTGTGGCATCCGAGGTGACAGAAAATGTTCGACTTGTAATTTCCTGCTTTTTGAATATTTTATCTGTTCCTATCAATCAATCCCTTTATACTGTGTATGTCGTATTCGATTATTTGCATGATCTATTTCGATAAAAAATAAGCGTAGTGTACAATTTTTGGAAAGAAAGAAGAACGATGAAAAGGGTCGAATAAACGTTTGTGGAAAGATCGATAGTTCAGGAGTGGGAAAATTAACAATGTCGATTTCCACAGAGGAAAATTATAGTACGTAACAGAATTACTAGTACATATTGCAGTAATAATTAGTGCATGTAGTGAAATTACAGAGTACATTCTAAATTCAAGCGTTACATTGCCAAATAAAATACAATCTGAAAATGAAACTGAAAATGAAAATACCGGATTGAAAAGAAACTTTAATAAAACGTTATAACGAGCAACAGCGCGAACACACAGATTTGTTCGACATAAATTGCAAGACTTTTTGCTCCAGTGGATTTCCATGAACTTTGCGTCGCTCGTCAGGAGGAGAATTATTCATCGAGGGGTAGGAAGCATCCAGAAGAAGGACGCGAGAACGCGCAGGGTCTTAAGCTTCTCCTTCTTTTTTCCTCAAAGGGAAAGGAAAAAGGACAGAGGCGCGCTTCATTAGGAATTTCGAAACTTTGATCGAAAATTCGTTTAATCGAGGCGTTGAAATTGCTATAAGATTCCCGTGATGCTGATCGTGATCAGAAGTAAATCATTCGACTGTAGTTTTCTGTTGCAGCTGGGATGGGTTTGTCAGTATGATGCACTGCCAACCATAGCTCAAAGTATCTTCTTCATCGGCGCTATCTTCGGAGGATTAATTTTTGGATGGGTTGCTGATCAATATGGAAGAATACCAGCTTTGCTCGGAGCTAATTTAATGGGATTTCTCGCTAGGGTGGCTACTGCGTTCACGGGTAGCTTCTGGCAGTTCACTTTGTGTCGTTTTTTCGTTGGATTCGCCTTTGATAATTGCTTCACTATGATGTACATATTAGGTAACCGTTTTTCAATAATTTCTTTTTTGCCCTGGAATTGAGTTTGAAAGCCACACAGTGGCTACAAAAAGTACTTGTACGTATGTATCCTTATTTCCCAATGAAGCGTCTCTCTTCCTTTTTTTTAAATCAGTTTTTACGTTTCATTTTGATAGCATTAATTATTTATAAGCATGTATGAAAGTATTACAAATGATACGAAAGCTAATATTTTAATCAGTCTTATCTTAAGACTTAGTCTTAATTAATTGGTATATATATAAATGCTGTTCTAAATACGATGGTGTACAGTTACTTTTTGTAATTACTGTAAGCAGAAAGATCTCTAAGTTTAAATAACAAAGTAATCTCTACAACATACTGTAAAACTGTTGTTATGCTTGATTTACGACTGACGTTTCTACAAGTATATGAATTTTGCAACAGAACTCACGTTGCCATGCAACAATTTAAATGAAATTGAAAACCATTCAAAGTTACGAAGAAAGATGCTTAAATACATATGAATATACATGAGGTCATACATATTTATTTTTTAACTGCGGCGTTTATATCAAAGAGAGGGAGAGAGACAGAGAAAAATTAATTTTCCACAGATCACAGATCACAGAGGTCGAAAGGCTGTAGCGAAACGAGATCGATCACAGAGGTCGAAAGGCTGTAGCGAAACGTTCACCACGAAGTACAATATTTGTCGCGTTGATCTCCAGCAAAGAATCTTTAGTCTTCCAAAAACGTGCAATACATGTATTAGAGTAAGACAAGTTACTGAATCCAGTAATCTTAAATTCCACCGTCATTAATATTCATTATCACAAAACGGCGGATTTTTATGCAATTATGGGTGATTCGAAGATACGAAAATTTATAGAATGCGTATGACGCAAAATTTTGTAAAATATCCAAATGTACAGCACTATCGATGATATTTAATGGATAGAAACATACTTTTGCCCAAGTCCTTTCGATTGTATCAAATCTTTCAATTGTATTATTGTATCCACGAAAATATGCATTTGCATAAAGATCTGCAATGCAATTATCATCGCAATTTTTCATCAACAATGATTGATTAAAAATTCAATCATTAGGCGAGCGAATAAAAATTAGAGTAAGAACGTAGGTTAAAATAATTGTCGTAAATTGTCGTGGGTAGTTAATGTTAAAAATTAGTACTTTCCTTTGTTATAAAAGTTCCTGAAATTGTTCGTACAAAAGCTCCATCTTATAGAATATAGTGCAATAATCGTTATACTAGTAAAATAATAACATCATAAATATACAAAATATATTAACGAGATGAAAATAATATGGACAACGTGGTGTATGGCCACGAGTTTTGTACATATGTACGTGTAAGTATTTGTAGATCGATTAGCAATCGCAGAGACCTCGTGCGCATGTCACGCGACGAGATAGCGCGATTATTTTTATTATGATGTAAATCGTTCTTAGATGTTTTGTAATAAAACTTGCCAGTAAAACCTTCCCTGGATTCTGCTAATAGTTCTTCACCACTTGTTCCTTAGTCGATTGAATTAACGATACAAATAAGTATGAGATTATCTTAGGAAATCTCATTAATATTTTTGTCGACATCTGCGACGTAAAAGCGGGGTAATAATATTTTGAAGTTTTGACGACGCGTTGCTTACTATAGATATTGTTTGTACAGGATTCATCAATTTTTAGAGAGCCTAGTCTCGCCGAGATGGACATAATCCTCTTTAAAGCTGAACGTTTTAACACGTAATCCCACTAGCAAGCCATTGCAAAAATGATATTTCGATTAATGATGGAAAATCGCTTTTGAAGACAGAAAAATCTTCTTCGAAGGAAAAATTTGACCTAAATCTTTCGAATAAAATTAACGTAAAATCTGTGTTACGCCACGAGGCTTACCACAGGCTGTATTTTCTAACCGTCGCTCGCGGCCCTACAGTGTCGCAGGCAGACCGCCCTATCTGCCCGTCGGATCATATACAATGTATCGACGAGAGCATAGTTGTTGCCAAGCAGCGAGCTCTAGAAACGTCGATTTTTGACCGTTACGTTTTTCACGCAAGAAGAGGCATACGTGATCATAGGCGCGAGCGGTGGCGTGACCCGAGCATAGTGGGGGTCATCTTCCAAACGAGACAAAGGAATAATCGAAGGGGATCAGTTCCTTCTGACGAGTCAAACGTGACACTTCGACAAATCTGACGAGCAAACGAATTTATCTAGAGATATCGTAAAGTCGAGTCAAATTTCTGTAACATATTCATCATATTATTGTAAAATATATCATTCTATGTTAACCTGTTAATACAGTGTTACATTCATTAAACCACCTCTGTTGTCTTAACCGAAACAGGGGAACGACTATTTCGCGGCGTCGATTAACATAGTCGTCGCGAGAATTTACGCCTCTTGCTGACGCGTCCTCGCGACCGCATCTCTCCGCGAACGGTCGTACCAACTGTAACAAAGCATTTATTGACAAATTTAATATCTTTCTCCATAATCTCCATAAATCTGCAATACCCTTCCTTTGTATTTGTGTGCGTTATTGAATTGAATAAGACACCGATATAACAAGTTATAAATCACAGTTTATTCCAACAACGTCTCTCCGCGAACGGTCGTAACAATCTGTATATAAAATCGATAATTTCAGCATTCAACATGCTGTATATTATAATGCCAAGTTCACGTTATGTTCATAAAGAGTACAGAGATAATCTTCCAAGAAATTTCTCCCTAGAAGTGCTTGAAATCTCTTCTTGGAGAATCTTAGAAATGCGCGAAGAATATTCCAATTTCAGAGTGTTTCGAGAAATATCGTCGAGCTACAAATACCTGGAATTCGAATCGCAGTGAGTATTCGACGTATGCGTGGGAGTCGTTCGTGCTGTTACAGTGGAGAAATATGTTTTTGTTTTTACGGAGGTACAATTCAAGACTAATTGTAGATGTAACGCAATTTAAAGCTATAATAAGCGTGGAAAAACCATTCGCGATCGGCCAATTACTTTTTCCACTGTCAATTTATTAATTACGATTGCTTCTGAAAGTTTTCTTACGCGTAACTGCTAAACGAGAATTTTCCCATAGATCCCAGAAATTTCGTACACTTACTTTGCCATACCAGCTACCACAAGCAACCAAGAAAATATCGATGTCTTAATTTTCGCAACTTTCAGACATTCTTGAAATTTAGATAAATACAAATACAAATGCAAAACAATGCCGTTATAGATAAATACAAAAATTTCGAAGTTTTCCGCTTCTCAGAGAAATTTTGCTTGCATGTGTACGCAGTGCTCAGAAACTCGGCAGATTTAAGCCTAAAAGGATTAAAATTCGATGAAAAGATTACGAGATAATAAACTTCAAAGTCGATTACCACGGAAGTTTACATCGTGTGAAAGATTAAAAGGAATATTCTGACGAGCAGCTCTTAATAGTTTCAGCGTCTAATCCTCCAAAAACGTGACATTAATTGTTCGTGCCAAAGAGGCAGCTACGAATTGCAAAATATCGCGAGAATTCGATCTCGACGGGCGTAGAAAAGGCAGGGGCGGGAGAACAAAAGAGGATAACGTCTCAGATTTAAAAATGCGCTTGTCACATGATTTTTAAAACTTGTTTTTTTCGGTATCTAAAGCACACTTACAAACACGATTTTTTTTTTTAATTCAGTGAGCCGCGGAGAGCTGAATACGACTTTCGTATGGAAAGTCACGAAGGTACGATACGTTATATTTTTGCGAACTACTTACTTCATCTAGTCGGTTTTTTTCTTCTTTTTTCTTGAAGGAACGCATGGTTCTATATCGCTCTCTTTCTCTTCTTCTTCTTCAATGTAATTTTCACGTAGGAGACTTATCCGCCTCAAGTACGTATTATAATCTTTTATTGTAGACCATCGACGAAATGATTCTTCTCGATACCGTTTAGTAGCATCGTTATGGAAAATTCTTCTCTCTTCTCATTTTAATTCCCTTAACAGTCAGTGGAATCCGATGCTATGCGCACAGCTACGTACGTGCAGTGCTATATCATCTCTACTCCATAAATATCGTTCACTGCCCCAATGTTAAGGTTCAACATACGAGAGTTCGCGACCTTTATCGTAGTTTCTGTCGCTAATTAATATTAACGTGATGCAATCTGAAGCGACGAGTAATGAATATGCCCCTCTAGCGTGACGAGTTATCAATCATACATGTTACGAGACGATTGTACCATTATTCGGTGCCAACTAGTAAGGTTGCGGAGAAGCATGTTATCGACGACAGACGAGATTAATCTTACTGATTGCAGTCTTGACACAGACACGCACATATGTAAATGGGACACTTGTAAAGTTTCTATCACGATCGTTGTATTCTTTTTTTGCTTACGTAAAATGTGAAAGGCATTGTGACTCGTTTGCGATCATTGATAGTTTGTTTGGTGAGTGTGCTGTTATGAGTGGGATTAGTAGATGAAAAGATGATTTAACGTGGCGATTTTTATGATTGTAAATATTGACATCTTTTGACGCCGATTTGTATGTTTTTTTTTAATATTAATATAGAGTGGAATAGATACACCATTGGGGATTAAATGTTTTTAATCTTTCGTTTCTAAGCTTTAATTAATTACGTTTCAGAGTTACTCGAATGAACTATATCTTAAAGAATAAAATTCGAGTTTGATTATGCGTTCGTAAAAATTGGATTAAATTTGAGTTATTGCCACTTGAAGACACTTCGTTACAATAATCATTGTAAATAAAATTAGGAAGTTAAGTAAAACTAGGAACATTATATTTGTCTACGATTTTTTACATTTCTGCGAGACGCACATGTTTCATTGCTAACGAAATAATTAAGTTTATTATAAAATATGAAGGTAAATACGCTTCGTATTAGCAAGTTAATTTTCGAAAGCTAAATGTAGATATTATTATTTGAATGTCATAAATACCCGATACAACAAGTACATACATGAAGTGACACACACTTGTGTATTCATGAGTTTTTAATTGCCTTCTACGAGTTTACGAATTATAAAATTTTATAATTACAAATTACACACTCGAATGATAGATTATTTAAATATTTAAATACGTGTAATAAAATTTCGATTTATTCGATAAATATTATGTTCAGATAAACTCTCCGTTTTGTCTACTTTTCATATCTTTTGGAATCTTGTTAAAAAATAATGAAAAATGGGGTTCGTTATAAATTCATGATTTAGTTAACGATGTTCAAGGACGTTTAATCTGAAGGATCAGAAGGAAAATCACGATCGTTACGAGACAACGTCAGAAAATTTAATGCCGCAGATTGTCTGAAATCAGCCATAATCGCATTGTTACTTACTGAGCGATTCTTAGATCCTTTAGTTCTGTTTGTTTTGCCGACGAAACACGTATAACATAATCTGTTACCGATACTAGGTGATAAATGAACAATAGGGAAGTGAAACTGGTAAATTCCATGAAGGAATACATTATCAGTTTGGAAAAGATAGATGATCAAGATAGATCACGATCACTATGTATTAGTATGGCAAAATGAAGACTGAAATATTTGTACAATATTACAGTAAATAATTAATAACAGATTTCGTGTTAATAAAATGATAAAAAATATTAAATTTAGGTTTAATATTTTAAGCATTTAAAAAAGATGGAACAGAAAACTGTGATAGGCTTTGATCTTTGAGTATTAGATGGTACGATAAGTATCGTTTTCGAAAAAAGAGTATTAATAAATGTAAAGCATTTTAAAAATGAAAATTTTCCATTAGCGAATTTCTCGTCTCTTCTAGTCAGAAATTAAAATTGAATGAACTGTTTTTGGGTAATATTATGGAATTCTCTTTAGTTACGTGTTTATAATACATAACAGAAATGTATCTATTATTCAAGATCCATCGTTCTACTGTTATGGAAACCAGAAGCGAACACAGATTTCCCTCAATCCGACCTCTACACAGTCAGTGAAAGCATTTTCATACAACAAAGTAAAGATAAAAAATTTTCCTTCGACGACGCAATGCGATTCCAGTCACGTTGCTTAATGATCTATCAAGGTAGACAGGATTCTTGAGGAATCAATGTAATTACGTGACTACGATCATAATTTTTCTAAGGTCTCTGTACCCATAAACAATATTGTGATCCCGTTTGTTATTTAATATAATTACTTATATCTAGTTATATTTAGTTATTAAATATTAGCATGATTTACTATATGTAATTCAGTAAATCGGTACAAGATCTAAAGAAAATATTTCTTACGTATGATTTTGACGAACTTTGTGTAAAAATCTATAAAACTAGAAGTTGCTTAGTTTATATACAGATAAAGAAAAGCATCGTTTATATCGTCGAGATATCACATTTATATCATTTTAAAAATAAAAATTCTTCATCAAAGCGAAGAACATTTTCATAAAAAATTACGAACAGAATATCTCGATTCTACAATCTACTGTAAACAAGATAAGTATCGATAATGAATAAATCTTGACATTGAATTTTATTCAAAAAGTTTTATTCAAAAGTGATATCAAATAATCCGTAATGACATTTATTACTCCAATCATATCAGTCAACTACTACCTACCGCGTAATACGCGATCGATTTTCAAACGCACCCTCCCCGCCCCCCCACCCAAATAGAGTTTCCAGTGTAATTCTGTTATTCTTGAATCTTCGGCTTGTTTTTCATTTTTTAGCTCACTTTAAAATTTCTTCTGGCTTCAATTGTGCCACGATTTAAAGTTTTCCGTGTATACGTTTAGGACGTTACTGCGTGCGGAAATAGTACAGAAGGCCTCTAATTATACCGTCTACAATATTATTTATAGACTTTGAACCATATAGTACGTAAGTATGTAATTGTATATCTGTCGTGGTTCATTTTATCCTTCTCTGTTGCGTGAACCAGCGGTTAGGAGCGACACTAAATCAAGTGGGAATGAAACTCGTTGAAACAACGCTAGACATGGTAACGGATCCATGACTGTGCTTCTGTTATTATCAACGCCAGTAACGGTTAAACCTATTGCATGTGTGTAAGTTGGAAGTTACGTACATAACTTATGCACACCCTTTGTGTGTTTCGGGATCCCATATTTCTTTTAACTTGAATTTTATGAAACTTTTTGTTCGATAATTGATGTGCCATATTACATCCGTCACATTCAATGTTATATGGTGTAATTTCTTCAGTTGTGGTGTTATGTAAGTTACGAGGTCATTCCTGTTTTTGGACATGTGTTTGGAATGTAGTGTGTATCTTTCTCTTCGTATGTACATAGTGAGTAGAGACTGTCTGTCTTTCGCTAGAAGAATATTCTGCATATAGTTATTTACTGTTCTTGATATTTGATTTTGGAAATTTAATTTTCGCTTTGCTTGTATCTTCGAGCGTAAGGTGAGATTTGTACAGACATATCTAGTAATTTGTTAATCGTACTGTTCGAAATTATTGTGTGTGTGAATATTTCGGTGAATATAAACTACGAAAACCTGTCCTTGATTTTTTATGGTAACAAAGCAGTCTTTTCAGAAGAAACAATATTCATAAATCAGTCCCTTCGCAAAAAGCTAATTCTACGAATCTTGTTAGAAGAAACCGGTTGACGAAACTACGTGTCCCTTCAGGAGAGGTCTAATTTATAGAGGTAGCTTGCAAGAAAAAACCAATCTCACAAAAAGCTTGAGCATTCTTAATTAATCCTCTTTAGAATTCAATTACATTTATGCCTTTTGTAAATATTAATTCTAAAATAACGATGCTAACATTTCTAACCTACAGAGTATCAACAAATAACATAACGCAATTCCCCATTTCAATTAAATATGAAAAATATACTAGAGTCGATCCAAAATCAAACCCGGTAAAACAAACGACAAATTTACCTGAAAAATCCACTGAATTCGTTTCAATACATTCGTTATTTAAATTGCAAAAATCAGTTGTGTTTCAACGTCAATTTTTAACACCGTCCATATATCGCAATTTTAGTACGCGACAAGACGACAATACAGTTCATTTTAACACCATTGAAAAGTATGGCTGGCTTCGGACAACCGGTTTCCGGCGTGGCGCCACTATGCTTTGGAGAAACAAGGAAATACATATGTATGCACCTTGCTTTTTGTGAGACAGAAGAACTCTGTGTCTCTGTTCTACCAACGTCGCTGTTGCGACGATTTGCCGCAAACCTAAATGGAGTTCGATCAATGGCAACGCGAGCACGTGGTCCTCGATGTTCGCGATCGGAAAATCGAGTTTTCCAAACTATTTCTAGTTTCGCCGGTTCCACTGTCAATCAACGTTTCTTCCTTTGGTTCCGTTTCTCTTCGATTCTCTCCTTTTTTATTGGCAAACACGTGTCACCGAGTATCGTGTTCGTCTTCGCTAAGCAAGCTTCTATATCAGCGATACGCGAGCCGGTTTCCCCTTCATATTTGTACAAGACTTCGTGAACATCGGACGTTTTTCTCCTCTCTTTTCGAATAAGAAAATCCTATCGTTGTTTAACTAACAATTGCATTTCTTTAAATGGAAATGTGGTCGTGTCTCCTTTATATTTTCAATTAGCCAGGGAATTTAGGTTTATTGCCGTGGAAACTTGATCGGTCGTTTACGTAAGGATCTGCGACTCTGCTTCATTTTCGAGGAAAATTTCATCGAATACAATCGTTTCACTCAATGATTGGATCAGTCGAAAGGGAGATTCCGTGACTGCCTGTATAAATATTGATCATAGTGTCTCTTGAAGGGAAGCTGTACCAATCTTGTTGATTTAACTACTGATCCTACTTTATCCTCGAGAAAAATTACTTACTTTGATTGTTTGACCATTAATTTTAGCGTTTCTTCGAGGGAAACAGTGTTGATTGCTCGAGTCTGCTTCTTTCTCAAGGTAAATTGTATTTACTATTTACTCGATCAGCTATTTTATTTTCTTTTCCCGGAGAAACCTTGTTTCTCGCCTGTTTGACCATCCGCGCTATTTCTTCTTTGAGATAAACTGCAGCGATTATTCGTGTAATCAACAAATCTACTTTTTCTTTCTTTACGAAGGAAATCGTATGTTTAACGAAATCTCGCTTGTTTAGTCATTGATTCCGCTAACTTTTCCAAATAAATCGTCAATCATTCGCTCGATTGCCAATTCTAATTTTGCTTCGAAGCAAACTGCGTTGATTATTCGTATAACCTTTTTAATAGAAACTGTTTTTCGCCTATTTTATCGCCAATTTCCTTTTCAAAATAACATGTATTAATTATGCGTTTAATCGCAGATTTTATTTTATTTTATTTCTATTTCTATTTCGTTTTATCATCGATTTTCCGCCGTCTTCAAAGAAACCCACGTGAATTACTTTAATTGCTTTTTCAAACTAATTTTATTTCTTTACTTTTAAATTAATAAGCAGCAACGAAAATGCTACAATAACGGAAAAATTATTCGGTTATCTCCACAAAGAACACGAAGGTATCGAACTTAGTGTATTGAGACATTTTGTTCGTTGGAAGTTAGTCGACGACATTTGGAACGGAAAGATACATTTGACATGATTTAGTGTGACGTTGAGAGAGAAAAATGGTTTGATCGAGGGTGCCCTTAATTACTAATTTCATAACTTGCTGTTAATCGATCTGACAGTGATATTAGTGGATGTGGTTGGTAGTGCCTGATTAATCGTGATCGATATTTTGAACAAAGAGCAACGAGAAACGATCAGTTTGGAGTTTCACTTTGACGTCGTGAGACTATCGTTAATTAGACATAGAAGGATCGTTTGGTGACAGATAAGGGTTTCAACTTCTGTATTCATTTTCTTCTATAGACTGAATTTAATTTTTCGCTTTGATAATCGTTTATAAAAGAGAAGCGATAATTATTAGTTCTACCTAAGAATGTTACTAATAAATTAGGAAAAAGAAATTTTGATTGGATTCTTGATAATGAGTGAAAATTAATTTAAAAGATTGTATTTGGAATTTTGAGAATCGATCGAGTCCTCAGTTTCAGTGCAATGTAACGTTATCAGTCGCGTGAGTTTGGCTCATATGTGATTTATGTGCAAGCTAAATGTTTCCAACAAATTGTAGCATATTGATTTCTCAAAGTCCTGTATCAAATGTCTTGTAATTATAAGCAATTGTTTCGTTTGGACGATCAAGGGTAATATACTCTATTTTTGATTTTAAAAATGCCGCCATTTGTGTAGACGTACACACGCAAGTATTTATTATGTAGACACGATGGCTCGTAGACACGAACGTTTCTCGTTGTCGTATTTTCCAAACAGGTCAGTTATTTAGAGCACTCGACCACTTTCTCGCTCCTGACAATGACATTAGTCATTCTAATCGATGTCTCGAAATCGATGGTTTTTCTGTCAGCTGTTTCGTTTCCGTGTTTATTCTATATGATAATATTGTTTCACGTATTCGCTTAAATTTAATTGGCAAATGATTAATTTCCCTGAATCCCATTTCCCAAAAATGAACAATTTGATATAAAAATTTTGCGAAAGATCGATATATTATTTTACTTTTAACTTGGAAATCGTTCTTTTAATTTTTCAATATCTAATTAACCACCTCAGTCCCTAAGACCGTCTGTTTTAACGAATGGTAAATAATCAAATAATTGCGTTGATACATCAGAAGTACCATCTTCTTATATCCCTGATATTAGTGTTAAAACAGGTTTGAAAAACCTTCAATTATTTCATTTATTCTTAGCCTTCGATGGCTTAAAATTTTCTCGGTTATTTTCCAATAGAGTTCAATATATTGATCGAAAACTTAGTTTAGTTAAGCACTGTAACCGGAAGTCATCCTTAAGTCGCCGGGTAAGAGGATTACGAGTAATAAACAAACAATATTAATCAGAAAATTATTCCATTCAATTTTTCTCCTGCATTTAATTAAATATGACAGAGTCAACAAACTTTCCTTCGGTTCTTCTATCTCATTTGCAAATCTATAATATCGATATCCAAACGATAACTCGAACACCATTAACCAGCACTCGAGGCTATTTCTTTCGTCGAAACTTTCCTCAGACATGTAGATATCACGTTGACATCGCCGCGTATACCGAATCAGCCCTTTTTAAAGATGATCTCGCGAGCGTGGTTCGTATGCAATTCAATTTGAACGAGTCGCGTGTCACGATTCACTTGACTCCCGGCACAGTAATTGGCCGGCACTCGAGCAAACACTTACACTTAATTTAACGTTTAACCGAATCGAAAACAAAGCGAACAGTTGCCGGACTTCGCTCGTTCTTTCAGTTCATTTCCGAACGTCTTTCGATCAGCATATCGGGTCTCCTCTTTCATCTCCGTTGCCTTTCAAAATCTAAAATCATAATTGAGACTTTGCTGCTCGAACTATGGAAGGGAAAAACGTGAATGACGGGTAAGATTGTTCCTGCGTTCTGTCAGAAAATAATTTCCTGTTTGTGGGAGAGGAAAGGAGCATTGTAATTGGAATCACAGAATGTGAAACATCAAAGGAACTGCCGAATGACATTTATTTCAAAGACTAGAAGACTGAAAACTTTGTTATACGACTTTTATACTGCTACGCCTGGAAATCAAGGATGGATTCTGTTTCAGCGAAATGAAGGACGAGAAGAGTAACTCTATATTGCCCACTGAAGAGACTCGATTGAGACCAAGATTGGAAAGTTTCGATGATGTTCTGCCGTATGTCGGTGACTACGGGAGATATCAATGGCTGTTGTTATTGTCGTTACTACCTTATGGCGCGACGTACGCGTTTCTGTATTTCTCGCAATTTTTCATTACGATTATTCCCACGGAACACTGGTGCAGGATAGACGAATTAGTAAACTCGAATTTCACCGAAGAAGAGAGGTAAGTATGTATAATGAAGGAAAGAAAGAAAAGGAGATATACGTAGCAACGAAAGCTCCTTTAAACTTTGAACGATATTTTTGATTGTTCGTAGAAAGTGACTTTAAAATATTGTGAAAAATATGCGAGATATCGCGATTTCTGGAATTTCTCGAATTTTCGAACATTTCGAAAATTATTAGAAAATATTGTAGAAAAATTTCACGATAAGATACAAGATATTTTTGGATTACTCTGTCTGGACTTTGGTTCTTATTTTAATAATTAAAATGATCAGTCATCTATCGTATGGGGTGTTTAGGATTAAGATAGCGATTCCAGTGACGAACGTTTATCCTTATTACGAACAATGTCAACGGAAGGACGTAAACTTCACAGAGCAGTTGAAGAGCGATAAGAGCCTGAGCTCATCGGGCTTCCAAACAAACAAAACGATAAAATGTACTCAATGAGAGTATAATTTTACGCAGATTCCATATCCTAGTATAGGAACTGAGGTGAAGTATTCACATCGTTGTCTGAATCGCATGCTTCGAAATTCTTACACTTCTGCTGCGTTCTTTGGGTCATTTCCGATCTACTCTAACCTTGTTATAGTAAATTTCTTAAGTTTAAAGAAAGTATAAGACGATAATTGTTAGTACGGATAATTCCTCGTTCCGATTTTACGCGAACGTTTTTTTCAGAGCATAAAGAACTCTTTCATTCATCGAACTGCGAGCAGAATCGAGATATAAAAATTCGAAGACCGCAGCAGGATTAAAATTATATTCTGAAAAATATGAATCTGGTTTTTCGCTGACTAACTCTTAACCTTGGTGATTAGCTAGATTGGGTATGCGACCGAGAATACCTCGTATCAACGGCGCAGGCCATCTTCTTCTGCGGATCCATCATCGGTGGTTTCCTAGTCGGTTGGATCGCCGATCACAAGGGTCGTATCCCAGCTTTAATGTTCTGCAATGGTATCGCCCTTTTTGCCTCCATTTTCACTGCCAGCGCAAATAGTTTTTGGTCATTCGCCGTCTGTAGGTTTCTCACTGGACTGGCGTTCGATAACTGTATCAAAATTCCTCTGATTATCGGTAAGCCTTCTACGAAGTAGAAAGTGCGAGAGGTTCGACCGATAAGCCAATGTTTCAGTCACGCGAGAGATAACGTTAGTATGAAGTCAATGTTTCTATTACGTGAAAGATGATGTTGCGTGAGAAATTTTTGATGAATTGTTCCTCGAAGATAATTTTGACGTTGCTGTACTCGATTGAACTATACGGTTCGAGAGTTCTTTATTCAAGAGCTTTTGCCACCACCAGAGATGAATATATTGATTTTGTTATTGTTAAAGATCGTTTCATCGATTTTCATGTCGTCGAGGATAGTTATATCTTGATATTCTTAAATCGAGTTATACAAGGTGGTTGGTAACTGGTGGTACAAGCGGAAAGAAGTCGAAAATATAGAATACAAATTTTTTTTTTAATTCTTCCATCGAGACAACGATCTACAGTGAGATCCGTTATAACGAGACGCGATAAAGTGCACGCGTATCGAGCGAAAATTCAAAGTCGATTTTCTCGAAAACAAAGCCTCGAACGAAAAATTTTTATTCTATATTTTCGACTTCTTTTTTCGCGTAGAATCACCCCCTTTCCGCTTGTACCACCAGTTACCAACCACTCTGTATATTCGTTCGAAATGAAAATTATCACAAAATTTTCAACACGTAATTCGTTTAAATACGTTAGAAGCAAAACACGTGCATTATGTAGCGCTTTTTGTTATACGGACCAGCTCAAACTCGGAACATTCACGTTTGCAGAGTAAACGGATTAATTTAAAATCGGAATTATATTTATAATCTTACAATTATCCTACAATTATGTTGATGGTATCGTTCATTCGGCTCGTCATCAATTGCTCCATATTAATAATAACCGGTTTCACTCGATAAATCTTCCATGTTCTATTACTGCAACATAAAGAATAATCGTCGTTAAGTATCTTGATATAATAATCAGTTATTCCGAGAGTCATCGACGATCAATTATCCCGCAGTGCTCGAATATATGGCTGTTTCGAAACGAACGTTGGTCGTGAATATCGCCTTTGGCGTATACTTCGCAGTGGCCAGTACAATTTTACCATGGATAGCCTATTATATCGCGAACTGGAGATATTTTACTTACGTTACTGCCATACCGCTGTTATCTGTCGCTATCACACCGTGGATTCTTCCCGAGAGCGCCCGGTAAGTAAACTCCTAATTGTTCGATTATTCGAATTCTCAACTTGCGCTTTGAGATTTATGCAAATTTACTTATCGATCCATATCACTCGTATTTTCTCTGTTCAAGCTGGTACGTTTCCAACGGGATGATGGACAAGGTTGTTGAGAAACTACGGAGAATAGCTAGGATCAATCGTAGAAATCCAGACTCGCGTATTTACGATATATTAGTCGTAAGTTCGATCAAATAGAATTCTAGAAAGCTTACGCGAAATCATACGGTACAGTACTTGAATCTGTGCTGACAGATATATTTGATTCACATCGAAAACACACAGACTCGCGAATGTATTTTAACATGCATAGACAGGTTTTAAAAATGAAACGCGATGAAAAATGAAATATGAAATGAAACTTGACTGTCGCGATTCCATTGTGGTATTATATCGATCTCGTACAAAATTTGAAGTCAATCTGGGAAATTATATAGAAATTATAAAATATTTACAATTTACAAGTACAATCGGGGATAAAAATAAGCTGCTATAGTTAATGGAAATAGATGTGAAGAAAGTATAATCAAATTAGTATCAGCCTCATATACTTGAGTTTTATTTATTATATTTCCTTCTAATAATATGCAGATAGTTCAGCAAATGATTGAAATGAATTTTTACATTTTCTCCACTAATCCACTTAGTTTTGTTCCCGACTGTATTTCGGATCAGAAAAGTATTTAATCAACCAACCACCCATTATATTAATAAATCTCGATATCAAAAGCCATGCCGACTAATAACAGAGTGCCACTGTTCGTGCTATCTATTAATGACGAATAAAATGAAAATAAAATTTCTTTTCAGTGTGTTATGAATTTTGAACTGTGTAAGGGCTAAAGGCACGATTCGTATTATATCTTTCGTTAATTATTCTCGAAATAAATTCTTGCAGAGTAACATGGAGGCACCGGACAAAATTCAAGAATCAGCGACGCTGCTCGATCTGTTCAGAACGCCACGGTTGGCGAGAAACACTATTCTTCTAGTTGCATTCTGGCAAGTATAAGATACGAGTTCATGTTGCGAGAAAACCTTCATAAATAACCGATACAATCTTGTAGGTGTTTCACCCTGATCCCGTTCGACGGTCACGTGTATTCATTAAAACTTATCCAGAGCTCGGTGTTCGTGTCGTTCTCGATCGCCTGTGCCACAGAACTTCCAGCTGGGTTATTACTCGCCCTGTTGCTCGACCGATGGGGTCGTAGACTCTGCGGATTTCTCACGATGGCAATTACCTGTGTACTCAGTATCGCTGAACTTATGCTGCATTCCAGTAAATATATCGATCTGTTTATTAAAGTAAAATTAAAACGATTATAATGCCGTATTATTGAGAAAAATCTGAAATTAAGTTTATGATGAATGTAAAAGAATTTTGGCAACTTCGAAGGTATTAATCTTGGAAAATAATTATTTTGATGGAACTAGAATTTAGGAATTATTAGGAATTAATTTAGTGGCGAAATTGAAAGAGGTGTGCACATTTTAGAAGCAATAATTTTCTATATGTTGGTTTTCTAGAATTTGGAGATTTATAGAAGTTTAAAGTTTGTGTGAAATTTTAATTTGATTTTGATTAAGCTTCGATCGGACTATATTTTTAATTAAACTTACAATCAAGTGTTGTGTATCCAGGATTAATTTTGTATTTTTTAATTTATTCCCCAGTGCTCGCGAAATTAGTAATGTCAATATTGTCGCGATTCTGTCTGAACATGGCAGCCAATGTTGGTCTTCAGTATGCAGCAGAACTTCTGCCCACGCCAGTCAGATCGCAGGGCGTATCTTTCATTCATATTTTCGGAATAGTTGCACACTCTTTGGCGCCATATATCACTGACTCGGTAAATAAATATTTATACTACTATTGTTGTTACAACATTTTTGAAACACCGCTAAGCACATCCACGTTCAACTTCTCTTTAATTTATTCCAAAAGATACAATAAGCGCTATTAGAAATTATGAAAAAGCTCTCATGTAAATTTTCTCATGAAAATGTAAAATAGTTTTTTTCTTACCTTAAAACAAGTTGTTTCCTGAAGAAGTTAAATATTATAAAAATCTGATCAAAATATTTCTCACTTTCTAGAAAGCCCGTTTTGGAAGTTGCAACCAACGCTTTTCTTTAACTGATCTTTAATCAAAAAATTGAAATTTAAAATAAAAAATGATGGAATAACTTAAGATATGAAACTATATTGGTTGAAACTTTCTAATGAAACTTTTTAAATGAGAAATACTTTGACCAGATTTTCATGGTATTTAACCTTTGTTCATATAAATTAATATTTGTTCATTAGGCTGCAATTTGGGAGGGATTTCCAATGCTCATTATCAGCACGGTGTCCTTTTTTGGCGCTGCACTGGTTTTGTTCCTGCCGGAAACTGTCGGCCAGAATCTTCCTCAGACTATCAAGCAAGGCGAAGAATTCGGAAGGGACCAACATTTCTGGTCGTTGCCTTGCTACCATAAGACACACTTCAATGGACATCAACACTATCACTCCTGTGAACGATAATTATCTGATTTTTAATAATAATTCAATTAAAAAACACGAAGGAGGATTCGTGTTTTTTTAGAAGTAACAATATTACAAGCGGATCAGTCTGACGATTTTTGTACGAGAAAAAATCGGAACATATTATTTTTCTATTCTCCTACATTAATTTTTATTTTTATCGTTTACGTTTAAGAATTTGTAAGCCTTAATTCTAAAAAGAGCGAGCAAGTTAATGGAAAAATTTCACTTAACTATTCGCGTTAATTTCTTCGGTTTAACTTTTGGGAAATGCTTCGTTAGCTTCGGGAATATTCCAACGATTCGTTTTACGTACAAAATAAGCATGATAAATATTACATCACGGTAATGAAAACTATTGGCGTAATACCTAAGATAAAGATGCAGAGACATTCTTAGAATTTCTAATGACACCTTTATAGATTTCTCGTTTAATATCGCTATTACATTTGAATCACTTTTACCTAACGGTGTCACATAGTCTCGTTGGAAATTTGTCAAATTCCTTAAAGTGATCACTGAAAATTTTCCTAAATTTCCAAGAATTTATTTATCACGAGGTAAAGAAAATGTGTATTAGAAAGATGAGATCGAAGGTTTACCATTTTTTCAGTTATGGCGAACGCAATATGTAATCAATGAAAATTTTATATTTTCACGTTGAAAGTTTCTTCAGATAATTATTATCCAGATGATGACTAACTCTTACGAATTAATGCGTGTCTGTAGGATAATCCGGTAGACTTGATCCGCTTTTTATATCGAAAGTTGAGCAATCGGTGACGCGTTCTTATACACCGAACCGCGAAAAGCAAAATTTCATATGATCTCACCAATTTCGGATGCCAGTCAAATCAGTCAAATAATAAGTTCGCGTTAATATACACGTTCGATTTTTGAAAAGCTTGTTCAATTTAATAAGAGTCTTGGTAACAGGCTTATGTTTTTAGACCTAATTGGTTGTTTTCATTTACAAGTACCTCGTGTTAAAGTACTCATAAAATGACATTAAAATCAGAAAACTAATAACTGAAAGATTATCATTTTTCCTCTGTGGTAGTTTACATATAACATAATGCAACTAACATGTCACGATTAATGCAAAATAAATAAATTACTAATATAGACATTTTTTTAGTAATTTGTATAATCGTGAAACGAATTGGACTTTCTAAAGGCAAATATTAAAGGAAACATGGAATTGATGCCAAATCTATCACAAATATTATTTATACTATTTATTTGCGCAGTTTGAAGCGAATCAAATTGATGAAGGTTTCTTTGTTACATGTTAATTTACATTTTAAAAGACATAACAGGCACGCTAATTAGTTTGCTTAAGATACTTTCGAGATACCAAGTTAGACGCGTTTCCATGAAATCATATCAATTTTACGATGATATTTTTCTATCAAGCATGCAATTATAACCGTATTGTTGATTAGTGCATACAATTATCCATGTACATTCGTCTTTCCGAGTACCGCGCTTCAATATTGCTAATTTCAAATTCGTACATTAATGTTCGTAAATGCTTGAAAATGCTATATAACTGTATCAGCTTCTGTTAAAAACATTTTATAGTAAAATCTCTATAAATTTGTAATATTTTTTAGACAATTTGAATTCATTATATTATACATCATACATTCTAGTCATTTCTAATTAAGTTACTTTTGCGATGTTTAATTACATTTTATGTATATTCTTATAACTCTCTCTGTTACGGCGCGTACGATGGTCCGTGCGCCGTCTGAAACTTTATACTATATACTGATCTACTACATACTATATCCTATAAACTGAATCCTTTGACGTAATCTTAATAGCTTGAAGGAATCTCTAACCCTGTAAGTGTTTTCGGTTTATGGATGGTCCTTAGAACAATGCTTAGGTTTATTGCGCACTCTTACAAATAACGGAGAAAGCGGGTAGTTATTTTTCCAATAAACAATGTCACCCACGAGCCACGTTGGTAGGAGGCTTCCTCCTCCTATCTTCATTCATTAACGTTGGCTATAATCAATGGGCACCCTCACTTTCCTAACGAAAAGTGTGGACAACGAATCCGCGTTCTTCGTTCAGAAAGCACACCCACACTGAGATTTCCTCTCGTGGCGGCACACGAGAACGCAAATCTCACCACTCGAAACCAACTAGTGTCGGGCGACGGCAGCGCAGTGGTTAGCGCCATAGAGTACAAACGTTCGGATCTCGGGTTCAAATCCCGGCGCCTCGTACTTTTCCAAAGTCCGATTTTTCTTCCACGACATCTAAATAAGAAGGAAATACAGCAGTACTACACCCCGGCAAGCGACATCTACAGCCAGCAGGCTACAATAATCACGGATATATGAAGGAAGACGGAGAAAAAGAAGAAAAAAAGTGTGTTTCGTCCAGAGCCTGCTAGTGGACTCATCGGTAAGGCTTACCTAGCAGGCTCATGCCTTAGACACAATGGAAGGAGGGGGAAACAAAGCTATGTACATGGCAGAGACATTGAAGACGGATTCCTCCCTCCCACGGCCGGACACTGTATCCAAGGCCGGTCGGATCTCCTACCCTCTCTTGCGACGTATCCCAGTGGAGCGGCCCCACTCTTAATCTAGTTTGGTGGGAAAGGTTCGCGTGCACACCGTGTGTAAGAACTATTAAAAACCACACAGTGTATCGCGACTACCTTTCTACTACTTAACCCAAGTCCTATATTATCAGTCTTAGGTCCGAGGCGGCTCCTGTCACGTAAAGTTGGTACTTGGGTGGTAGTAAGAAGGCTGAGTCGTAACCCAACTACTTATTTTCCTTTATAAAACTTTATTATAAACACTTACAAAATAACACCGAACCGGAGAATAGGGGTTGTATGAGTACAGCAACTAGAAGAGGAACAAGAACTGCCCGAGCTGGGTGAAGTCTCGGTTTATATACGTTTTGGTTTTAGGATGTTGAGGGGATAGGTGTAGGTTATGATGTAGAAAAGTGTCCGAAGGTCGGGGGTCCATATCCTATCTCTGATGTGGACGGAGGTGCGTCACAGCCTTGGTGTATGCTATGATGGTAAGGTGGTGATGTGTCCAAAAGTGTCCGAAGGTCGGGTGTCGATGTATTATCACTGATGTAGGTGAGATTTGATTAATGTCACATACCCCCCTCTTTAGATTGATTTTGGTCCTCCAAAATCTTAGTGTTTCCTCAGTATGGAGCGATGGAGTTGGACTCTGACTGGTTCGACTTGTACTTGTTCTTCTTCGTCGTGGTATATGCTTTTGCTATTTCAACCTGTGAAGGTTGTTGGCTGGTTAAATTTCGACTACGATTAATAGGGATAATTTGCTAAATTTGACGAAATGCCGCAGTATCACGTGTTGAATCTTTTGTAGACTTTCTAACAGCCTGTGATATAGAATGAATTAGTGGTCTTTGAGTAATGGTTTTATACTATCTTGTTGTTTCTTTATAGTTTGATTGTTATCCAGTTGTTCCTTTGATACTTGCATTTCTTTGTTTTGTTTAGCAACTTCTAAAGCCTTTTCAGCATCTACAACTGGTTCTTTTTCCATGCATGTAATTTCTTCTTCAACCAGTACAACTGTGCTTTCCTCTATAGTTCGTGTTTTTGTGTCATTTAGTAAACTTTTCAATTCAATTTCCACAGTATCTGGAGCTTTGGATACCGACTGACTGTCATCTTCTGCATTTTCAATGCCCCAATCATCAAAGATATCCTGAATGACACTTCTTTTGTTAGTTATGCGCACTTTATCTGCTTCACTTAGAGATTTATTCCTTCCTTCTGTATTAGCAACATGTATAAGTACGACAATTTTATTATGAATAATTTTCTTTTCTACATTAATTTTATGTGAACTATCAAAAGATCAATCTTGCCATTTCCATTTGTTGTTTCTTGTTATTCTTTTCTTTAATATCAATGTCATCTGCAGTTTCTAGATCACTAATTACTCCTGAGGTAATAGGAGTTATAGAATCGTTTCTTGTCTTTGTATGATTTAATATGTCATAATTGTATTTCTGGCTACAATTTTCAGAAACTTCTTGGGCCACAATTTCTGTTGAAATTACTTCTATAACTGTTCCATCACTTTCTCGTGCTTAACCTATCGAATTAAATTCTTCATTTACAATTTCAGCGTTCTTCATTCCTTTTTGTTCTGCAGAAACATTTTTTTTTCTTCATTGGAATTTACAACAGCATCCTTTTCATGTACAGTTAAAACAATATTTTCTTCTGTACTTTCATTCATATCATTAATATATAGTAGTTTCTACAGTCAGTACCATTACTTCTGAACTACTATCAACTAGTTCAGACAAATCTGTGTCTGTATCCGTGACATGCAATGTTTGGGCTTTATCATCAAAAGTTTCACCAAGTGTTTTAATTAATACTTGACACTGAGCATTAGTAACACTAACTGTATCTATATTTAACACTGTACAAACGTTGTGTTTCTCAATGTTTTGTTCACCCTCATTTGTATTAAATATTTCAACATCGTTCGTACTTTCTTTATCTAAAGATGTGTCACCTGCATATCTTGAATGATCTCCAATCTCAGTTGTATTCTCTGCTTGCTCTTCTTGAAATTTCTCATCTTTTTTTTTTTTTTTATATTGATCATCAATTTGTGGGTCCTTATTTATTATTTCTTGTTCTACTTCATTAATCGCAGCGTTCTTTATGCTCTCTGTCTCACTACTTTCCTTACTTTAAAAATTTTTTTTTGTTTTTATTTAAATCTGTTACATCACATTTATTTACTACTAAACCATCTTGAATTGTATTATCTGTACATTCCTGTGACTTATTTTTTTTTTTTGATTTTCTGGAATATCATGCACATTCTTTATAATATCAGTCGTTGATTCTGATATTAATGAAGAAGATACATCTACTTTTATCGATGATTCTACTTTATTAATGTCACTGTGCACTTCATCTAGTTGTTCCATAGTAAAACATCAAGATTGTTACAATTACTTAAGAAGTCATGGATTGTTATTTAAATATTTACTGCACTTTTCCATCAATGTAACCCTTTATGGCAGTTTGACATTCTACAGAACACCAATGCTGTATCAGTTTATATTTTTCTTCATCATGAAGTTTTATTATATCACCTAATTCTTCCTGATGTTTTTTTTTCTTTTTTTTCAATTTTCAAATAAGAGTGTGTTTTCTATGTGAATCTTTTAATTCTTGGTTCGCCTCGAGTAAACGATTATTAACATCTTTGGAAAGTTTTTGGACGTTTTCCAGTTCTTTTCTAAGAAAATTATTTTGTTCGTTCATATCTTTTACTTTACCTTCAATTTCTACCCTACGCAATATTTCAAATTTATTTTCATTGACAAGGATCATTTTTCTTATTTTTCAAAATCCAGTTTCAATTTATTAGTTTCTTCTTCATATTTATATCCAAAATCACCCACTTTTTCATATTCACCCTTTAGTTCGTCTAGTTCACATTGAAGGGCAGATTATTTGTCCTTGTGGTTCAAAAACTACATTTTATCTCTTTTGCATCTTTAGCTCCAGCTTCACGTTCCTCCATTGAATTACTAACACATGAATTAAGTTTGGCCTTTTTTTTTTGTTCCAGCAAGTCAACTTCATATTTGTGACTTATGTTATTTCTTCTAATTTTATTGTTAGTTCTTCAATTTGTATTCCAAAAGATTGAACTCTTTTTACGTGCGTGTGTGTTTTTTTTTTTTTTTTGTAACTCGTCGAGTTGCAATTCTAATTTTTGCACTTCCTCCTTCATGTCCTCCATGTGCTTCTCGAACTCTTGTGTCGTCCTGTCTTTGTCGGAACATTGTCGGAGCGAGTTGATGCTCGGGATCGTAATTCAATTTTTGGTCGTTAGCAGTAATAAGCTCACGTAACTTCACTTTTGAACTTGATCTTGTTTGGTCTTGATTGTGTTTTCGTGGTGCTTGTGGTGTTCTAAAAGTAATCGTCACGTTGCTTGCATTTTTAGTGCACATTGATACACTGCACTCTGCACAGGCAATGCTTTTGTTGTCATGAAATCTCTCTAACTTTTCAGTAACAAAACCTTTTATTTTATTATTTAATTTTGGATCATGCGCCCCTGGTGGAGATACATTATGTGTTCTCTTTACCTTTATTATGCACACGTTTTCCTTTTGCTCTCAATTTTTCGATCATCTTGTGCTGTTCTATATATTGTGTTCTTATGTTCTTCGCATATAAATCCTGTCGATTGATTTTATCTTTCAGTTGAGGTACATGTTTAATTCTTTACCTGTGATTATGATGAACAACCTCAGCGTATTTCCTTTCTCTCTTTTTTTTTTTTATGGATTTCTTGATAATCTTTTAGAAGTTGCTTGTTATATTTGGAAAGCTTTCTCACTTCGTCTTCAGCTGTTTCCTAACGGGATTTTTCTTCTTCAAGTTTTTCTGTAATCATTTTTTCTAAACTTCTCCATTTATTCTGTTCTTCTTCGAGTAATTCATTACGTTTCGGTATCTGGCTATCTTTTCCTTTAAAACATTTAATTTTATCAGAGAGTTCTCCTATTTTCAAACTTGCTTCATTTAAGGTAACTTTATGAATTTCCGATTGATGCTTTAACATTTGATGTAAGTCTTCTATTGCTGTTTCACGTTCTTTCAACTGTTCATTAAATTCGTTATTTAGCATATCCACTCGAGAAATTTCGAGTTCTTGAGTATCGTTTCTTCTTTTAGAAATTTGGCTTATTTTCTCTCGCCTGCTGCTACATGTTGCTGTCATTTTATCAACTTCTTTCTTCTTTTTTTTCTTTTTTTTTTTTTTTGAACTTAAAATCTTGATTTAAGGTTTGTGTTTCACTATATGATTTATTATTATTAACTAGTTCAACATTATTCTCAGTAGATTTTTTTTCGCGTGATTTTTATACTTATTTAAATAGTTTATCATGAGCAAATGCATCGTACGTCAGATATACCATTTTTAATAAATTGTCGCCTTTACAACTCGAGTTACCTCTGAACGAGTCGCATGATTGATCAATAAGCCATGAGTAATTATGCAAATTCAGTATTTTTTTCATCTATCTATCTGAATATTATAACAAAGACTTTACATTGAATATTTTATTAAAATTGTAAGTTTTTCATAAACGCTTCAAAATCCACAGTCTATTGATCAACTCCTCTATCCTTTCTCTTTCTCCTCACTAAAATAGATAAATTCCTAATGTAGTTTGTGGATAATATTTTTTTTTTTTTCTAAAGCAAATCACATTTATCATCTGATATATTTTTTGAAATAATTTCTGTCTGTACATTTTCTTCTTTTCCCTTACTCCTCTTTCTCTTTCTAATGAATTCTTTTTATTCCGTAAAATAGTTTTTGTATATTCAATTTTGTTAAGTGCAATCCTTATTTCTGATAACTTACTTTTATTAGATAATTCTTGTGAATCTTCTACTACATCTTCCATATCATTTTGAGTGCGGCTTCTACCTTCAGTAAATTTAATATCTTGAACCGTATCATTAATTTCAAAAGCTCTTTCGGTATCAAGTAAATCGCACTTATTATTGAATATACCTTTTGAATTGACTTCTGTCTCTGTAGTTTCTTCTTTTGTATCTTCTTCGAGTTTTCTTTGTTCTTCTAATCCACCCTTCTCATTTTGTAGGATCTTCCTTGTATCTTCATCTTTTTTAACTTCGACTTTATCCGATCTCCTAGGTCTGCCTCTATGTTTCGCTTCATCAGTTGCTATTACACCCGTTACTGCATTATCATTTTCTACAGATTTATACCTATCGCTATCACTAGCTGTGTTCGTTAAAAGAACTTCCCTTCGTTGACGAGTATCAGTTGTTTCGTTTTCACTATTTGAAATTGATTTTTGTTTAACACCTCTTTTTTCTTTTTTGGCAAATTTATTTTCTACATTTTCCGATGCCTTTTGTTTATTAATTATTTCAGACTTGTCTTCGATTAATTTCGTCTTTAAAGCGCTTCGCAAAATTTTATTTGTGTTTGATTGTCTGGTTTGATTATAAACAATTTCTTCAAATTTTGGCGAAGTAGCAGGCTTTGCAGCAACATTATAACGACTGCTCCGTTTACTACTATCTAACATAGATGGAGATGGATTCTTGTCATCTTTATTCTCTAAAGACTTCTCTTGTGTATTAGCATCTAAATTTCTCGACATAAAATCTGCTGAAGTTTTTGATTCTGTAGTGTCACACGCATTTTTCGCCGTCATCATTTGGTCTTCTTCTATAAGCAAATGTTCATTATTGTAAGCATTATCTCTTGCTTTTTGTATGGATTCTAAGGATATATTTTGTTCAACGTTGTCTATTGATTTTGTATCATTTTCAGCAGTTGATTTACTAACTGCTTCTAATTCCTTCGTTTCAATTTGGTTTTCTTTATTTGTATCGCCGTCCAAAATATTTCTCATTGAAATATTATCCTTCTTGTTATGATCGTTTTCTGCTTCTCCTAAACTTTTACTTTTTTTGTCAAACCATTCTTGTAAATTTTGAGTATCTTGTGACGAAGATGGTGACAAATCATTATACAATACTGCAATATCTTCTGTCCTTCGTTTCACAGACTCTTTCTGGTATTCTGTTGAGCTATTGACATCAAACATTAAGTCTGTTTTAATGAAAATATAATCCTGTGAAGCGGTGTCAATTGATACTTTCTTTTCATAAGAATTTTCTACATTAGACTGCAATTCTTTTGAAAATTCTTTCAAAACCATTTCTTCATTTCCTACAGTAACGTCTGTTTTCTCCAAGCTTTTGTTCAAATTATTAGAAACTAAACTACCCTGATAACTCCGACTAGTCGCTGCTTTAATAGTCTCCTTTAACAGTTTTCTTAACTTGATTTCGTTCTGCTTCTGCATAGCGTCTAGTAAGGCCCGAATACTTGGATCCACACCAGTAGCCATAGGGCTAACAGAAGATGTGTCTTCTGATTTTTTGCTCATAGTGGTTATTGTACTGTTGTTGGAGTCTGTACTAGCGAAGCTATTGCGACGAGTACGATAATATTTAAAAGAATCCAGTTCTTTACCTGAATATTCTTCTTTTCGTGACCAGTTTCAATTTTGGTGATGACCGTAGTCCGCTTTCCGTAGAAGTCGTTTTCACGCAAAGTGAGCTGATCTGCAGAGGTCCGCTGATGCCTCAATCTTCAATGATGCACGTATGCCGAAATGCGTAATTTCGTTTTCTTGAAGTTGATGGATCCTGGCACGGATCGCCAAAATGTCACGTAAAGTTGGTACTTGGGTTGCGAGAGAAAAGAAAGCTGAGTCGTAGCCCAACTATTAATTCTCTTTTATCGAACTTTATTATGACTTTGGCACTTACAGTAGAATAACGTTGAACAGAGAAAGGGGTGTTGTACAAGAACAGCAACTAGAACGAGAACTCCCCGGGCTGGGTGAAGTCTCGGCTTATATACACCCTGGCTTGGGGATGTTGGGGGGTTTGGTGTGGATTCCAAGGAGTCCGAAAGTCGGGGTTGGGGCCTTATCTCTGATGGGGACTAAGATGCGTCGCAGCGTTGGCATCCGACAGTCGGGAGTCGATGTCTTTTCTCTGAGAAGTAATTGGTGTCACACGGTCAACGGGACGAACTCTCCATCTAACAAAGGCATTAAGTAATCCTATAGCTATCCTTAAAAGAAAGATTTGTAGCGGCACATGGCAGTAAACATTCCAACGGTTTCTGTCCCGTAGCTCGCCACACGCAGATCCTATTCTCCGGGCAGGATGTTTACCAGATGTCGACGCGTCTCCACAGTACGTGATCGGCTAGCCCGAGGACCGTCATAAACACTAATATCTAGTTACCTAAAATCCTTCAACAGATACACAGTCTTTGTCCCAGTTACGGGAAGACAGGAGAGACCTATTTTTCCACGAACGACGTCTCCCACTAGCAACCCTCCCTCAAGGGCGGCTAGCATCCTTTTCTAACTACCGATATGGAGATTGGCCAATTAGCAGCAACGTCAATTTCCCTTACTTTCCGAACGTAGGATGTCCCCGACGAATCCGATGATCTCGTGTCCTTAGACACACCCCGTCATATTTTTCCTCTGGGGTATCACCGGGTCGGAAAGTCTCTCTCTCTTGCGGTCTCATCGACAAAAAAGGATTAACTCCTTACGGTCAGCGAATATTAACACAGAATCCGACTTAGATTTTTTGCGAGTGCGTACGACTACCGTCCCGTTGTCCGCGGATTCGTTATTGAACCTAGGATCATTGTCATTAGTCTCTCGAATATCTAATAACCACGGTTACTTGTCCGGTTCTATGGTAATCGTATTTGCACTAGTCAATGTCTTCTCTATTGCATAACGACAACGTGTAACCCAAACGAAGATTCGTTTCACGCCCCTAACCCTAATTCTAATGTAAACCCGACGTATATATATATATATAAATAAATAAATAATTATAAATTAATATTACCTATTATTAATAACAATTTAATTATATATCTCAAGATAATAAAACATTTATAATTTATATTAATTTTTATATATAAATATTTAATTATATATAATGCATTTTTTTCAATTTAAAGTTAAAATATTTATATTTATATTTTAATTTTTTTATAAAATTAAATATATGTATAAAGATTTTAAAATTAATATATTTAAAATTAATAATTATATATTAATATATACTTATATACAAGATAATTCAATTTTTATCAATTTTATTAAAAAATTTTATTTTATTACGTTAAATATTTATAAATTATTTTAATTTAATTATCTAATTAAATTATTATTAATTAATTATAATAGCAATATTTATAATAGTATTGTTAATTTTTTATTTTTATATTTTAAAATATATATATAATGTACGTATCCATTATGTATTTCCAATGTACGTACAGCAGATACTCACAGGAAAAACCAACGAGACTAATAATAAAATCAACGAATTAGAAAAAAAGAGCTATAGACAAATATCTTATAATATACCGTGGCATAATCTGCAATTTATTATAAAATAATTGATCCGAGCAGTATCAATTATAAAAGAAGATGGCTGAATATGATAGACACTGTCGAACACTAATCAAATATAATCATTTAGTTAATCTTTAAGATTTAAGTTAAGATACATCTTGGAGGAATCAATAAGTCTTTCGCTAATAGCCTAATAGATCTCTTGATAGATCAAACGAAGAAATACCTAACCGCGATTACAGCCAATTGGTACATATTATTCGATACATAATTAATATTTGTATCACGTACAGCGATGCAAGTGGTATTGAAGAAAATAGCCATTTTATGTTACAACTATAACGAGTAAATTTACTCGTTTAACTTGAGAGAAATTAAAAAGGTACCTGACTTTTAAATAAGCATTAAATAAGAAATTTAAATATCGCAGACGGTGATGTAGGTGTTATTCAAGAAAAGAGAACATTTTATTTTGTAATTAGCACGAGTAAATGAACGAATATCGATAATATAATATAATGATTAATATGAATTTTATCTGGCTGATTATTTAAATACCATAACATATTTCACAGTAACGTCATCGACTGCCGTTAGGCTCTTTTCCCTTTTTGTTCAAACTAATTGATAGTCGAAAACTAGTATCAAGGAGGTGTGAATTTAATCTTAGTTTGTAGAAACTATTAAAATGATAAAAATGGATAGCGTATTAAATCGTCGAAGGCGCCAATTTACGATAAAAATTAAGAAATTGTTCAATTTGATTTTGTTATAATGGAAAACCCGTCCTTTGCTATGTCAAGAGATCGTTAACGTTTGATTGACATCTCGACACCTTGTCAAGATATATAAGGAACGCGGAAGTCGCGCGCGAGCTCTTTCGTGCCTGAAATTCCGGACAGTGAACATCCAAGAAGAATTTAAATATAAGGTAAATAAAAAAAATATCAAATAACAACATTGTAACTAGTAATTTATAACGTCTAAGCCATTAATTTACAATACTTGAGAAATTAATTTATAATATTTAAGCTATTAATTTATAACATTTAAGCCATTAATATATAACATATAAGCAATTAATTTATAACGTCTAAACTATTAATTTATAACATTTGTTGAAATATGTATAATTTTCTGTGTTGGACTGGGTTAAATGTGTAGTAGAGATACTTGTATGTGAATATCAGCGTGTGGATGTATGTGTGTGCGCGGCGTCTCGAAAACAGATGAATGTAAACTGTTCAGTCGGTTAACAGTCGGGTATAGAAGAAAGTGCTGAGACGCGTGCAAGTGTGTATCGATGAATATATAAGAAATCGTCCATGAAATAAATATATTACTATTTTAAAATTAATCCTCAGTATAAATTTAGTGTTCTTATAACATTATTTCGACTTCAAAGATCCACAATTCTCAACAACATTTGTGCTATTAATTTATAACATTTAAGTTATTAATTTACAACATCTAAGCCATTAATTTACAACATTTGAACTGTTATTTTATACATTTAAGTTATTAATTTATAACATTTAGGCTATTACTTTACAACATCTTAGCCATTAATTTACAATACTTGAACTATTATTTTATACATTTAAGCCATTAATTTATAACATTTAAACTATTAATTTATAACATTTAAGCCATTAATTTATAACATTTAAGCTATTAATTTTCAACATCTAAGCCAATAATGTACAACATTTAAACTGTTATTTTACACATTTAAACTATTAATTTATAACATTTAAGCTATTCATTTATACCTTCTAAGCCATTAATTTATAACATTTAAGCCATTAATCTAAAACAATTACATCATTAATTCTTAACAGTTATACCAATAATTTATAACAACATTTTCCCATTAATTCAATGTAATTATGCTCTTAATTTATAACAGTTGTACCCTTAATCGGAAGTAACTCTACATTCATTGATTTTAATCAATACCATAAATTCGTAGTGAGTGAATTAAAGATTTATTTTGCTTTATTTTATTAACGAAATCTATCAAGTCTTTGAAGTGCTATTTCATTTCCATATAGCATTATATTTTAACTCTGAATACAGTATTCAATTTCCAATTTCACTATTTCGTATAAAATCTGTGGTAACACAGAGTGTCGATGTATGTGTCACGTAAAATAACAAAATAAAAAAGGAATTTGAGGTAAAAAATAAAAAAAGAAAATTTTATTTTTTTCTAACATCAATACACTTTACAATCTACTTCCGAACTCTAGGCGTGACTTTCTAAGACTGACTCTTATGATTTTACTTTCGATCGGATCCGATTACTTTCTTTTGTCATCCCTCAACATCCCCACCGTCCATGCATTTGCTAGGCGTCCGCGATCGTTGCCACGTGCTCTTTCTTCTAGAACCTTCGGTGGAAGGACCGTTGGGATGTTGATGGTTCATTAGGCACTTCAGCGATATACATTGTCGCCGAGTGCTTTATCTCTATCGTCAGTCCGTCGGATTTGAAGTACGCCGGTCGTGACATATGTAACGATATATGGTATAACGTTATAACGTATTACTTTACATGATATAACTTTATAACGTATTACGTTATATGGTATGACGTTATAACGTATTACGTTATATGAGATGACGTTATAACGTATTACGTTATATGTTATAACGTAATACGTTATATGGTATGACGTTATAAAGTATTACGTTATATGGGATGATGTTATATCGTAATACATCATATGGTATGCCGTTATAACGTATTAGGTTAAATGGTATGACGTTATAACGTATTACGTTATATGGTATAACGTTATAACGTTATAACGTATTACTTTACATGATATAACTTTATAACGTATTACGTTATATGGTATGACGTTATAACGTATTAAGTTATATGGGATGACGTTATAACGTATTACGTTATATGGGATGACGGTATAACGTATTACGTTATATGGGATGACGTTATAACGTATTAGGTTATATGTTATAACGTTATAACGTAATACGTTATATGGTATGACGTTATAACGTATTACGTTATATGGTATGACGCTATAACGTATTACGTTACATGGTATGACGTTAGAACGTATTACGTTATATTTTATAACGTTATAACGTAATATGTTGTATGCTATGACGTTATAACGTATAACGTTATATGCTATAACTTTATAACGTAATACGTTATATGGTATGACGTTATAACGTATTACGTTATATGGGATGACGCTATAACGCATTACGTTATATGTTATAACGTTATAACGTAATACGTTATATGGTATGACGTTATAAAGTATTACGTTATATGGGATGACGTTATATCGTAATACATCATATGGTATGCCGTTATAACGTATTAGGTTAAATGGTATGACGTTATAACGTATTACGTTATATGGGATGACGTTATAACGTATTACTTTATATGTTTGTAGTATCGTGGACGAAAGGCCTGGGCAATATCGGACGAACTATGAACAGTGTCGCGAGAGCCGAGGCGCCGTCGGGCCCATCAATGTGTCATCGGTCTTTTCAAGTGCATAGTTTCGTGGAAAAGACCTACGTGACCCTGGCCACGAGCGTCTGCGGAACACGTGTGCGGTGGGCCTAGGAAAAGGACAACAGAATGCGACAACGGCCAGAGTGTTAGTCGAGAAACAGAGTGCGAGCGGAGAAGCCGAGTGCGAGTCGAGCGGAGAGAGTTTGCGAGTGGCGTTGCCGAGAGAGTGTGGATTGCACTGTGTTCTGTACGTTTGGTATGAATAGTTCAAGTTAAGCCACAATCGTCTTTTCTGTCTGATTAACATCTCTATTGTCCACTCTTTGTAAACATATTACATCACGATATTACATATCTTTGGGGGCTCAGCCGGGATTGGACAAGACAGAAAACGAAACGGTTTAACAGAGCTATTCGAGCTAGTTGTGAATTTACCGGTACGCGGTGCGGTAAAAGACGATATCGTTGACTGTTTGAGTTTGTGTAGTGTGAAAAATGGCAAACGTCGGGGACGAACGATTGTCGGGTGAAGAGGGTTCGACGCTGGAGGAGCTGAGGAATAAGCTCGCGCGAATGAACCTCCCTATATCGGGTGCGAGGTCAGTGCTGATTGCAAGGCTGAATCGGGCGTGTAGGGCTGGACAATCGTATCGTAAGGGATCGACGGGCGGTGAAGAGCTAACCGGTCAACGAGATTTAGAAAATGTACAGAGAGCTGAGCGCGATTGTAACGAAGGTGAAGATGTTGAGAAAATGAATACGAAGGAGTTGAAGGAGCGCCTCGCTAGTTTGGGTTTAAAAACGACGGGAAGAAAAGTAGAATTACGCGCACGGCTACAAGCGGCCATGGATGGTAATGACATATCGTCGGAAGAAGAAAGCGACGACGAAAGTGAGTATGAAGATGACAAAAAAAAACGCAAGAGGATACAAGAGAGGTACGCGAAGGATGTATCAGGACCGTGATGAATATTGTCGAAGGGCATGTGTTGGTTCGACACTGAGTTTTAGAGACGTCGAAGATGCATTAGACTCGTTTAGTGGCAACAAAGGTGAAAATGTCGAACGATGGTTCGAGTCGTTCGAGGAAGTCGCTGATACGTGCATGTGGTCGGATGGGCAGAAGGCAGTCTACGCGAGGAAGCTGCTGAAGGGATCAGCGAAAATATTTGCGAGCTTCGAGTGTCATGCCAGGACTTGGCATGAGTTGAAGAGGGGGCTAGTGAAAGAATTTTCGAGGAAAGTCAACAGTAGGCAAGTACATCAGAAACTTGAAGAAACAAAAAAGGAGAGTGATGAAGCATGTTTGGCTTACATGTACCGCATGCTCGAAATAGCCAACCATGTGGACATAGAGGAGGAAGCAAAGGTGGAATACATAGTGGATGGAATAATAGACGACGAGAACAATAAGGCTATATTGTACGGCGCTACGTCAATCAAAGAGTTGAGGAAGAGGTTAGTGATGTACGGAGAGCAGAAGAGTCGCAGAGTAAAGTCGATTGTGAAGCCGGCTAAAACCCAGAAGAACGGGAAGCCCAGTCAATCTGTAGATGCAATGAAGAAAAGAAGATGCTTCATTTGCGGTAGTGAGGATCATCTAAGTGTTAAGTGTCCGGAGAGGGGAGAAGGTGTTAGGTGTTCCGAGTGCAGCGGATTTGGACATATTGCAGCGAGGTGTACGGCACGACCGAAAGAGACTTGCGTAGTGTCAAGATCCGAAAAGGGGAAGTATGTGAAGGAAGTGGCGATAGATGATTGTAGGTTTGTGGCACTAGTGGATACGGGTAGTGATCTCACGTTCATTCGATCAGACGAGTATGCGAGGTTAGGGTCACCACCGCTAGGTAAATGCAAGCTTAAGTTCGACGGTGTTGGTTCCGCTGGCAATGAGACCTGGGGTGAATTCACTAAGGTAATAACGGTTGATAGGTGTAAACTGCCAATCACTTTGCACGTTGTCTCAAACAAAATATTGACGAAGCACGGCCTGTTGTTAGGCACTGATTTTCTGGATCAGGTAGAGTTACGGGTTAAACGAGGCGAAGTGACTTTCTTGCGGCTTGACGAACAGACTAACAAAGACGTGTCGGATGTGTTTGGAGTTAACGTGGTAGAACAGACCGACGAAACAGACCTAACACACGTGCAGGAACCGCATTATCGTGAAGCGATTCGCGATATCGTTAGGGGGTATAGGCCGGAGAAGAAGCGAGACGTGGGAATAACCGCAAAAGTAGTTTTGGAAAGCGACAAGCCGGTAGCGCGAAGACCGCGAAGACTGGCGCCGTCGGAAAGATAGGAAGAAGATGATTTGATGGAAGCGTGGACAAACGAGGGTGTCATCAAATCGTCAGACTCGGAGTATGCGAGTCCGATAGGTGTAGTTAGAAAGAAAGATTTGTATGTGCGTGTTGCTAGATGGGCCTTGTTACTAGGCGAGTTTAAGTATCAGGTGTGTCATCGGCCGGGGAAAAGTATGCAGTATGTAGATGCTCCGAGTAGGAACCCCCTGCCGAGCACTATGTATGTAACGGAGAGTGAAGACGGGCTGATTGCACGGTTGAGAAGGGCACATAACAAGGACATTGAAGTCCGTAGGATTTTGGACGCCGCAACGTGCAGTCAGGCCGACGGGTATGTGCTAAGAAACGATATTCTGTATAAGGAGTGTGAGGACGATGTGCTAATAGTAGTACCGAAGGCGATGCAGACGCAAGTGGTCAGGTAAGCGCACGAGCGTGGGCATTTCGGGGTTACCAAAACCGAAGCTATGGTCAAGAAGGACTTCTGGTTCAAGGGGTTGCGCGAGAAGGTCGAACGCGTGGTATCCAACTGTCTCGACTGTATCCTAGCCGAACGGAAGTTAGGCAGGCAAGAGGGATATCTTAATCCGCTGGACAAAGGCGACACGCCGTTAGATACTTACCATATTGACCATGTGGGCCCCATGACAGCTACAAAGAAGAGATACGCGCACATCTTTGTAGTGGTGGATGCGTTCACGAAGTTCACGTGGCTTTATCCCACTAGGTCTACTAATACCGCGGATGTTGTCGACCGACTGAAGAAGCAAGCGGCTATTTTTGGGAATCCGCGGCGAATCATCTCCGATCGGGGAACAGCGTTCACGTCCAACACTTTCCGAGAGTATTGCGAAGGAGAAAACATAAAGCATTCATTAATCACGACAGGGGCACCGAGGGGGAACGGGCAGGTAGAGAGGATAAACAGGACTCTCATACCATTACTAACTAAACTGACTGCCCCTAAACCCGATGACTGGTATAAGCATGTTGACCAGGTTCAGAAACACCTAAATTCCACCGTAAACAGAAGCACAGGGAAGACTCCTTTCCAGCTACTGGTTGGGGTCGAAATGCAAGTCAGGGAAGAGGCGAAGATTAGAAAGCTGATCGACGAAGAGTGGGCCGCGAGGTTTGAAGAACAACGTCGCGAGCTACGTGAGGACGCGAAGAGGAAGATCGCCGCAACTTAAAAGGAGAATCGTCGAAGTTACAATAAAAGAAGAAAGAGCGCGAAGCAGTATCAAAGGGGGGACCTTGTCGCCATAAAGAGAACGCAGTTCGGCGCAGGGTTAAAACTCGGGGGCAGATTTTTAGGTCCGTACCGGGTCGCGCGAGCCATGCGAAATGACCGCTACACTGTGGAGAAAGTGGGGGAGCATGAGGGGCCCGCGCACACCTCGACGACTGCAGATTTCATGAAGCCTTGGGTCCTGAACGCCGAAGATGACGCATCAGACGATAGCGAGGGCGAGCGCAACATCTGAGGGCAGATGTTATTGCAGGATGGCCGAATGTAGTATCGTGGACGAAAGGCCTGGGCAATATCGGACGAACTATGAACAGTGTCGCGAGAGCCGAGGCGCCGTCGGGCCCATCAATGTGTCATCGGTCTTTTCAAGTGCATAGTTTCGTGGAAAAGACCTACGTGACCCTGGCCACGAGCGTCTGCGGAACACGTGTGCGGTGGGCCTAGGAAAAGGACAACAGAATGCGACAACGGCCAGAGTGTTAGTCGAGAAACAGAGTGCGAGCGGAGGAGCCGAGTGCGAGTCGAGCGGAGAGAGTTTGCGAGTGGCGTTGCCGAGAGAGTGTGGATTGCGCTGTGTTCTGTACGTTTGGTATGAATAGTTCAAGTTAAGCCACAATCGTCTTTTCTGTCTGATTAACATCTCTATTGTCCACTCTTTGTAAACATATTACATCACGATATTACATGTTATAACGTTATAACGTTATAACGTAATACGTTATATGGTATGACGGTATAACGTATTATGTTATATGGTATGACGTTATAACTTATTACGTTATATGGGATGACGTTATAACGTATTACGTTATATGGGACGACCTGTTTCTGTCTGGAGATTGATTCCTAATACAACGTGTGTCCCATTATATCAGCATCTCTAAAGTACAATTCTATGTGATTTCTAGGGAGAACAATACAACCGATCCACACCTTGGTCAGGCAAAACGTTTATCCCGTGACCGCGGCTACGCTCGGCGACCAGCTGCCACCTCGAACCCACCCTCGCCATCACATATATCGAACAATTACAAATGACAACAATTGCTTAATTACAGCTATGACAAAATCCAGGTTAAAGCACCAGAAGACTCTCGCAAAATTGCAAAGGGAAGGCTCCGGTTTTCCTTTCATCTCCGACACGTTCTTTTGTGATCCCGTTGGCCGCGGATTCGTTGTCGGGCCTGAGACCATCGTCACTAGTGTCGCGAGTGCCAATTGTCGTGATCAATTGTCAAGACTGTAATAACTCTATTATTGTAATAAACTACACCTGCGTGTACCGTACCAATGGTTAATTCCCGTGAAGATTCATTTGACGCCCACAACCCTACTCCCAGTGCTAATCCGACATACATATTAATATTTTTAAATATTTTTTTTTAATATTAAAAAATTTTTTAAATTTCCCTAATATTTTCAATATTATGCTCTAAATGTATAAGCTATTTAAATTAAACAAGTTCATCTTTCTCTTTATTTAATTTAAATATAAATTAGTAATAATATAGATATAAATTAGTAACCCCAACCTAACCCCAACGACCGACACCCTCGAACTATTACAGACGCGACAACGCACGTCCTTCGAACACTAACAACAATATCAGAAACAACCGCCAAGATCGAAGATCGGTACCTCCATCGCAGAATTTTTCGAATACTACAAGACAAAATATCACGTGTAATTATTGTAAAAAACACGGGCATTTAGTGAAAGACTGTTACAAATTTAAAGCCCGAGTAGATGTCGGATTAATCGTACCCTGTGCTTCGAGACCATCGGGAAACCAAACACGTCCTTCGGGAGAATGGGGCGAGCCACGAAGGAACGATACGCCGAATCGCCCAAGAGTACAGGCGGCAATCAGGCGACCGGCGCCGACGGCAACAAACAGAACAAGGGCAGCCACCCCCGCGAGATCGACTCCACCACCCATAACGAGAGACAGAGCGAACGCAATGCCGACTATAAGATCGAACGAACAATCACTAAATACTGTCATCCCACAACCAAACAAGGTCACAGACAGAGAATCCAGAATCTCAAGACAAAAGGGAAAGAGTGAAGCACAAGCAACCGGCGAAGGAAAATCATCAGGAGTTGAATTCAGATTCGGAAGGCGACCTCTCCGAATTATTTCAGTAAAATTTAACGATTCCCCAACGACCCCAACTGCACGAATAGTTTCCCCAGATCTAAAAACTAAGACGAGTTTATTATTAGACTCTGGATCGGAAATCAATATTATCAAAAAACCTGCTTTACCCGATTCAGCCATCATCGACGAAAAGGAATCAATCGAAGTGCGAGGAATTACGGCAACGAGCCTGGTCTCCCTAGGGCAGACGGTAATACAGGTTGCGGGCCATCCGGTTAATTTTCATGTAGTCGATGATTCATTGCTAATCGATCAAGACGGAATCCTAGGATCCGAATTTTTTGCAGGTTGTAAAGCTCGTTTAGATTATGAGGAAAAACATATCAAGTGGGGAAATATTTATATTCCCTTCGATACTAAAGAAAAAATAATTATACCGAAGCGAAGTTGAATAACGTGTTCGATTAATATCGCTAATCCAGAGATAAAGGAGGGATTTATTCCAAGAATCGAGCCGAACAAGGGAATCTATTTTGGTAATGCAGTTGTGAGGAATCATAAAGGAAAAGGTTACATAAGAGTAATAAATACTACTTCAAGAGATTAAGAATTTACAACACCAACGATGGTAATTAAGGAATTTGAAAATCCCTCCCCGCTTCCTAGGACAGCGTGTAATACAGTTCTAAAATCGAAGGAAAGTAGACACGATAAAATAAATGAGTTACTACGACTCAAACACTTGAGCGAAGAAGAAAAGGAAAATGTTAAAAAGTTGATTCGTAATAATCAAGATAGGTTTCATATTCCAGGAGATACATTGGAAGCAACCGAAGTTCTGGAACATAGGATAATCACGACGGACAATATACCCATCAATACTAAACAGTATCGATATCCGCCAATACATCGAGAAGAAATAAATCGACAGGTCCAAGAGCTACTAGATACGGACGTAGTGGAACCATCAATATCTCCATATAACTCCCCGTTATGGATTGTGCCCAAAAAAACCGATTCGCAAGGAAATAAGCGCTGGAGACTAGTCATCGATTATAGAAAATTGAACGATAAAACGATTGGCGATGCCTTCCCACTACCCAACATTACAGAAATATTGGATCAATTAGGAAGTGCAAAGTATTTTCCCACGTTCGACCTAGCATCGGGCTTTCACCAGATCCGTATGTCACAGGAAGATGCCCACAAAACAGCATTTTCGACACCATACGGGCATTTTCAATTCAAAAAAATTCCCTTTGGATTAAAGAATGCCCCAGCAACATTTCAACGGTTGATGAATTCAATATTATCTGGTCTGCAAGGAATAGAACTATTCGTCTATCTGGATGACATAGTGATTTATTCCACGTCTCTCCAAGAACACGAAATTAAGTTCAATAAGTTAATGGAAAGACTGAGGAAAGTTAAATTACTATTACAACCTGATAAGTGCGAATTTTTACGACACGAGGTGAATTATTTGGGACATATAATTAGCGAGGATGGCGTGAAACACGACCCAAAGAAAGTCGAAGCCGTATCAAAATTTCCATGACCGAAGAGGGCGAAAAATATCAAACAATTTCTGGGACTAGCTGGATATTACAGAAGATTTATACCCGATTTCTCCAAGGTCGCGAAACCATTGACACAACTATTAAAGAAAGACACTCCCTTTAAATGGACAGAAGATCAGGAAAACGCATTCAATAATTTAAAGACAGCGTTAGTGACGAAACCCGTCCTGCAATATCTAGACTTTTCTAAACCCTTTAACCTTACTACAGACGCATCAGGATATGCAATAAGCGGTGTACTGAGTCAAGGGCCAATCGGAAAGGATTTGCCGATTGCGTATGCCTCAAGGCTATTAAATCCCGCCGAACAAAACTATTCTACCATAGAAAAGGAGTGTCTGGCAATTGTTTACAACGCAATGCACTTCCGACCGTATCTTTACGGAAGAAAGTTTACCATCGTAACCGATCATAAACCTTTAGTGTGGATGCATTCTATCAAGGATCCTACTTCAAGAATTTGGAAATGGAAATTAAAACTATCGGACTTCGAATTTGATATTGTATACAAAGAAGGCAGGGCGAACGCAAACGCAGACGCATTATCTAGGAACCCTCCGGAAGTTTGTTTACCAATCAGAAAAAGAGAGGAAGTCTCACCGATTCGCTATCCAGTCTCAAAAAGATTTGAAATAGGCACATCAACGGAAGACTCTCCCATATTCGAAGCTAAACCACACGTCTTGCCTCAATCCAGTGATTCTAAAAATCGAGGAAAGGGTTTTACCCGAAAACATTTTACAATAGAAGAAACTCCCATAAAGTATTTAGACCAAGCATTAGCAGAAATCGATGTAAGTACAGATAGAGAAATAACCAATCGAGAAAAAGAAGACACGAATACAACAAGCGAAAAAGAGACCTCCACTGTAATTCCAGAACTAATTCAACAACGAGAAAAGGACGCAAGACCTACGATAATTGAGGAACTAAGAATTTCAGAAACCCGAGACTCAATTGCGAGAGTAAATGACCATAAAGTAGTATTTATAGATATGCATGGTGTCTTTTCGTATACGTGAAGAGTAAAGACATTTACAGGAATACTTTACTTGTTTCTAGAAACTGTTATCCCGTTTCGCGTATTCGTGTATATTATTTTAAATATTATTTTCAAGGTATACCATAAACAATATCGCGTAAAAAGATCGATAAATTATGCTGGCATGCGTATCTTTTTACTTAATCTTATCGTAGTAGGTACGTTTAAACGCGGATTTTGATTCGACTATGAAATTTGAAGTTTGCTGTTAAATATACGCGCAAAGATTAATAGCGTGTTTTCCGAATTACAATGTAACTAATAAAACGAGATAAGATAACGCGTTAGATAGATGCTAAATTTTCCAAACTTTGTATTTCGCAGTATGCGTTATACGGCATAAAAGCGATACAAATGCGTAACTATTATTTTAATTATATTCGTTGGAATATATAGGATCTTTTGTCCGGCGAATAGTCAGATTACATTGTTGCGTAAAATGCTTAACTTGAAAGCGGCGCTCGCGAGTACATTTTGTTCTATATAAAGAAGCTATTAATTATACTTGACAATGAAAGTTTTGTCTATCCATACGCAATACCGCGGGCAATATGGCAACCAGATGTCTTCGGATACTCGCAGCGTATCCTCCATAGTTTCAAGGACCTTCCATAAATCTCATAGATTTCCTAGAAAAGGTCCTTCAAACAAAACAAACATCTGGTTCGGAAGAATTTCTAAAGACTATTGTCTACCACGGCTTAACTAAGGGAAGGTAGTTTTTCTCACGCACGCTGCAACTTTCCTCCCACTAATCACTTTCTCTCGAGGGCGGTTAAGACCCTTCGTTTAACCAATTAAAAACGAAGCCTATTCCCTCACTCTCCTAAATAACATCGGCACCAACAAATCCCGTTCCATGACAAATCATCGTCTCCCAAGACAGTACTGATTTTACATCCTTCGAACGGTCAACATCCTTCGAGCGGGTATACACACCCGTAGATCAGTCACTCACTCATCTCGTACATACGCACCAGTGTAACTGCCTTCGTTATAAGTTGTGGAATAAACGGTGAAATATAACTTACTACTGTGTCATATTCATTCAACCACCTCTGTTATCTTAACCGAAACAACAAACGACTACTTCGCGGCGTCGATTCACCGAATCGTAGCGAGAATTTACGCCTCTCGCTGACGCGTTTTCCTCGCGACCGCGTCTCTCCGCGAACGGTCGTAACAGCAGGTTTGGAATATAGTTAACGATAATTGTATTGTTATATTCGATCGATGTTTTACTTGTGGTTCTTCGGGTAGGCAATGAAACTCTGGTACAGGCAGTTCGAATCTTGAAAATCGTGTAACTTTACGTGCGACATAATTCACCTGCACAACGGTTTCGACGGTTACAACGATGATCGTTCAATTTTGTTTCTCAATATTATCCTATAGAATTAACAAGCGTAGCTATGATATGATACGAAGGTATGAAATTTACGATGTTATACATATTTGACAGTTTCTATGAATCTTTTTTTGCTATATCATGCAAACGTTATAACGTATCTTATCGAACAAACGCATAGCTGATACTGGTCATTATGAAATTAATATCGAAGAATCACCCTACAAAATACGTTCTCCTATGTATCCGATAAAAAGTAAAAATATAGAAAAACCAATAACCTCAGTCTGAAAAGAGAGCAAATGCCATAAACGTTATTCTATGTTCCGTGTATAAAAGAACGTTGTTATAAATTATGCAGAAGTATGGATATTTAATATTTTTGCTATAGAGAAATTCACTGGTTTGCCTTTGGTGATCGAGCCGATACTTCAAAGAACGGATACTTTGTGCAATTGTAATGGTTCATTTCACTGTATCGTATGTGAGAGGCATATGTAATATTTACATGGCACGATATGGTGTACTTGCAATAAAATCAGTTCGACAGTCTCGCTTTTGCACACTTTATATTCGTGGATAAAGATACTGACGAAACTACAATGGATTTGCAAAGCGTACAGCGGAAAGTTGCCAACTTCTTTACCAAATAGGTTACAGGGGGTAAGAAATTCCGCTAACTTAAGATCATTTTAACTCTCGTGTGTAAAATTCAACGAGACGTTTCACGTGAAAGAAATTTTAATGCGCAATTTGTTTCGAGAGAAAGTCAAGTGTCTCGGTGAAAATACATATGCATATGGAAACTAGGACGGTCCTTTAATCGTATACAAAATAAGTTTACCCTGTTCACCTTGTTTTATACGAAATTTCTTCGCCAACAATTTCGCGCAAAATATTTTCAAGCGATCTTGCGACCAATTACAGCTTTCAAGAAATTCTTAATACGCGACATATGACGCGACTTTCTAGCGAAACGTTTCCCGTATATCTTATAAAACTATTTTTATCAATTTTACGTTGCCAGATCGCGCTATGAATTGTGCCAGAGCACTAGAAAATAAAATTATAATATCGCGAAATACGTATTTGTTATATCTGTGCTAACTGTTAAAGTAATTATTAATACGCGTTATAGTAATTATTTATACGATATTGCAATTCCACGCATCAAGTTATATATAAAAAACTACTTTTCGTGGACTGTACGATTATGAAAGATGTTTAGGTACAACGGAGGATCGTGCGTCGTTGTCAATTAAATTGAACGAATACTACGAAATACGAAGTGTCTCGAATCTGAACCCTTATTCCCGTTCGCACGAGAGTAAAATGAACGAAAATTCTTTTCTCCTCAGAAAGATCAAAGGCAGATCGAAACGCCGAATCGTTTGTATGTTCTAGAAAATTAGTGGTTCTCTTGGCAAGATTTTTTTATCTCTTTGCTCAAAAATATCTAAAGTATACAAATTAAAGTTACAACATTTAATAACTGAAACAAATCTGAAATATTTAGATCCCATTTCTTCGACTATAGTCATGCAAATATGAAATTGTATAAACATCCTTAGTCAAGAGATAACGATAATAGTTAACGATTGTGCAAAGTTGCGTGGCAAGTGGCAGAAGCGTAATTAATTATGTTACCGATGCGTCCGCCTGAAAGTGTTAATTTTCCAACAAATATTTTAATGAGTAAAGTTGGCGACTCGATGGTTTAGCGTATTATTTTGAAGGAATCCGCACGCGAATTGGAAACAAGTGCTTGAACACGAATCTACAAATTTTACTGATAAACCGGTGAGAGTCACAAGGTGAGTGGATGTGAGCGGAGAACAAGGCACCCGGTTCGAAACTCAAAGCCAAGTTTCTTTAACGATGAAACCAATGAAAGCACTACCTACTAGCATTGTAATCTGTTCGAGAGCGCAGTCGAGCAGCAATACATCGTTGAATCTTTGCGCGTCTACACGCGCGTCTATACACGCACAGTACAGCGAATTATCTAGATGGCGAAAAGCGCTGGAAGAAGTAGTTTGTTTCTCCATTGGCATAATACGTTATGGCAAATAACACGTTATTATCAGAAAAACACGAACGAGAAAATATTTTCCTCCATTTTCTTCATTTCAATGTCACCTTACGATTAAACAAGACAATTTCAATATGGCATATAGATTGGAAGAGAAAACAACCTATTAGGTTCAAAGATGTTTAAAACCAATTGATAAATTGACGAAGCATTAAAGTGATATGGAAGCCAAATGTATAATAATCGAGCGATATTTTAATATCTTGGATATTCTAACATTACGATGTAACATATTTTAAAAGTCTCGAAGGGAATAAAAGAAGCACGTGTTTATCTCGAAAATCATATATAAAGACAATTTTGTAATATCAATGTAGTATCGTGGACGAAAGGCCTGGGAAATATCGGACGAACTATGAACAATGTCGCGAGAGCCGAGGCACCGTCGGGCCCATCAATGTGTCATCGGTCTTTTCAAGTGCATAGTTTCGCGGAAAAGACCTACGTGACCCTGGCTACGTGCGTCTGCAGAACACATGTGCGGTGGGCCTAGGAAAAGGACAACAGAATGCGACAACGGGCAGAGTGTTAGTCGAGAAACAGAGTGCGAGTCGAGGAGCCGAGTGCGAGTTGAGCGGAGAGAGTTTGCGAGTGGCGTTGCCGAGAGAGTGTGGATTGCGCTGTGTTCTGTACGTTTGGTATGAATAGTTCAAGTTAAGCAACAATCGTCTTTTTCTGTCTGATTAACATCTCTATTGTCCACTTTTTGTAAACATATTACATCACGATATTACATATTTTTGGGGGCTCGTCCGGGATTGGACAAGACAGAAAACGAAACGGTTTAACAGAGCTATTCGAGCTAGTTGTGAATTTACCGGTACGCGGTGCGGTAAAAGACGATATCGTTGACTGTTTAAGTTTGTGTTGTGTGAAAAATGGCCAACGTCGGGAACGAACGATTGTCGGGTGAAGAGGGTTCGACGCTGGAGGAGCTGAGGAATAAGCTCGCGCGAATGAACCTCCCTATATCGGGTGCGAGGTCAGTGCTGATTGCAAGGCTGAATCGGGCGTGTAGGGCTGGACAATCGTATCGTAAGGGATCGACGGGCGGTGAAGAGCTAACCGGTCAACGAGATTTAGAAAATGTACAGAGAGCTGAGCGCGATTGTAACGAAGGTGAAGATGTTGAGAAAATGAATACGAAGGAGTTGAAGGAGCGCCTCGCTAGTTTGGGTTTAAAAACGACGGGAAGAAAAGTAGAATTACGCGCACGGCTACGAGCGGCCATGGATGGTAATGACATATCGTCGGAAGAAGAAAGCGACGACGAAAGTGAGGATGAAGATGACAGAAAAAACGCCAGAGGATACAAGAGAGGTACGCGAAGGGTGTATCAGGACCGTGATGAATATTGTCGAAGGGCATGCGTTGGTTCGACACTGAGTTTTAGAGACGTCGAAGATGCATTAGAGTCGTTTAGTGGCGACAAAAGTGAAAATGTCGAACGATGGTTCGAGTCGTTCGAGGAAGTCGCTGATACGTGCATGTGGTCGGATGGGCAGAAGGCAGTCTACGCGAGGAAGCTGCTGAAAGGATCAGCGAAAATATCTGCGAGCTTCGAGTGTCATGCCAGGACTTGGCATGAGTTGAAGAGGGGGCTAGTGAAAGAATTTTCGAGGAAAGTCAACAGTAGGCAAGTTCATCAGAAACTTGAAGAAACAAAAAAGGAGAGTGATGAAGCATGTTTGGCTTACATGTACCGCATGCTCGAAATAGCCAGCCATGTGGACATGGAGGAGGAAGCAAAGGTGGAATACATAGTGGATGGAATAATAGACGACGAGAACAATAAGGCTGTATTGTACGGCGCTACGTCAATCAAAGAGTTGAGGAAGAGGTTAGTGATGTACGAAGAGCAGAAGAGTCGCAGAGCAAAGTCGATCGTGAAGCCGGCTAAAACCCAGAAGAACGGGAAGCCCAGTCAATCTGTAGATGCAATGAAGAAAAGAAGATGCTTCATTTGCGGTAGTGAGGATCATCTAAGTGTTAAGTGTCCGGAGAGGGGAGAAGGTGATAGGTGTTTCAAGTGCAGCGGATTTGGACATATTGCAGCGAGGTGTACGACACGACCGAAAGAGACTTGCGTAGTGTCAAGATCCGAAAAGGGGAAGTATGTGGAAGAAGTGGCGATAGATGATTGTAGGTTTGTGGCATTAGTGGATACGGGTAGTGATCTCACGTTCATTCGATCAGACGAGTATGCGAGGTTAGGGTCACCACCGCTAGGTAAATGCAAGCTTAAGTTCGACGGTGTTGGTTCCGCTGGCAATGAGACCTGGAGTGAATTCACTAAGGTAATAACGGTTGATAGGTGTAAACTGCCAATCACTTTGCACGTTGTCTCAAACAAAATATTGACGAAGCACGGCCTGTTGTTAGGCACTGATTTTCTGGATCAGGTAGAGTTACGGGTTAAACGAGGCGAAGTGACTTTCTTGCGGCTTGACGAACAGACTAACAAAGACGTGTCGGATGTGTTTGGAGTTAACGTGGTAGAACAGACCGACGAAACAGACCTAACACATGTACAGGAACCGCATTATCGTGAAGCGATTCGAGATATCGTTAGGGGGTATAGGCCGGAGAAGAAGCGAGACGTCGGAATAACCGCAAAAGTAGTTTTGGAAAGCGACAAGCCGGTAGCGCGAAGACCGCGAAGACTGGCGCCGTCGGAAAGAAAGGAAGAAGATGATTTGATGGAAGCGTGGACAAACGAGGGTGTCATCAAATCGTCAGACTCGGAGTGTGCGAGTCCGATAGGTGTAGTTAGAAAGAAAGATTTGTGTGTGCGTGTAGCTAGATGGGCCTTGTTACTAGGCGAGTTTAAGTATCAGGTGTGTCATCGGCCGGGGAAAAGTATGCAGCATGTTGATGCTCCGAGTAGGAACCCCCTGCCGAGCACTATGTATGTAACGGAGAGTGAAGACGGGCTGATTGCACGGTTGAGAAGGGCACAGAACAAGGACTTTGAAGTCCGTAGGATTTTGGACGCCGCAACGTGCAGTCAGGCCGATGGGCAGGTAGTAAGAAACAATATTTTGTATAAGGAGTGTGAGTACGATGTGCTAATAGTAGTATCGAAGGCGATGCGGGCTCAGGTAGTCAGGCAAGCGCACGAGCGTGGGCATTTCGAGGTTACCAAAACAGAAGCTATGGTCAAGAAGGACTTCTGGTTCAAGGGGTTACGCGAAAAGGTCGAACACGTGGTATCCAACTGCCTTGACTGTAGCCTAACCCAACGAAACATAGGTAAGCTAGAAGGGAACCTGCGAAATTACAAGAAAAGAAGAAAGCGTGCGAAGCAGTACCGAAGAAAGGACCCACACACACCTCGATTTTATGAAACCTTGGGTCATAAACGCCGAAAGTGACGCATCTGATGACAGCGAGATAGAAGGCAACATCTGAGGGCAGATGTTATTGCAGGATGGCCGAATGTAGTATCGTGGACGAAAGGCCTGGGAAATATCGGACGAACTATGAACAATGTCGCGAGAGCCGAGGCACCGTCGGGCCCATCAATGTGTCATCGGTCTTTTCAAGTGCATAGTTTCGCGGAAAAGACCTACGTGACCCTGGCTACGAGCGTCTGCAGAACACGTGTGCGGTGGGCCTAGGAAAAGGACAACAGAATGGGACAACGGCCAGAGAGTGTTAGTCGAGAAACAGTGTGCGAGTCGAGAAACAGTGTGCGAGTCGAGAAACAGAGCGCGAGTCGAGCGGAGACGGAGGTTGCGAGTGGCGTTGCCGAGAGAGTGTGGATTGCGCTGTTTTCTGTACGTTTGGTATGAATAGTTCAAGTTAAGCCACAATCGTCTTTTCTGTCTGATTAACATCTCTATTGTCCACTTTTTGTAAACATATTACATCACGATATTACATCAATGTTAAAGCTACTTCGCTGTAATAAATAGAAAATGCGACTTGCCATGTTTCTCCTCCGTAGAGCATAATCGTATATGGTAATATCGTAAATGAAAGCAAAAATAAAAATATGAGCCGCCCGAAGGGCAAAATGATTATCTCCGTTTGACGAACTTTTTTTAAATCTTGGCATCGATAAAGTCCAGCGGTAATTTTAGCATCGGTAAAATTCATCAATGTACAAACGTGTCATAAAATTTTAGCGTTCTTATAATAGTTTATCGACTCTCTACAACTTTGATTTCTATAACTTCTCGTTCAAATGATACGAGTTTAACTTTCATTGTCTACCATGCTATGTGTTGAAAGAGAATCAGTGGCAGACTATACTCTGCACATTTACCCTGACATTTGTCAGTCTGTGTTTTCGTTACTTAGTTATTTATCGTTAATTTTACGCGATTCTACTCGATTTTACGGTTACGTGTTTTTCCTTTTGTATCGTTAAAAGTATATCTTACCAAGCAATTTTCATATAAAACACAAGCAATAATTAAGTATTTGAACGATCGAAAATTGAAGTAAATCTTATTCGACTATCAGAAAAGTACAAATAGACACGATAATTTCCCTCGAAAACAGCTATAATATATATAAAATATAAAACTTTATGAATATCGATAATTGCGTGAAATTGATTACAACGTGTTCGCATCTAGCATAATATTTACATAACGACTTGATCGATTTACGGGTTACTATACTTATACCGTGAAAGTTGCGGTTGGAAAATTACCGCTTGGAAAGCAACCAACTCGCATATACCATACGCGATATACGTGTGTAGGTGTTAACAACGCATTAAATGAGTTAGGAACATTTCTCTGTACCTGTCAAATTATATCGCGACTAGTTACAATAATTATTGATTGCGCGAACATTATCCGAATAGAAGAATTTCAAGTATAATTTAAATGTCTTCGAGTCAGATTTGTTTAAGTTAGGCATTTCAGACTTTTACACGAAGTGTCCCTAGCTTTAATTAAAAATATCTCACGAATTGTCCATTTTTTATAACATTTTACCTCAACATCTTTCGACGTGGAACGTTCCAAAGAATCCACATATGTAAAAAAATATATATCGTTTCGTTAAAAAGAACAAAGTTCGTCTTCGTATGTCGTCTATTCCTCTGATAAAAAAGCTAATCACGTCAAATTATGTTCTCCCTCGGAACGATCCAAATTTTATTTGAAATATATCTCGTTAAGTCATTGTTTGCGCGATAACCAAAGTGGCTGCAATTACGTGACCCACCCTGTATACGATATATACGATGGGTTCGTTCGTAGTTGCATCTGATTATTGTCAACAGCACAATAGCAATGTCGTCTTTGGTCTCGTTTTGATCAGGAAAATCGCATCGATGCGTTATTGGAATCTTTGTTCACGGAAGATTTCAAATAAAGAAGTTTCGTCGTTGCATTAATGTCGTTGTCTCGCTGATACGAAAGCGAGAGCGAAAGCGAAAGCGGAAGCGGACCCCACTGTGGGGTTACTGGGTAACTGGAAATACTTTTGAAAGAAATTTCTTTGACGAGTATGCGATGATTATTACTACGATCATCGAACGATATTATACATACTTGTACGAAAGAATATGAAAACTTAGATTTCGAAAATTCAGAACGATGATTAAATTCTCGATAATTTACGGTTCGGTGCGCGTTTACGTGCACGCTACTGTTCTTTCTGACCTACTAAACAAGAAACTTGATAATTTATTAGAACGTTTCGATTATTAGCACTGTTATTTGAAAAATGAAAAGGAATAGAGCGAAGACGGTTGAATAAAACATTAGAAAAATAATTTCACGAAATTGTAGTTTGTCACGATGAGGTAAAATTAAATAAACTGCAATAGCGGAGATGTTAGAGAGCCGCGTTGACTCGGTCGACTGGGGTTCGGATTCGTGGCCAAAGGGCTCACGGCACGGTTCAAGTTCCGGTTGATCATCGGCCGGCATTTCTGCAACTCGATTTATTCGCAATTACGTTGTACTTATTTCAGCGTGGTTCTGGTGGTTCGGAACCCATCTAAAGCTGTAGCTCCCACATGTTTAACCATTTACAAGCTCGTCTTTACTCGCTCCACGTGTGAACGTTTACATTCATACTGGCATACTTAAAGAGACTAAAACCTCCGGCAAAAATGAAAGTATGGACGTACAAGTTGCAAAAAGTAGTTACAAATAATCCTGACAGTCGATGCGACTTTAGATAATATAAAAGAAACTAAGATATTCGCGATACCGACGATGACGTCTTTGTCAATTTATATTCTATACGGTTAATGAATTGAATATCAATAAATTCCACCACTGACGAATCGGTGGTACTTTACGATCGCTCGATCAACCAGAAGAGAAAGTAAAATTTTGTTCCGTGTTCTATGACACGTAGTTGACTCGAACCAAACGTTGTTGGAACAAACAAGTAATAATTATTTATCGCCATTCGAATTACAATTATATTACTTGCTTTTGATGCTACGCACAATTACCCATCGACGATGAGAAGGCGATGTTTAATTCTCCCTGTTCCTTACAAACCAAACTAAATCTACGCGAACCGTGCAAGATCGAGCTGCGAAACTAACATTGAATCAGGAAACAGCCAAAGGGAGTCTCGTCAAAAAGTTCGATCTCGCATTCGACGATTACGCCAGTTTATTTCTTATCATACAAGTCGTACAGTTTCACGAAAAGCAGTTTGAGCGATGTACACGACATGACGTGAACGATTTCACGAGGAAGATAAAGTTCTATAAGTAGTTGGTCCGTCGTAGCCAGCACGCAGACGATCTCGTAGCTCGAATATGGCTCGCATTTCCGAAGGGGGAACCGACTAAAAGGAGGAGAGAATGAAAGAGAGAGAGAGAGAGAAAGAGAGAGAAAGAGCAGAAGACTCGTAGAATTATATTGCCGTAGATAGGATGCAAGAGACCGCCGCATCTCGAGAATACCAATTTGATTTCGCTAGAAACGCCGGAAACGCAGCCGAAAGCTCGTAAAGTATACAAGCAACGTGGTCAACGAACCTTACGTCTTGCCGCTGCAGACTACCGGAAGTACTGTCCGTTACGAAAGGGTCGAGTCGGAGGCGAAGGTACTTAAGGAACGAACGATGACGCATCCCGAGTCCTTTTTCAGGCACTGATGTGGTCGTAAGAAGGATCATGCACGTTGCTCGACTTTTTGTCCCGACTCGAGCATTTTACTAGAATTCGCTAATGAATGCTGACCTTATTACCAACTTATACAAGGTTCCCTTTGTCTACCAAGTAATAGTTTGGTCGATTTTGGAATTCAGCAACTTTTGTGCTCGTTGGTTCGATTAGTTGTAATTTGAGAGTAATTAATACAGAGTTAGTTTAGTTCCGAACTTACAAGTTTGATTATTATTGGCAAATGTTACAACATCGAATTGCTTGCGCGAGAGCCTTTCAGAAGTCAGACTATAAATTAACTTTACTTTTTGTTAATTTCGTTACACGAAAAAAGCCAATCGACGCTTATTATAGTACGAGGTGTGGAGAAACAAACGACTCGATTCCGCAAGTCCATTTATTGCACAGAAATGACACAAACAATAACAAATTTTAAGGTATAAGTTTGAACGAATAGAATCGTTCAAAATGGTCCCTGAACGGCTCATATTATAGCGATATAATGGATTTTGTAATACATAGGCTTTCGAGAATAGAAACTTTGTTTCAGAATAAATATATCTTCGTAATTGCGTAACGCTTGCTTTAGTGAATTTTTCATCGGCATATGTTTGAAACGAAATTGATATAAGAACGAATAGCTCGTCGAGTTCTTTACGTTAAACGGAAAATAAGCGTGCATGTATATTTCTGTTCGGCAACCAACCTCGGCCCCTGTTCCTCGAGAAACACGTACAACCGCAATTTCTCTCGAGCTTCGTTAACAAACGTTGAGTCGTAGTATTTGTCGAGGAGCAAATCACTCGAAATTTTTCATTTCCGTAACATTCGTATTTTTGGCTCGTAAGATGCGTGGCAAATAAATATCCTGAATTGAGTTTACCTAATCGAATCGCATCCGCCCTGGTTATGCGATCGTTCGTAAGTCTAAAAACAAATATCAAGTAATTTGGTTAAATTTCTCTCGCGTCTCGTCGTTCGTTTGAAGATAAAAATAAGAACGTTGTCGGCAAATGTTTGACCAAAAATCGTGTTACGCGTGTACGGGTCGTTAACTTTATTCGCTTTAAATATCTTGCTCTCTAGCCATAACAAAATCATTAGCGTTGCATCGTAGCCCCCTTTATGGGATAGAATTCTGCAAAATGAAAACAACCATTTAGTCAAACAATGTTCAAACGTTGATACGTCCAAGATCCTCGTTACCTATCGAGTCGTCTATTAATCCGACGGTGTTATACCCTGAGCTTCGTAAACGATAAATGTCAAATGTTCTCTCTATGTTCAGCTATAACGTTATGACATCATTCGTTACATACGGTGTACCTTAAGAACGGAAATTTCTATCTGTATAAATAACGCCGAAACGGCGCGAGCGGAGAATTTAGACGAATGATCCGAAGGAGCCATGCAAACCGGAACTTTTCGTCGCCTCCATTTTCCACCGAGAGTTCGATTTAAATCCTTCCTTAGTATACTTAAAACCACATTCGTAACGTTTCGCTGAAACTCGTTACACGCGATAGACAGAAGTAAGTCATTTACATTAGTGAAACAGAAAATCGGTTTCCACTTTAACGGGATTGATTTGCAGTTTGATGTTGGTCGAGCATTTTTAAATCGTTTCGTTTAACGCTACGAATTTAGATGTTTGCACGTTTTAAATACAAGAATTTGGTATATTCAATTTTTCCAGTCATCTTAATTTATGTGCTTCGATGATCGATCTCCGTGTTTTTCTATTTATATGAACGTCTGTTTTCACATTCGGTTAGTAGTTACTTAGAAAGATTGAAATTCGAGAAACTATAGCGTTCTCTTTATAATAAATATATGTATACAATTGCAATTGTCATTCGCAAAGTACTTTATATTTTCATTGAACAACGAAGTATCTATGTTCTACTACCTCCGTTCGTTTTTTTTTCTTTTCTTTGGTATTTTGAACATCGCATAATGTATGCCAGGTATGTAAATATGAAACCGGAATTTGTGTATAGAAAATACACGTTTATTGTATGAAAAATAATTAAAAATATTTTACTCGAAGTATTGCCCATCGCTAGCGATACATTTTTCCCACCTGTCTGGCAATTGGTGGATGCCACGCCAAAAAAACTGTCGCCCTTTTGAGGCAAACCAGTCATCCAGCCATTTTCGTATATTTTCGTAAGAAGCGAAGTGCTGGTCAGAAAGTGCGTGTCCCATCGATGCAAATAAATAGTAATCGGACGGAGCCAAGGTTGGTGAGTAAGCCGCGTGCGAAAGTATTTCCCAACTGAACGCTTCGATCGTTTCCTTGACCGGTTTTGCTGTATGTGATGGTGCATTATCACGAATGCAAAATTACTTTGTGTTGCCTTTTTTGATATTCTGGTCGTTTTTCACGCAAAGCTTCATTCAAATCGATCATTTGTTGTCGGTAGCGCTCGGTATTAACGGTTTCGCCAGGTTTTAACAGCTCATAATAGATCACACCCTTTTGAGCCCACCAAACACAGAGCATTGTCTTACGCCCATAGCGATTTGGTCTTGTAGTCGATGTCGGTGGTTCGCCTGGAGCTACCCATGATCTTTTACGCTTAGGATTCTCAAAATATATCCTTCGATATAGATCGCGACGTTGCGTCGCCTCGCGTGGTTTGTGTTTTAGAAACGCAGTCGCGCACGAGCGTCATGGCACCATTTAGCGTTGCGTGAAATGGTCGACTAAAATTGTGTCTTACGTTTCTTTCTTATCTACGTTAACATAATAATACAAACGCGATTAAAAGTAATCGATTTCTATCGAAATTATTACATTTTTATGACCAATTTCAACGGAAGAATCAACGGAAACTTAAAAATGAAAAAACTCACGATTCAATTAGGAATGGGAGGAAGTTAGCCGGTCGAAGTGAACAAAATATCGATTATGATTCGATAATTCTTTACGATCTGCCAATAGTAAGAATGGTACGTGTTTATGCCAGCAGAATTAACTGAATCGCGTTTAATTAAGGTGCGTCTCCCAACAACGTCGATAACTCGATGACTCGACGGAAAATGTTTTCAAATTCCAATTATTGGATCTCGTTGAAGTTCTGTTTACGAGCACACGCTTAACATTATGTACTCGAATTCGTGTATAATCTGCGACTTCATAGACATATCCAACCCCCGTGATTGTAATTTCCCGTAAATGCTCTTAAACCACTTAATTTGTGGCTTTTCACTTTTCGAATAGCAGTTGTAACATAGAAACGTTATTGTATTATTTTAGACAGTTTGTTCTCTATTGCGATAACTAGCGTCTATGTTATTTAAGCTGCTTTCGAACGAATTAAACTTTGAACGAATTCTCGAAATAAATCTCTATTTAGGTTCCGTTTCTCTAGGTGTATTTAGAAAAAATATAAATTTAGATAAACATCGATACGATACATTAAAAGTTCCATTGTATTTTTTACCAACACCGTTATATCTATAAACTATAGATCCATAGATAACGTCACAGTTACTTCAAAATTATAGGTAAATATTTCTACACCTGCACTCTAATCTAATCTAATAATCGAATCTAATACGTCGAGAATCCTATGTTATATCTTTTCCGTCGCTAATATATCGATTTCATTAGCGGTAATTTGAGAAGAACGTGATTCTAGAACGTGTCCCTGGATACGTTTTCGGTCGAAGGAGCTTCCGGTAGACTCGCGGTCTAGTCAGGCGAAAAAATTTGCAGCACCAAAGAAAAGTAAATATTTTGCTTGTTGGCTGCACTTTGGCGCTGGTCGGCAAAGAAACGGCGAAAAAGAAGAGAGGGGCGGGGAATGGGAACGCTAAAAAGGCTACGCGCGAGCGCATGCAGCTGCAAAAGCGTAACCGTTGGCTCGCAGTAAATCAACCTGTTAAGAAAATGTGATCTGTTTGTAAAAAAGGGCAAGATACGGGAAGACCATTCACAACGGGGACCGACACCCCGTTGAAGTTATATTCCGGCTGTGAAGGGTTGAATCGTCCGTACGCGTACCTGTATTTTCGATTCACCCCTTTGTGCTACGATTACCAACATGCAATCACGCTTATTTCCACGCTTATGTGCACACGAGCTTTACTATTGGCTCGGGCAATATTTTCGTTTACGGCGCGTTCATTCGCCTTCAAAGGCGAAGGATAATGGAATTGCTGTTTCGTCGGGTAAACATTTATCCGGCGGGATATCTCTTGGTCCTGTAATTTTTACAGCGACGTGCCTCTGACTTTGCCTATGGCACGCAACTGCCACGCTTGCCAACTCTTTCTGTTTTCCTCCGGAAATATCGCGGCTTTCTTACCTCCGGAGTAATGTTTGTTCGAGAATGAGCCGTTTCTATGGTAATTTTGCGAATATCAAATAGTCACAATTTTTTAGAAGCGGCTTAGTAACGAGTACTGTATATTCCGTGTCACGCGAGTACTTACAATCATTTAAGTATAATTTTTACAAATCCTGTTAAGTAAATATAATTATCGTTGATCGACAGATAAACAAAGAATCGAAATAAACGATAGCGTCGCACGTAAACTATTTTTTGGCTAAAACTTCGCACTACACGTTTATTGGGAATTTTACATATCGTTTCGATATATTTTGTAGCAAATGCCTATGAAAATACGTAGAATATAAAGAAAGACGTTAAACGGTAATCTGCAGCGTATATGTTCCTTGCCTTGCATTTGTAAGGTTTACAACGATCGAAATCAGAATACTTTTTAAATGAATTACCTTCAGACTCAAATACGTAATACGCACGAGCGGAAAGTTGGCTAACGAAACAGTCAACGAGAGACGTACCGTATTTGTTCCTGTTCCGTGATCTATAGATTCAGACGATCGGCGGACGATTCTGTTATACATACTATAAACCAAATAGATCCGAATTTAGCAAATTTTCGAACCTCGGTGATCAAGTACTCGCTTTAATAGTTTTTTTTAAGAAAAAAAAAAAGAAACGCATCGATCGATATTAGTATACAAACATTAGTATATAAACATAGATCGTTTTTAAATTAAGCTGCATGTATATCTCTTCGCGTACATCTCGTACACAGCTTAATTTAAACAAAGAAGAAAAATAGAGGTCACCTTTAAACGTTTCCACTGCCATAGCAACCGCATAATACCATAATACCGTACGATGCACTACTCGAAACCGCTCAATTTTGCCTCATAAAATTTTCCACCATCTATCATTTTGAAGCTATGGTTTGGCCCAGTTGTGAGAAACGCTGTATATTCGACTGCATTGAAAGGGAATTATTTATTTTAAATTTCTGCTGAATAATGGAATGCTGAATTCATTATCTGGACGATTATTGCTCTTAGTCCGACATTAATTGCAGCAATTGAATGGAACATTCGTAAATGGTCAATAAAGAAAGGTATCGTTCATCGATAAAACAGTATTAGCCCTCGTGTATCGACAAAGAGTCTGCAGACACTATTGGTCTTTAACTGAAACGTTTTGTTCCATCTGTTTCATTCAGTGGACACAGTATCGTTCAATTATCATTTCTGCTAGTACTTAACAAAATCGTTCAACACGATCATTGTTAATCGAACGTTCTCATCGTTTATTGTACGTTAATTGCTAAATAATTTTCATGCGAAATTAATTTTTATCGTGTGAATTATTACAAAAAGCCATAAAAAATTTTGCGATCCATTTAATAAATTTTCCATTTATTAGGATTTAGCGAATAAATATCTTGACTTTAAAAAATTTTTAATTATATGGATATATGAAACAGGTTACGCTTATTGATAACATTTATCCTGAAACGACATCTAATTACACAACGAATTAATAAAAAGTGGGTGATATTCATGTCGGAACGCAAGTAACTTTATTAAAAAGAATCGATAGTTTCAAGTTAGCTTCGAATAAATCGCTAATAACGTCTAATAATAATAAGATTTTTAATAAATGAAACATTTCCTTTTAGCATTGGATAAATGTGCGAGATTCGCAACGGTAATCTTAAACGTGACGAATGATACTAAACGTTCAAATAGACTATTTCGTGTCGAATATTGCGCGAATACTTTATCCCGAATATCTTTAAATACGTGTTGAAAGTTTCATCGATCGAACGAAGCAAACAAGGCGAACAAAGCAAACAAGGCGAACAAAGCAAATCGATTTTAATTTTTCATTTCATTTGTTTATATCCGTCGAAGAGCAAATTTTATTTCTATAACCAAAGTTTATATAATAGTTCGCTAATTCTTCGTGCCGACTAGAATTTCTCGTTCGTATAATAGGAGTTTGCGTTCAGATAAGTAGATTCAATTGGCAGAAGCGCAGTTAATCAAGCATTAATTAGAATTTCCTAATAAATAGAGATTAGATAAATGAAATTCTATCGTATCTCTGATGCTTTTCCTCGGTATGTTCGTTTATTATGATTCTACGTGAAGTACTTGAAATATTCATTTACGAAATTATCGTTTAAGAATTACTTTTTATTAAACCTATTGGAAATAAAACCTATTTAAAACCTTAAAAAATTGTTACGTATCTTCAAAGATAAACCGAATATAAGGATCACCGAACGATGCAAATCGTTTCTTACGCAAACGTTAATGCCAATTTTTTCTTAAAAGCGTTACATGTATATGCCATCCTCTCTACTGTATCTTAAATAATACATCTCCACCCATTGTGTCGACATTTTGTGCTTCTACATGAAATATTTAACGCTTCGATACAGGGCTCCTATTTCGTTCGATTTATGTACATTTACTTGATAACGCTTGTAATAACACGTGTCATTCGCTTAATTCGTTTCTTGACTCGTCGATGTAAAATTGAAATATCGATGTATTCGAAGTGTCGTTTCATTTTGAGAGTGAATTTGTCGTTGATTCGCTATTCGTAAAACCTGTCATTCTCGATATATACGTAAAATTTTTATAGTAACAAGCATTAAAGGTTCAAGATATCCGATAGTTGTCGCGCATATGGCGAAAATCTGTTTTGCGCGATAGCATACCTGGACGAAGAGCTATTAAACTAGCGAAACAAACATTCGGTTTCTCGTCGCTCGACTTCAACAGTGTGTGCGTTATTTGCAGGGGCGAAGCCCGCGTTGGAAAGAGGCTGCAGCAAGTGGCGAGCATTAAAAATAACAATGACGCATAGTTGTAGACGGTGGAGGACGGTGGAGGACGGTTGTCTCCGTAAATTACAGAAATTCGCAAGAGAAGCCGTAAATACTTGGTTATCATACTTGGCGGAAGCATGCAGGGGTATTATACCTACATTCGCGTACATCGTGGCCAGAGATGGCGCCAAGCGTGGATATGGCTTCACCGTTTCCATTCATCGGCCTGGATATCAAATGCAATAGTTCATGCCGCGCTTCCGACTAGGTGGTCGACCAGTCCTCGACCTCTACCTCCTAATCCAGCCACCCACCGTTTCACACCGGTCTCTGGCAGATTTACAGGCGGAGAGGTTTGATATCTGCATCCAAGAGTCCTGGACTAGTTCCACCTGTCTTGGATCTCTGTATACTTTCCGTCAACTTGCGTTTCCGTGAGGGCACCGTTCGAGATGAATCAGCCTCCACTAATCGGACGGATCTTTCGCTCCGTGTTTTCGCTTCTACAACGTAGCGTGGTACGTTTGACAAACGATGTCCTGTTCGACCTTGTCGAAGCGCGGTATCTCGACGCGTAAATAAACAAACGAGTAACGATACAGTACAACGGTACAGTTTTGAGATTACTCGTTCGAGGACAGGTTGTAACACCGAGTTATTTAATATTTCTTACTATTACTAGAAACGTACAGGTGCCGCTGGTGAAATTAATGCGTTATTAATAGTTATTTTATCGAATTTATGTGATAATATTCTCTCGTCCATATGTTTATGATACCGCTTTAATCCCAGTTCTCTATTATAGTTCTAGCAATAGCAGCGGTTTCGATAATACGCTTCCACCAGTGTTCAATTCGCTTATTATACGAATTTTCATACAAGTAAATATATTGTAAGGTGAACGCTGCTCGAAATTAATTTTACAATTGTACAACGTACGTACGACGAAGAAGAAAGAATAAAAAGAGAAAATTCTCTGTCAGAACATAGTTGGGACATACAGGACAAGTTTCTGAACTTTCGTGACGTTTACAACTTTAAGAGAATGACGTACCTTCGTTACCAGATTATAACTTAGACATTGTCTAACATCTGTTTTAATATAGATATTCAATACGTGTAGATGCCATGGTTGCATAAATTCGATTTTGCACTTAATTAATCCTTGAGAGAAACATTAATCCTTAACCTATAGAGATTCGTATTTTTAATATCGTCACGGACAATTGCGATCCTTCAAATTCCTTCATATTCTATTTATCGAATCACCGTGTCATAAAAGTTAATTGAACTGTATGATTTGCGGAGTTTATTTGTTTACCATAGAAGACACACAAATACCGAAGCTTATAATATTCTCGATTACATCGTGGCAGTGAAATAAGAATTCTGTTCACGAATGATCTCACGGATTTTTCGTAATTTTCGTTTACATCGTTACATTTGTAAAATAATTAAATATAAAATAATTTTCTCTATAATATAATACGATACGTAACATCTGTCAAGCATTGGGAAATAAATATCGTTAACACTCGACCATTTCTTGGCTTATTACACCGATGAAATATAGGGGCAATGTGTGCTTGTTATACCCCGGGACAGCCTCCGTACAGGTTCGCAACGTAAGATACCAGGTAGAATAAAATTTGTTATAGATTCGTGGTAAACGTAGCGAATAACGAGCGCTGTAATACAATGTCAATGATCGACTGTGTAGGCACTAAAATTAACCGAGATGCGCCGTTCGTTCGTATCGAAGATCTTTAATTCTGCCAGTTACATCGTTTACCATTTCAACTACTCATTTCCACGGGACACAGAAGCGTGTCGTAGCCGACGACTTCCACTCCGCGAGTCTTTCGAGCTTTCTCGGCGTCCGGAACACAGATCGCGAGACATTCGCCTCAATTTCCACTTCTCAATTTCCGTTTCTCGTTCGAACTTCTTGATTGGTCACTTGGCCGTCGATAGATAAGTAACAGCGGTGGAAGACAAGGGCCAACTTCGATCGACGGCCAGATCACAGCTTCGAATTTCTGCGCCTTCGTGATTATGCCCTTTCCCTTAACCCTCCAACATCATCAAACTAGCTTCGACCAGTAAAACTAATTTTTTGAAAACGTGGCCGACTAGTTTTAGAACTGTGGCTTCGATCGCTTCAACGCGAGTCGTATCTTTTGTTCGAAGGGAATTCGACAAATTCGTGTACCAGGGAATGAGAAATATAAAATATAGATCGAGAATGTGACGTACGTTACCGTGAGTAACCTTAAAGGCACCTCGAGTTTTCGCGTAGAATCACCCCCTTTCCGCTTGTACCACCAGTTACCAACCGCCCTGTACACTGCGTCTCGTTACTTCTCGTAAGGATTCGAACCTTCTACGACTACTTCGGTAAATGAAAAACGATACTTCCAATAACTAATTGTTTCGTTGTAAAACAGTAAAAGTTGATAAAATAATTTCAATCTCGAAGCGACTTTAGAGAGATTATTATCGTACAGTGAACTAGAAAATTATTCGCAAATTCAGGATTTTACAAAAGGTATCGTTCTAGCAAAATTAATATTCGATAGAACAGCCTTTTCGCTTTGTAACTCCAGCATAGTTTTAGTGTAATTCGTTGCTTCGTAAGTACAAATCATCGTTTTCTTTATGATATCTATGCAGGTTTCCTTTACGATTCGGTTTGTTCGGAATCTTAATTATCTCTTTCTAAATAACAACTATTAAAAAGTCCTTTGTGTCGTTTTGTTACTTAAACAATTTCTAATATATCTTCGAAAATAATTCTGCGCAAATAATTTTGTAACTCAATGTACGTATATCGCGCTGCATATCGCTATATACTGTCATAGTCATTATTCTTATCGCGTCGTAATTTTCGCTGTACGACGATTTGTTCCTTTCGTATTCTCGAGTATCGTTTCGAGTGCGAGCTATTCGTTTACATGTCCGTTCGATATGAGTAAGAAAATCGAGTTGACGTTTAAGAATGAAACGTCCTGTGCATCGAAACAGCAGTTTGAGTGGCAGAAACGAATTTTGAATCGAAGCTTTCATCAGACTAGTAAACGTTTCACTTCGTTCCGTCTGTATTGAAATAAAGATAGCAAAACCCTAACCGCCGAGCGAGCTGTCCCAGCCTTCCCGCCCTCAACTTTTCCAGGGTCGATTCGCGTTCACGGGAACCACTCTTAAGTTGTTCGATAACTATACCGAGCTACTTTGAAACTTGCCGCTGCCGTAACTTCATTAACGACAGGTAAATGCTTCGTATTGCTTGGTTACATTTTCAAATATTAAAAGGAAAACGGAGGGAAAAGGGGGGAAGAAAATATGAAATTTCTCTTCCTTAGATCCTGCGGAGATTAAAATACGTGTTTTTAATCTGTACGGTCTCTATCGGTTGAATTGACTTTAGTTCATGGAATCGATAATGGTCAAAATAACGCTGATGATAGAATAAAATTTCTGCCGGTAAGGGAAAGGCGAAGAAGGAAGTATCCGTTCTAACCTACGTGTAATTTCGCGTACTTTGAGAACTATACGTTGTAATTTAAATCAATCATTAGATCTCTCCAATAGTATATTCTAAATAAACAGATCTATATACTTCGATGGAAAGGATTGTAAATATGGTAGGAATATTAAAATACGATTCAGAGTAATCGGGAATAATTTGAAACAATTGAAACGATAGGACCATCGTCGTACAATTAAAATGTAACAACTTTGAATTTTATAGTCGAGTAAGAAAGATCGAGACAACGCTTATTTTCGCCATGTTAAGATTATGTTAAGATTTTATGATAATTCATCAAACGAAGCGTTATTGGTTCACTCGTGCAACGATACAAGGAAAATAATCCGAACGAACGTTGCTTCGGAAAGAATCGATTTTCCATGAAATTTACAGTTTCTAGAATTATTTCGTATTTCACGCGTTGATATGTTATAATGTCGATATGTTCGCTATGTCTGTGATAAACGTAGTATCTCTTACGTTACGCACGATCAGTTCGATCGCATAAACAGAATCACTAGAGATCGTAAAACACGAATGAAAATTTGAAGAGCAGTAAAAGGAAGAGTGGTGGCATTCGAAATGTTTGTCGTGCAATTAATCAGAATGGATAATACGCGAGATCCACTGTAACTTGTCATAATGACGAGCATATTAAGTTAATTATGGTCTTCAAAGTAATCTACGGCTGGCAGAGCATTAACCACGATCCCGGGGGAATCTCCCGAAATGTCAGTACGAAATGTCATACAAGTGTGGCGTTGGTAATCCTCGTCACCGCTTATCCTTTGCCTCTTCAACAAACCCCGAGTCAAAGGTTCCTTTACGTATTCCCGTTCCAGTTATGCACAAAACGATGAAGATCAAATAGAGACGATGTACCGATTCATGATCCGAACGCACGACATTTACGTTGCGCGAATCGCCGTCGAAATCGTAAGGCATTTAGAATATAAGCTGATTAAACGTATATTATAAAATTGTGATCGCTAAGTAGGTCGCCGAATAAAAGCAGCGAAATTTAACGTTTTATCGATGAATTTCGTTAGATCGATGAATTTATTAAAACGTGGTTACAGAATTTATATCTTATTTCTATCTTTATATCGTAATTATCATAGTTGTCGTAATTTTACTACCGTTAAATTCGTCTAGGTTCGATAACTATTCGGGAATTGGAAAAATTACCGATAAAATGTACAGCTTCGTTAGAATCTCCATTTAGATTCGCCATCTGCTGGTAGATTCGGCACCAAAGTTTCCTTCCCATTCTCTCGCTCCAATTGTACACGAAGGAATAGAGATCGAACTTGGTCCGTTACATAAATACTAGCATACTGAAACGTAGAATTCTAGAGGACTACGTTTCAAACAAATTTATTATTCGCGGCTGAAGATCTCCGTACCAAATGATGAACGAACGTTTACTTTGAAATTCATTTCTCGGGACGTGGTTCAAATCAAATATATTTTATGCGTGCAGCACGCTAGATATTCCAACGTACGTGGTACACAATAAATGAAGGTAATTCTTCTCCGAAAGCTAAATAAAAGAGGCAGAGAGGCAAAAATTTTCTGCGCGAACCGTTGTCTCGAAGAAGATCAATTTTTAAGATTTATAGAAGACGCCGTATTCTATCTTTAACTTTGCAGACTGTTTTTAAGCTAAGTGTACGATAGAATATCGAGTACGATAGCAACGATATTGGTTTATAAACTCCCGTCAATTTTAGCATAAGCCTTTTCGAATCTTTTCGAACTGTTTGGTAAAATTAAAAGAAAGAAAAAAAGGAAAAATAAAGAAAATTACAAAATTTACGTAGAAACATATTTACCGTATAAAAATTTACCTTACGCTTAAACAAATGTAGATATATTTAAAATATATTCAAAAAGAACGTATAAGCAAAAGCTCTTTTATTATTACCGTCTTACTATGCGTTATTATGCATAAAACAATGTACCTATATCGAGCAAAGTAATTTTTCTTCCCTCGAGACATTCGCGTTTTACTTTAAAAAAATTTCCCGTTGGTTTACTCTTTGTTCGGAAATCTGTTAAAACGTATCTTTTACGGTGTTTCTGTATTTAATTCGATCCGTAGTTGCGAATACTTTACTTTTAACACAAGATACATTTCCTGGTCTTTGCGATTGTCGGTAATCACATTTACGATCGATGATGAAACGTTCCCAGGAATGCACACTAAAAATCCAAGTAAGTAAGAAAGTGATTCAAGTGCATCGTACGAGCCAATATTCTGTCCAGTTTGTACCGTCTTATGTGCGGTAATGTGCACGGTCTTGGATCTACGGCTTAACTGCTACACGTAGAAGGAAAGTCGTAAAAAATGTTATCTCGGTAAACGAGATAGTAAAGCACTACCGTCGTGTATTTAATGTTTTTGTTATTTTACATCATCTTTATGTCCCCTCTCCCCTTAACTTTACGTCGCGTAATTGCTTCGTTTCTTTGAATAGAAAGAACAGAGAGCAAGTAATTTTCGATCGAACCGAACGAAATGACGAAACGGTCACCAGGCTCCAACACGCGACGAGACAATAAGCAAGCTGCTTCGAGTTTTGTATTAAATTTATTATCACTTTAGTGTACCATTTTTTATCATTATTATTTATCGTTATTCCCGATAACAGATTGTAATTTAACAGCGTATGACATTAGAAACAAAAATTTTGTCCTATAAAAATGAAATGTAGGGCCTGATAGTTTTTGCGATCATCGTACGCCACTTTTGTACCTTAGAAGTCGACGAGCTATGACTTCTATTACGAAAGTATGCATTCTGGACGAGCAAGAAATACGAAGTTGCTTTAGGACGCGGCCATAGATCACGGTTTGTTTGTTGTGGCGTAGTGTGGTGTCGATCGGTTTTGTCGCTGTACATGCAGCTAGGCCGTAGCTTGTACAACGAAAAACCAGTACAAAAGACAGGGTTAAATCGCAAAGATCGATAAAATTGTGAGTATACTATTGTTACTGGTATTAGATCGACGAGAGAGAGATATAGTTGAAGCGCGTTCGTCTTGATTAAATTAATAATCTTCCGTCGCGATGCGCGTACAGGTATGTGTCTGTAGGCATTGGCGTTTTACACCGTATTCGTTAAGTGGTCGCAACGATATAATATTATTTTATCTCTTTATTTGGTACTAAACTGCATCCTTGTTCAGAAGAAAAATTTGCCCCATTCTGGAGAGTTTAATTAACTCGCTTTTATTTCATGTAATAAAATACGCAGACAAGTACATATACTTCTCTTGATGAGATTATCATATTAGAGTTATTTTTCAGCCTCCTAGTGTAAAAATTTTACATCAGGTTGCTTATTTAGTTCGTATTTACTACGTACCGCTAAATATCTCTGCCAACGTAGAAATGTCGTTTAACCGTTCGTACCGTTTACGTTATTTACTATTATTTGTATATAAGCACGTATATACATATATCAGTGTAACGACATTTACGTATTTTGATTTTACTAAATTTTTCTAAATTCTATATTTTACGTAATTGCTTAGCTTTATATGCATTTTCATACAGTGCTCCGCCCCAAGGAACAAAAACGCCAGGTTTTCCATAGGTAGCTTTATAACGCTCTCGTGTGTAACGCACTAGAAGATGCTAGCTGCGAGTATACTCATCGCCTGTAACAATGCCCTTTTTATTTCCTTTATTCATCGCGTTCTCGATAAATTTATCGCGAATAAGTTACTCCGGGTTAACTCGGACGAGAACAAAGTGCAGTATAATTGCCTAACACATGGCAAACGCGTTCAGTGGATAGAAACTCGTTACGTACACGAAACATCGTGAAATCTTATCGGTACCGTAACGAGACACGATCGTCTTGATTATATTGGCAAAGTTTGAAACGAATCTGAAAATATATATTATACAAGTTATAAAATATTCATCGGAAGCATACACTTGGCAAGATCGCCAAATCATTTCAACGGACGATTATTTATTACTTATTGTCACTGACCATCGATCGTTTGCAGACACGTGTCACAGACAGTGCGCATTTGTCTTTCGTGGAAAATCTGTAGACAACGCGAGACAAAATCCGATTCCACACTCCGCGGATGAAAACCTAATTCTGCGCTGACGGAAAATTGTCCGTAGACGTATATCCGCAGTTAATGGAAAGACATCCAAGGATGGAAAATAAGAGACAACGTCTGGGGATATATGTTGGAAGAACGTAGCGATCGGACAACACACGCAGTTCGATTTAATCTTTAATCGTTTTTACGCTGACAGATTCCTTTTGCTGTGATTTTCTCTTCTTTTGCCGACCTTTCTTTCCTTTCGGCAACGATTCTCGCGTTTCTTTTCATTTTTGGGTCAATTTTTTCTAATAAAATTTCAAAATCACTTTTCACCATCCTTACAAAATTCCTAAATCCTCTTCCAGATTTATCTTAAGACTGTCTTCTAGATTTATTTCTCGTGGCATCACGGCGCACTTCCACGAGTATATACTAGACTAAACGACATTGTTTTCAGATAACCTGCGTACGTTGTCTATCGACTGTCGGCGTACAACAATATACGTAGACTGTCTGCTGATAATGTCCGTCGGCGTGGACGAGGCTCGAGGCTTTAGGTTACGGTTATACTCGATGCGTATTATCTTGGAAATTACAGCCGCACCATTGTAACGCGTATAGGTAAAAGTTGTTCGGAGTGTTAGCGACGATATGTTCAAAGTTATTGAAATCGTCGAACTGTTCTCCACTATCTGTATAATTATTGCCGAACAAATAATTACTGCTGACGAATAGCGTACTAAAATATAAGAATAACGAGTTCGTGCAACCGATATCATATATCATATCGTATTATATCATACCTTAGTACGCAGCCATAGAATGACTGTTAAGTATTTAATCTTGTTACGGGTTTTCGTTGCAAATAAATAACGTAAAAATAACTTGTACGGTCTCATACATTTTATGCCGCGATGCGCACACGCATCTTCATCTCCTAAAAACTCAGGGTAAAAAGAAAAATAGAAGAAGAAGGAAAGAACGAATTAAATAATCAAACGGAAGACGATAAAGATTTCTCGGAACGTTGTCCTATTATTGCCACGCCGTTTTTAATACAAATATTGTTATTAAACGCTGTAAAACGAATGATATTGTCATTAGCATAGCAGAAAGAAAGTGAAACTATTCGATCTTTTACCTACTTTATACGCTTCTTTCTTTATTCGCTTTCGATAAACACCTCTTCGATAAATATTCGCGTTATTCCGCTTATACGCCATTCTAGAAAGGATAAGGATCAGCTGATTTCTCCGCTAATGTTCGATCTAAATGCATATTTGTCCCACGAGACTCGAAACAAAATTCCATTGTATTCGTAATTACCGCTACTACAGAATACTACAGAATATATCCTTTTTCTGTATTTCTACGATAACTACGGTTTGGCGAACCACGCTGTACGACGACGAACGAACAAAGCGAAACGATTTTCGTCGTTTCTTCCTCTTCCCTTAATTTGCCTTTTTGCGAAAAGGGAGTAAAAAGGCAGAAAAGGGATAGAAATTGAACGATAGAAGGAATGCAACGATTTAGCTGGTTGATTCGAAGTTTTAAACGTTTTAAATTTATACGTGGTATTTTTATTCGACTAGAACTATTCCAGTAGAACTATTTCAGGGTCATTTTCCTTGTCGCTTAAACACTTTACATTTTTTAAATAATTATCTAAAAATCTAATTGCTCTAGAAGCGATTTTTATTACGATATCGTACGAATCATACGTACTTGCACAACAGCGATCCCCTAATTGTTCCGAGCAATGTGTACGCTATACTTTTTGTTGGGTAAAATTGCTCAGGACGTTCTTCTTTGTCTTTATAGCAGCTGCGCTCTGGAAAAGTTCGTCGCACATTGACTCGTTAGTTCCCTCTTCCTTCTTTCTTCTCTTTTTTCTTCTTTCTTATCGTCGTTTAATCGAAAGAAAGATTATAAATAATTTCTGTAAAAGTCGTTTTCAACGCTAGATTTGTCCCGATCCAGTTAACTACCGGTTACTCGAATACTTTCAAAAATTTCTATTTCTATGGGACGCGATCGCTTCGCAAAAACGCAGAATGCGAGATTTCCCAAGTTTCCATCAATTATTACACGAGTTTTAATTACACTAAGCGAATCGTGACACTGAGGTTCCAAGTATCTTTCGCTCGATATTCGCCAGGACGACTTTTACAGCGACGGGTAAAGGCGATATTCTGCGAGTATTAGACGTTTCAAATATTTACTTTTCTGGCCGCCAGTGGAGCGTGTCACGATTACGGTATTAATCTTCCGTTTATCGCGTGGCACGTCAAAGCGTTCAACGAATTCTCGGTAATTTTTTTGTTTCGCCTGGCTGCGCCTCAATCGCTTGGAAATTAGCGAGTTGAATTACGCGTTCACGAGGCGAACCTCTCGACGTTACGTAAAACTCGCGTTAGTCCGATGGAGCTTACTCGTCCCAAAGAAACTCGCTGCGGAGAACTTTCGAGTTCGTTAGCAACCGACTAGCCGGCATCCCGGTTACATTCTAGCAGTTTGCATAGTTTATGTCTTAACATCCCGTTAACGACCATATTATTGATACATTTTTTCTCATTTCTCGATGAAATAGTTTAAAACGCGAGAAAGTTTCGACCTCACTGTTGATGCTCGTACTTCTGAGAATCCATGTTTCACGTTGAAGTAAAAATTTACACAATTCTACGCCAACTATAGATACTCGTTCGGTTTTCTCGGAGAATGAATCTCGCGAAGAAAGACAGATACATGTACCACCAGTTGATTATACAGAATGACACATTGAAACATTCTATTAAGATCTATTTGCAAGTGTTCTTCCTTTTATAAGGAATAACAAACTTGCTACTTGATCGAATAATATATTCAAAAGATAATAATTATTCAGTCTGCCCTAGTAGATTATACAGAAATAGTTAATCGATCCGAAATACACGGTAGATCCAATAATATTTAAGTAGTAACGATAAGTAAACTGTACGACAAATACAAAGTGAAGGAACATTTTTTCTTATATAATCGACGAGATCTTTATTAGGATATTGAACGTATAAACTGTTTATACGTAGAGATCTAATCTAAGATCTTTACTTCGTTTTTCTTCGAATGTTTCATATTTACATACGAACGGAGATAGAAATAGAAAGTGTTCTGGTGATCGGCGTCACGCTTGATCCGTTAATTGTCTTTCAAACCGGGTGAAAAATTTAAGTTAATCTTCGGCTCGACGGGACCTTTCTGCCGTTTTTACCGTAACCGAATCGATTTTGCAAAACGGAAATCTTGAATCAACGAGCTCCGAGAGTGGAGACGCGTTGGATAACAAGCAGTGTTTTCTTCGATGCTTCGGGTACGTGTATGTATTGTGGCGGAGTAAGTACCGGTATTGCCAGACCAAGGAGACTTTGTTCCTACTGCGAGGTATAACGGGCAACCGGTTGGTCATAGGTTCTGCCAGGGTTTACGTTTCCGCCAGAGAGGTATCGTCGTGCTTTGAATTTTAATTGCCAAGCGTAGGGCTGTCTGTGGATCCGCACGTTCGGCGAACAGAGAGCGTTAACTACGATCTTGCTTAATTCAGGAACGTTCAGCGATTCTATTCCGTAGAAGTTGGTTCCTTGGTCGTCGTTTGCTTATCGTTTGCTAATCGTTCACCGTTCCAAGTTGTTTTGTCCCGAGACTTTCCAACGGATTCCGTTCGCTCCAACGATGCTTTCTTCCGATCATGACTATCAAGCGGATAGAAGCAATTTTTTGTTATTCTCTCTCTCTTCGGAACCCTCTCAAGTACTGATTTTTCTAATTTATGTTTTTAATATTTACTTATATTTATCTGTATTTATTCGTAGGGTATCCATTATCTATTCAGCATATTTAGCTATGATACTTTTTAAGTTATTTCAGTTGGTTTTGCGTGATTTTTGGCAGCGATTAATACAAAGATAAATAACCTATGGACGAGTATTCGACGATTGTTGGATTCATGGTAGTTATCTGTAACTCGTTTTAAAGTTTTATCCTATTTACATTTATTGTTATATGCGACGTAAATGATGAAACTGAAACGATCTACACGAAACGCTTGACCGTTATCGCAATACATCGGAGGATTTAGAGATTAAACAAGAATTTAGTTGATTTACCGCTATTTATCGTTCTTATATCGTTTCCATTATTTTATTTTTCTAATAAAGTCTAAAGAGCGAGTGTTTTTAATTGTTTCTCGTGTAACCTGCTTTAACCTGGATTAACCTTGAAGAAATTTTACCATTAAAACGACGTTTAAACTGGTGGAAAATTTATAGTTGTGGTCAATGGAAATATATCGAGCGAAACGACTAAAAATCAGTCTAATGGGAGAATCGATATTTATAACCGTAATCTAACGGTAGAAAAGTGATGTATCACTTTGTAAGTGTCATAGTTATTTTTCTCTGATATTTTGGTTACGAATCGAGCGGAAAGAAAATAAGTTGAAAAGCTTTGGTAAAATAATCGAGGCTATATTTAAAAGTTGTGCGTGCGTTTGCGATCGAAAGGAATTTGATATTTAAGATACTTCGCTTGAAATTCAACCAACTCGATAGCGACAATTTCGCGAAAACGAACGTTTCAGTAGGGAATAAATTTTCAATTATTGAAAATTAAAGTTTCAATTTAAATTCCCAAATACAATTGGCTTGTTTTTCTATTTTTATTCGGTCGAATCACTACCGTATATGCGGTCAAATTGTCAGAAGGAGTCACATTTCCTTTTACAATTGTGCGTAACGTTTGTGCAACGGTGGTAGTGTGCGGATTTTTTTTCGATGTTTGGTTAATTCGATTGTAATCGATTGAGAACTAGATTTGTACCGTAGATTCTATCGTCGGTTTACGACGCATCAGATTGCCCCAAATCAATCCCTATTTGCAAACATCGTCTTCGTTCTAGCTCACCCTGAAGGCCATTCGATTCATTGGTTTTCGGGCCACGGATTAATCCTGGCTCTCTGTAAGCAGTGATGCATCTGTTAATCCGAGACCCTCTCACTCAATTCAATCATTTCTCTAGCTCGATCCTATCGTGCCGTTATATAATGACACTCCTCCGCCTCTGCTGGATTAAACGCACAAACTGTTAAACCGGATAACCGTTTAAAATAGTTTCCGGTCAACTTGAACGCATATATCCCGATTTCGATTATAGCGTCCGTATTTGATGGAAACGGCGCACTAACGAAATAACCGACTTTCATTTTAATTGCGTTTTCGATTTTCATTTAACAATCGTTGTATTTCTGAGTTATCCTGCCTCTGTGTACATATTTATACACCTATCGTATTCTTTTCTCTGATTTTCCGTATATCAAACGTTTGAAAATAACGGGTGTATAAATAGGAGAATATCAGATTCAATTTCATCGAATTTTTAGTCATGTACCGATCGAGATAAAAATTTCGCAAGCCTGTAATCGTTAACCACCTATTTTCTAAGAGAAGCACAGCTGCAGACTCTGTTGTCGAAAGAAGACCTTGCTGTACGAAGGCGAATTAGAGAGTTTCCGGAATGACGATAACAATAACAAACAGAGCAACTCTTAGCGTACGAAAGTACACGTCACACGATGTTTGATCGCGTACGATGAAGTAAACACGCCAATTATCGTATTTCGTACATTTTGTTTTCCCACGTAATAAACATTTTCAGTACAAAATGGCATGGAAACGATTTATCGAGTGAAATGTTTTTTCGATTTGACAAAAGAGTAATCGAATTGTAGAGTTTTCATTGTCGACGGATGATATTTCCGCTGTCATTATATAGTAGTATAAAGAATTGGGAAAAATATGATTTTCGTTGATTTTCGTTGATTTCCGACGTTGGTTTTTCTGTCACTTGGTGGCTGAAACGAAGTGAATTTAATACGAAATAGTCGAAGAAGAAAATAAGCGATGGATAGATTCAAAGATATAGATATAAATCTTTACTTGATATTAGTTAATATTAGTTACTTGTAATGTTCAAAACACATATTTAATAATAATGTCAAATGCAAAGACAGTTTCGGTATGCGACTGATCGACGACCTATGGAATTTTGAAATTGTTCTTCTACAAAAGACGGGAAAGGAGACTTATCGTGTGTTTCTTACCTAGATAGTCGTTAAATCTGTAGGTATACGTACTAGGTTTTGATTTGGTATTCGTTAGTTTAAATTTCTACAATTCAAAAGGAAAGCAAAAATAAATTGTTGGAAGAAACAGTTCGATAAATACATTTATACGCTATGCAAACGTTATTGGAGCGGAATCTCTGACGACATTTACCATGTTAAATGTTTCGAAATTGAAAATGTCGGATTACGATTGAACGCGTGCCGATATTTTCCAATTTTCACACGGACGCGACTTTAAACGGACATAGTTTTTAAATTTCAGATAAAAATAGAGAACGAAATCGTGCTTGCTTGCGAACGTACACCTACAAGGAAACAAGATGCGTTAAAGTTTATTTGGACACAGCAGCTTCTTCTGCTTTTTGATTTACAGAATTCACATTTATTTGAGACAATTACGACGTTCGAATTTTCTAAATCCGACGTAGTATGAAATAACTTATTCGAATGCAAAAACGAATAACACCGAAATCGATTTCCAAATCGTTCTTCGATATATTTCGAATAATTTGAAGACTATTTGGAGAAGGACGATTACACAGCCTGCTACGAGGTTCCATCGTACACCGTGTTTCGTCGATAAATGACTGCTTATGAGCGAACCATTCGGGAACCTAGTGTTAGAGAAAAAGAGTAGTTTGGTCTGTATGCATCGAAGCTCTTTCGTTAGATGAAATAAAAATTTTTTCCATTTCAAACGCATGAATTGCGCTCGAACCACTGTGTGAATGCATTTTCACGTGATTGGGGAGAAAAATGTAGGTAGAATCCAATCTGAAACGTATTCAGCTGCATCGAAGAGTGAAAAGCTAAAAAATCACGCACCATTGACACCGAGAACATTTAAAAGCAATTATTTCTCGAATAGAGAAATTACGATGAAATAATTTGTAAAAAATGACACCCTGTCACACGAATATGTATATCGTCGTTCTCCAAATAGCGAGTCACCAAAGAGTCGAAATATTATAATTTCAGTTGAAATACTTTCGATACCGTTGATTCTGTCGGCAAATGTTCCAGTCGAATAAAAGTTGAATGGCTCGAGGGCGGGGAGGAGGGGCTGGAGTCATATTTCGATGTTGTTAGTTTTTCTGTAAGGGAGCACGTAAAGATCGCTCTTTGTCTTTTTTTAATGGAATAATATATTTTTTAATACGTCGGTCGATGCAACTTGACATCCTTTATAAAACGAAGAAGAGAATTTTAGGTCCGCGCTATTATTTGTTTCGTTCCGAAGATGATGTACAGCGATCGTTTATGAAAATCCATAAATATTAATATCGTGGATATGGGAATGTACGATTTAAAGTTTAAATACGGTTAACGCGATGTTAACTAGTTAAAATGTTATCATATTTCCAATACTTTAGTTTTTCATTTGCGTTATCGATTAGAGGCGACTGTGATCGATGTTTAATTGAAATCGCTAACATTTTCACCACGTATTGCACCTATATGTATATATGGACGAAATGATACCAGAGAGGCGTTGTTATCTGTAGATCGTGATGCTGCCAGATTTCCGGCATTATCCGGCAACCGTTATCCGTCATCTTAATGCATAACCGGAAGACCGAGGGATGCACCGGCGCGGCTTATAAACGGCGCGATTATTCCTAGCTTCCAACCTAGCTTCTCCACCCCTTTACGATGTCTCATCCCTTAGCCACGATAACCTATTCCTCTCGTCCAGAAGAATGTAACGCCGTTTGCAGGTTAGACTGCCGACCTTTCTAAATACATTCGTTTGAATTTCATGGAACACGACCCGATCGGACGAATACCCTTCGATATCTTTCCCTCTTACTATAATCTACCAAATGAAACCGACGTGCAATGACGTACGTCAAGTGGAATTAATCATTCGATGAACAAAAATCAACGATACTTTCTAGTCTAGTTTCGGAAAAGCTAACGTATATGAAACGAGTTTATTGGCGCGCTCGAATATTACGATAGAAGCTGAACTCGCTAGATGGAATAGTTTATTACGAGTTATTCGATTCAAATGCAACTATCGTTTGCGATCTGTATTGACAATTAAGCAAGTATCAGCAGCCACTGTGCAAGCACATCGAGACAGTTTCTCAAATATTCACGATAATGCAAAGATCGTACGTGATAAAACGCGATAGATAATGATGCGGAAGAGAAGGAAAATGTCGGAACTGTAGTGGAAACTTATTCGTCGCGTTCTGTGTCAGATTTTCACTTTCTTTCGATTACCGAGATACGCTATTTACACGGAAAACGCCTAAACTATTTCGAAATTGTACAAAATGGGATAAAATTGCTTTCCTATTTTTAATAATATATCGAAAAATTTATTCGAAGAGACGCGCAACGACTTCTATATACTATAGTGCTGTACGAAGGAAGATACTACATCGTTTGGAAGAATAGAAGCTGTTTTCAAAAAGCGAATTTGTGCGAGACTCGTTTCGTACCATGAATTTAACGTGTCTGCTTTAAACGTGAAAACGCGATGATGGAGCTTTCGTACAATATGCGAAACTAGTTGAAACAGCTGGAGATCGTATTAGTCGGCTTTATAGCATCTGGTGTAAAAGGCAAGTTAGTTAGTAGTGGTTGGGCTCTTACTTTGCGCGACCAAGCAAAAAAAAAAAGAAACGCGATAAAAAAAGAGGTATTCAACGGGTCAAACATTTCTTGGAACGGAGTTTTCCTTAAATTAACTGAACCTCTTTTACAGCATGCCCGGCGTGTCTGACGCTTTATAGCGTTACCAAAGGAAGCCAAGCATTTGTAATTTTCCATCCAGACTCTCCTTTCGCCGAACGAGATTCATCGCGAGGAAACTTTTTCTTGTCCCCTTTAAAATAAAGCCAATTAACGTTTTACATTGAAAGTCGATGTGATTTTTAAAAAGAAACGTTCCGACTCTTTATGAAACGTAATTGTTTCTGGAAGCGACTCCATCGGTGTCGACCGGGGAAAGGAATCGGCCAAGAGCCAAGACAAGAAATCGAGAAGACTTGGAGGTAACGGATCCTCGCCATTTCCTTCATATTTCATCTCGCTCGAATCGAAGTCCGTTACTTAAAACTGGCTACTGATATTTTCAAACGTAGTCGGCACTCGTCTGGCCAGCGGATGGTCGAGATAGGTACGAGATAGGATATTACTAAAAGTACTCGGAAGCAAAAAGCAATCTAGAGCATAGACATCCAGAAAGGTTGTTTAACCCGTTGACCTCGTTAAACGGCCACGAAAAAGTTAAGTGAATTTCTCCCTGTTTCTTCGTCGCTTTTTCCACCTTCTCCCCTCCCTTCTTTCCATTTCTTTCTCCTCTCTTGTCCTTCTATCTCCGACTATCTTTCAAGCTTCAAGGGTCTGCCTCTCGCCCACCAAAGCGAAGCAGTTAGTTAATTAATTAACAAAATTACGCGGACGAATAAAAACGAATACTCGTCGTTGTCGTCGTCGCCGTCGGTTGGAAAATTGCAGGTAGGCAGGCAGACGTCGATCTCGCTCGGTCTATATCGTATGGAATTTCGAGGGCCGATCGAATCGACTCGAACGAGCCGAAGTGGCTCGAACGAAAATGTTCGTCGGCAGTAACGGCTGCTAATTATAAGATGGGATACGAAAGGGCAAGAATACCGTCTCGATGGAAGCCGATAAGATTCGAGTGTTTGCCGTTTCGGGAACACAACTAGTCGATCTTAGTTAATCCGAGCCTGGCTGAGACTGCCAATCCGGATTAACGACCATCTATAAATTACGGATCTTCGAATATCTTTGGCAATGATAGGTTGGCGCCGCCATTAACGCGAACGGGCCGACAGTTCAACTCGACGGAGTTGCGGTTCCCGCTTAATTTCCATGGCCGCTTGAAACTTGGATTGCTCTTTGCTAGATTACGGAAGTTTAGCTGCATTGTTGCACCGTTCCTTCTTATTTTAGCTCGCGCTACAAATTTTCCGTCGAACAATACGGTATGTATAAGTTAGACACTGGCAGAAATTTAATTTTCCTAAGTAGTCGATCGAAATTCATGAAACGGCTAAAGTTTCTTTTATTATCTAAAAGAACCATGGGTTGATAACCATTACCAAAATGAAAAAACAAATGTAAAAAATTTAGATTTTTTTATTCTTAAATGGATGGTTATCAAGCTAGTTGGGTCCGTTTTGACCGTAGTGACAGTTTTTAGCCTCGTTGACAATTTTTCAAGTGGCAGTTGGTCGATAAAAGGCATTATCAGCGCCGAAACTACGCTGCCATTTAAGGTAATTTAAAACGATTTAGATATCCGTTTTCTCGAAGGACATACGCGGAGACAAAACGGCCAGCCAAAAATTTCGCGGCAATTTTTGTCGTACTTATTCGTGAGTCGTTCGCCCAAGCTTGCTATAAGATGCGCGTGCATGCAACGAGAAACAAAGCAGCATTCCGAACAAATTTTAGTAAATTTTAGTATCGATTTGCTATCAAATTCAAAAGATCGAAAAGTTGTAACGTTATGTTATAGAAAATTACGTAAATTTCCCTTCTGTTGATAATCGATATTGTTGTGAATGTGCTAGCGCTTAAAAAAACAAATTTCATCATCGACACTTTAATAACTAACATTACGATACACGCTAGAGAATAAATTTGATAAATTTCTCAAAACAATCTTCAAAACGATTGTCTTGTTTAGTACAAATTCGTTATAAAGTAATATGAGAATGCGTAGAATCAATCGTATTTAGAGACTCACTTTGTATTCTGCTAAATCTTGAACCACGCAAGATAAAATTGCTTCCCTTCCAACCGGTGCAGTTACATTGGTAATTGGTTCCTTGAAATTCGGATGTAAAAAATAAGAACATTCAAAGGATTAACGTTTCGATAAAGCAACGATTGGAATAAAATATAGATCAAAATCAACAGAAATTACTGATATATCGATACATTCTCATTCTAATAAGCTACGTATTTGTCGCATTTTGCGGCAAATTAATTATATTTTCGACTAAAAACTAAATAGATATTTAGCTGGAAAATTTGTATACAAATTGGGTTATTTAAAAATAAGGCATTTAAAAATAAGGTAATTTAAAAATAAAAAAAAATAAGGCATCTTTTATCCAAGGAAATGTAGTATGAAAACAACTGCAAAATCTTACTTACGTGTACCTGAGTTTCAAGAACAAAGCTCTTTTTCGTAAAATTTCATCTTCTGAAAATAGTAAAACCCGCTCATCTTATGAAATATTTCAGCGTTTGCGTAATTTGCATATTAGTCGAACATGACATTTTATAAAATAACTAGCGCGATAGAGAAACAGCTGTTTAATGAATTTGGCTAGTTATCAAGGTACATTAAGGGATGAATGAAAATTCCGTAAAGTAAAAGCCGCTTGCAATCGTTACTCGATATTTAAGGGGTTTCGTGTAAAATCGTGTTATACTTTCCATTTTAAATATTTATCGAGTAAATATAAGATCATCCTACGTACAGAACTTCTTCCACAAAGAAAATAAAAACGACGAAGATAAAATTGGATCGCGAGGCTTCCAGTTTTGGTGCAGAAATTCTATTCAATTTACGCAGAATCTTCATCTGGTTACGACTCCTTATTTGACACCCACAAGGTTTTCTTTAGCAAAATAAGAAAACGAATCTTCGACGTTCCACTCAACGTCTGCACTTTGATATCTGTTACGACCGTTCGCGGAGAGACGCGGTCGCGAGGAAAACGCGTCAGCGAGAGGCGTAAATTCTCGCTACGATTCGGTGAATCGACGCCGCGAAGTAGTCGTTCCCCTGTTTCGGTTAAGATAACAGAGGTGGTTGAATGAATATGACACAGTATAGTAAGTTATATTTCACCGTTTATTCCACAACTTATAACGAGGATAGTTACACTGGTGCGTATGTACGAGATGAGTGAGTGACTGATCTGCGGGAGTGTATACCCGCTCGAAGGATGTTGACCGTTCGAAGGATGTAGAATCAGTACTGTACTGGGAGACGATGATGTGTCGGAGGAAAGCTAAGGATGGGTGTGTCTAGCGCACGGGACCATCGGATTTGTTGGAGCCGATGTTATTTAGGAGAGTGAGGGAATAGGCTTCGTTTTTAATTGGTTAAACGAAGGGTCTTAACTGCCCTCGAGAGCAAGTGATTAATGGGGGGAAAGTTGCCACGTGCGTGACAAAAAAAACAACTTTCCCTTGTCCTGCCGTGATAGACAATAGTGTTTAGAAATTCCTCGGAAACAGATGTTTGTTTGAAGGACCTTAGCAGGCAAGTGACTCGGGTTTATGACGGATGCTTAAGGCTATTGAGGGGTACGCCGTACGGAAGAGCGGACATCTGGTGTCCGTCTGGCCCGCGGTGTGTGACCTGGGCCAGGCAGAGAGTCGCCCGGCGTAACAATATCTACAAAAGAAAAACAAAAAAGAAAATGTGTCGATAGTAGAGTTCGACTGTATGTCTACCATTTTCTAATATCTATGTTATAATTATAACTTATAATTCGTTCGACGATATAGGTGTAATATTCGTGGGCATTCGAATCGCCTCGAATCGTATGAAAAAAGAAATCAAAGTTACGACCTGCTATCTTCATTTATGTGAAGTGAAGTCACTGAAAAAAATAAAATTATATACGCGATCGAATAAAGGAACGTCATGGATGTGATGGAGAAAATGTATGGATCAGAAATAAGCCGGTCATCGCTGCTCGGTTAGTTTGCCATTCGATACCTACCTAAACATGCAAAGCTTTTCAGTTATGTTAGGGAAGTGATACATTTACACTGTACATGAGAGTGTGTGTGTAAGGGTTAGAGGGCGTCAAGGACTCAGTGGAGACAAAAGACTGTTGCCAGATGTTAGAAGAATCTAGGCTAGTCGGTTGGCAACCAGCGTGCGTGCAAGACGTTCTTAGAGAGGAATATAGGTGTACAACTGTTGTATGGGAAATATAGTCAATAATTTGTATTCCCAAATCCTCGAATTTCCTTAACATGGTAGCAGAGCGTGGTTACTAGCTTTGCAAGATATTTAGTGCGTGGTTACTATCTTGCGAGTGAGTTTTCAGTAAAGAAAAAAAACTTTCAGAAAAAAAATATACTTCGAGCACGTAGGAACGCTTGAGTAAGAAAAGAAAAAAAAAGGAATCAATTAAAATGGAGAGATCGGAAATCATGATACCTATATTCGATGGTGAGGATTATGGAATGTGGAAGCAAAGAATCACGATGTTTCTCAAATATAAGGAATGCGAGGTTGTTACAACTAGAATGAAGAACGAAAGAGACGATGAAGACTGGGACAAAAAGGATTTGAAGGCGATTAATATAATTTATAGTGCAATATCGAACAGACAATTGGAGTATGTTAGGGAAGGAAAAACGGCGTATGATATAATAAAAAGGTTCGATGAAATGTACTTGAAAGAGTCGACGGCACTGCAGATCGTATGCAGAAGGAGATTGGAAAACATAAGACTGGAGAACTACAGTGATTCAGCATCATTCTTTAACGATTTCGAAAAATTAATCAATGAATTAAAAAGTGCGGGCGCACAAGTAAGTGAGAGGGAAAAGCTGAATTACATGCTGAATACGTTACCCGAAGAATACAGCTACATAGCGGACATAATAGACGCATTGAAAGAAGAGGATCAAACGGTAGCGTATGTAAAAAATAAAATAGAGGTAGCAGAGAAGAAAAATAAATCCAATCGAGGAGAAAGGCAAACCAACGCCTTTTCTGCAAAAAAGGAAGGATGCTTCAGATGTGGAAGATTAGGACACTTTGCGAGAGAGTGTCAAAATGGCGTCCAAGCGGAAAGCAGTAACGGCTATTGGCATGGGCCAACACGTGGTCGAAACAGAGGAAGAGGGAACAAAGGCAATACGAGCAGAGGACGTGGAAACTTTCATCGTCGATCAACAACCGGCACGGGCGAGCATGGAAACTCAAGAGCAGGCATATGGATAGCAACGGCGCACGCAGCAAACAGCAGTGAGACGAATGAGATAAGTAAGAACGAAATAGTGTGGCTATTAGATAGCGGTTGTACTGATCACATAATTAATAATATAAATTATTTCGATAAATCTATCGACCTAAAAGAACCGGTAAATATATATTTAGGCGATAATAGACCGATAAAAGCGACAAAAGTTGGGAATGTTATAAGTTATTTTGAAGCATTCGGAAAACAAAATGAAATAAATATGAGGAAAGTATTTTACGCGAAAGAAATGTCCGCAAATTTGATTAGTTTAGGTAAACTAACAGACAATAAGAATACGGTTATTTCCAAAGGAAATATTGCGAAAGTAATAGATGAGGATAATAAACTTACAGCTGTAGCGTTCAAAGAAAATGGGACATATAGAATAAAAAGTATATTGAAAGGGAAGAAGCACTTAGTAAACAGCGCCGAACGTAGTGATATGAGTAAAAAGGAAAGATGGCATAGGATGCTAGGACACGTAAATTTTAAATATTTAGAGATTTTGGGTAAAGAGCAGCTAGTGACTGGCATACCGAATGAATTTGAAAAGGAACTTTTGAAATGTAGGGTGTGTATAGAAAGCAAAATGCATAACTTACCTTTCAAAAATAATCGAACTAACGCTAGGGAAATAATGGAAATTATTCATACGGACGTATGTGGTCCTTTTAAGACCACCGGATTCAATGGAGAAAAATATTTCATTTCATTTATCGATGATTATAGTAAAATAGCTAGGATCTATTGTATAAAATCAAAAGATGAGGTCTTTGATTCTTTCGTACAGTTCGTAAATGAAGCCGAAAATTTAACGGGCAAGAGGTTAAAAATATTAAGATGCGATAATGGTAAAAAATATTTAAATAATCGAATTTATAAGTTTGCTAGGGATAAAGGTATAAGAATAAATAATTGCCCAACATACGGACATGAATTAAACGGGACAGCGGAAAGGTATAATAGAACAGTGATGGACATGGCGCGTTGCTTGTTAGCGGAAGCGAAAGTACATAAAAGGTACTGGCCGGAAATAGTTTGTACAGCGGCATACTTGAAAAATCGAATATTAGCGAATACTATAGAAAGAAAGACACCTTTTGAAATATTCTTCGGGAGAAAACCAAGTGTTAAAAATCTACATCTATATGGAAGTAAAGTTTTTGTAAGAAGGCCAGAACAAAAAAGAGTTTCCAAATGGGACAAGAAGGCAGATATGGGAATTCTATTAGGATATAGTGAAGTAGGATACAGAGTCTTATTAGGTGGAAAAATAACAATAGCTAGACATGTAGAGGTCATTGAGACAGACACTAAATGTATCGGTTTTGAGGAAAATTCATTAGAGGCAGATAGAAATGATAGCGAAGATAACTATTCATTGGATGGTATGGATAAGGAAGAGTTAGAAGGTAGGAAAGATGAAAATAATAGTAGTATTGAAAGCTCAAACACTCCTAGGAGATCTACAGGTATTAAGAAAACTCCAGTAAGGTATCCAGAAAAGGAAAATATTTGCGAGATTCATGCAAATTATTGTAAAGTAGATATCCCTCGTACATTTGAGGAGGCGATTGGTTGCGAAAATAATGAAGTTTGGAAACAGGCTATGGATAAGGAAATAGAATGTCTCTATAAGAATAAAACTTGGAAATTGGTAGAAAGGGTAAAAGGCAAAGAAGTATTAGATGTAAAATGGGTTTACACGAAAAAATCAGAGGACAGGTATAAGGCTAGATTAGTGGTAAGGGGATTTCAACAAAGAAACGTAGCCGATGACATATATTCTCCAGTGGCGAGTAATCAGACCTTTAAGATATTGCTATCATATTGTTGTCAAAATGGATTAATAATTGAGCAAATGGATGTAGAAACTGCCTTTTTAAATGGTGAAGTAACCTCGGAGGTATATGTAAATCAACCAAAGGGATATGCGGACGGAACGAATAGAGTTTGTAAATTATCGAAAGCGCTTTATGGGTTAAAAGAAAGTCCGAGGGACTGGTATGAGTGTTTTGATAAGTATGTGACGAGATTAGGTTTTAAAAAGAACAATATAGAGCTGTGCCTATATACTTATGGAGAGGGAGAAAATGTTGTTTATTTGTTAATATACGTAGACGATTTGTTGATTTGTAGTAAAAACAAAGGGAAGATACAAAGTGTAAAAAAAATTATTAACTGATAAATTTGAAATGAAAGATTTAGGTGAAGTAAAAGAATATCTTGGAATAAATATAGAGTATGATTATTTAAAAAAATGAAATGAGATTAAGCCAAAAGAAATACATAGAATCATTAGCAAACAAATATAAATTACATAACAGCAAATTGTACTGTACACCTATGGAGACCAACTTAAAAATTGAAAAAGCTGAGATAAATAGAGAGGACATTGGTTACAAGAATTTAATTGGCGCATTGCTGTATATTAGTGTAAATACCAGACCCGATATAAGTTATAGTGTGAATTATCTGAGTAGATTTCAAGATTGTTGTAACGAGAAACATTTTAAATATGCCTTGCGAATATTGAAATATTTGTACCGGACTAGAGATTTAGGGCTACATTATAAAAGAAATGAAAAATGCAAAACGACAGATTGTTACGTGGACGCTGATTGGGCAGGAGATCATATAGATAGGAAATCGACTTCTGGGTATGTAATTAGATTGTATGGAAATGTAATTGGATGGAAGTCTAAAAAACAAAGGTGTGTGACAAAAGCCTCGACGTATGCAGAGTATGTAGCTCTATCGGAAGCGGTGAGCGAAGTAATGACTATCAGAGAACTAATGAAAATCTTCGATGTAAATGTAGACGATAACCCTGTAAAAATCTATGAGGATAACTCTGGAGTAATGAGTATAGCAAAATACTATACTCTTTTACAAAAAATTCTAAACACATCGAAGTTCATTACCACTACGTTCACGAGTACGTAAAGGAAAATAAGATAAACATAATAAAAGTAAGTACAGAAGAAAACACTGCGGATATTTTTACGAAGGCACTGTGTAGAGAGAAATTTGAAAGGTTTAGGTCATGGATGAATGTAAAATAAGAGAAATGTAAAGAAAGCGATAAATGTAAAATATTTTGTTAATTCGACAAGTATGTAAATAAAATTAAGTGTACAGTATAAATGTAAGGAGGCGTGTTAGGGAAGTGATACATTTACACTGTACATGAGAGTGTGTGTGTAAGGGTTAGAGGGCGTCAAGGACTCAGTGGAGACAAAAGACTGTTGCCAGATGTTAGAAGAATCTAGGCTAGTCGGTTGGCAACCAGCGTGCGTGCAAGACGTTCTTAGAGAGGAATATAGGTGTATAACTATTATATGGAAATATAGAAAATAATTTGTATTCCCAAATCCTCGAATTTCCTTAACAAGTTAAGTACTTTTTTTTTTCGTGGAGGAAACCTTCATAGGCGCCCCGCGCCCTCCGGGGAGAGGGCGCTGGGTAGTGCCGGATTCGTACCGGCTAAAACCTCCACGGTGGCCTGTCCTGACGCCTGAGTCGAGATGCACCCGGGATCTCTCCCGAATTACTACCGGTTACCCCCGGGCGACTATCTCTCCTTTTTTTTGTCGAAGGGAGGCGTCCTGCTCTTCTTGGACCGCTGGGGGGGGACCACGCCCCCTAGCGCCTCGCTCCTGCTGCGTCATCCTGGGGACCCCGTCCCCTGACGCCTCTTCCTGGTTCTTTCGCGCTCCTATGGTGGCCGCGGCGGCGCCGGTGGCGGCGTCGCGCCCCTGCGGCGCGTTGTGTTCCTCGGGCGCTGCGATTTCCTGGACGGATCGCGAGCTCGCTCCCGGTTTCTTTCCGCCCGCTCCTTCGCCAGCATGACCTGCTCGCAGTAGGTGCGGATGGCGGCGAACTCCTGGCGCCCTCTGAGCATGGCCGCGACGACCGCTTCGGGGGCTAAGCTCTCGCCGATTTCGAGCCATAGGACGCGTCGTGGTTCCGCCCATGCCGGACAGAACTCCAGCGTGTGTTGCGCCGTGTCCTCCTCTTCCTTGCAGTGGTGACAGACGGATGTCGCCTCTCGCCGAATCCTTAGCAGGTACTCGCCGAACACTCCGTGGCCGGTGAGCACCTGCGTCATCCTGAAGGTCAGCGGCGCTCCGCCTCGATCCCTCCAGGCCTCCCAGTTGGGAAGCACGGCGCGAACGGCCCGGTGCGGCCGCACGGCGTCCTCCTGGATCAGCTGCGAGCGCCATCGTTCCCACGTCTCCTTCTTCGCCTCCTCCCGGATGTTCGGGGCCGGCTGGCTGGCGGTCGATGGCGTCGGGCCCCTCTGGTGTTCGTACACGCGTTCGAGCGCCAGGGCTTACAGCTCGAACGGGGGGATGCCGCCAGCACGGTCGCCGACGCGTACGACGTCGTCCTGTAGCCTCTCGCTATGCGGATAGCGGTCGTCCTCTGCAGTCTCCGCAGCAAGGTCAGGCTGCGGCGACTGGCCGTCAAGCTTCTGGCCCAGACGGGTGCCCCGTAGAGGACTCGGGACCGAACCACTCCCTCGTAGAGTCGGCGGATTCTCGATCCTGCTCCGCCGATGTTCGGTAGGAGGTCGCACAGGGCGTTGGCTGCGGCCGTCGCCTTCGGGACCAGTTGCTCGAAGTGCGGTCCGAAGGTCCATCTGCTGTCGATCGTGAGACCCAGGTACTTCATCTGGCGTTTCACCGGGACCTCTTCTCCGCGGATGTTCGCCGACAGTCCGGGAGGAGGTGTTCCTCTTCGTCGCTGGTCGAAGAACCACAGTGCCTCGGATTTGGCCGGCGACACCGTCAGGCCGAGCCTTCGAATGGCGCGCACCGCGCACCGCGCACGCCACGGCGTCCTCCGTGCGATTCGCCGTGTCGTGCCACCACCGTCCCCCGGCCAGGACCAGGGTGTCGTCGGCGTAGCACACCATGCCTGCTCCCGGGGGCATCGGACATCGGAGGACGGAGTCGTAGGCCGTGATCCAGAGTATCGGTCCCAACACCGACCCCTGCGGAACGCCGCGCTCGATCCCTCTTCTTTCCTCCCCGTTCTTCCCGGCGTAAACGATGTATCTGTCTGTCAGGTACGCTCGGATGATCCCTACCAGGTACGCCGGGACCTCGAAGTGTCACAGGGCTTCCACGATCCTGGCCCAGGGGATCGAGTTGAAGGCGTTGGTGACGTCGAGTGATACCGCTACTGCCACCCCTTCTCGAGAGACCTTGTCCTCGGCCATGGTCTTCACCTTCTTCACCGCGTCCACGGTCGAGCGGCCGCGGCGGAATCCGTATTGGCTGTCGTGCCATCCGGGCGCCCTCTCGGTCATGTGAGCCTCCAGCCGGGCGGCGATGATCCGTTCGAGCATCTTTCCCACCTCGTTTCAGTTAAGTACTGCTTGGAAATCGATGGTTGTCGTCGATCTATGCGAGCATGCAACAGACGTGAAATATAATGCAAAAAAAAATCAGTGAGCAACCTTCGGTCAAAATAGAATCGTCAAAGATGCAATAAGCTTTCATAAAGTTAATGCGACTACCCGTTCTAAAGTTACTGCTGGATTGTTTCCAGAGAATATGAAATAGGACAGTCTGTCATGTTCTTCCGTCAATTAATCTTAAAGCCTTCATTAGAATTTCATGGAAACACAAATATCAGGCCGTGCGTCTACAACCTAGTTGTACAATTTGCAAATTACGTTCCACGGTATGATATTAACGATTTTTGTGGCATCAATCATATTACGGTTAGATTTAGTTTAAACCTAAGACTATATATATGTTTTAATTATAAACTCGTCAATAATACATTTCGCTACATCGCGTTCCAGCTTGAGGAAAGAAAAGGGTGAAATATCGTAATAAATTTTTGTATTCGATACTCTAACTTTAATTACAAGGAACACTCGGATCAATTAATTAAATACAACTACTATAAAATTGACATATTTTCTTCCAAATATCTACCTAGATAAAAATCGATCAAGGATCTAACTAAACTAACGACGCGTTTATCAATAAATATCGCATTGACGGTACATACTGATCCTTTTGGTTGAGAAATTGATCAAACTTGAAATATCAACGGTAGGTATATCGTAGCGACGATCCGAGGACGCCCTTAGATATCATAATATTTTTACTTATTCTTTTACGCGTTTTCTTCTTCTTACTAAGGATAAAATATCACATTTACATTGGCAAGGATCAAATTGACGTCAATTTCTTTTTCGTTGATTCGATGATCGTGAAAATTTTTACTTGACATACAGTACACTAATGATGTTGAAATTTTTCTTTAAATCGAACAACGCGCTAAAATTGGGCAAAATCGATTGAAATCCCTGTACGAAGCGAACGCTATAAAGTTCATAGAAAGTTAATAAGGGTTTGGAATAACGCTAACAAAATGGACTGTGAACTCGAGCACGCCCTACGCGATTCATTCGTATCGTGCATTAGGAGGAAATATCGTCGATCAAAGGTCATTCACTCCGTAGGCGGATACACGGTCAGATACACGGAGATTATTTGCGAAGGGCATAAAACAGCGAAGGGCGTCGTTAAGGGCATCGAAAGGAGAGCAACCACAACCATAGAACGCATAACGTAGATGGCATAGTAATGGGAACATAGGGGAACCATAATTCCATTGTACGTGCCTATCCATCCAAGCTGCTTGCGGGGGGTAACTCTCGCGGGAAATTCGAGCGTATTAAAAGTCTCGATCTAGGCCGGTTTGATAGATCGGCTGTCTCGAAATGGTTACCGACGCCAGTGTCACAGACGAAATTCGAGCAACTGTATATAACAAACCGAAATTCCGAACGCCTTATCGCGTGTAACCGTCCGGTCAGCATCTGTTCTCAGCCGCCTGAGTGGCATTCGATCACTCCAGCCGTTCTCCGAATTTTACACTAAGTATAAACAAAACCTTCTCCCACTCCAACGAATGGAAGAATATAAATGCTCCCTTCAAAATCATCCAGTCAGTCTAATAAAAAAATTCTTAACTAATCCAAGTATCGAAAGTGTATCATCGCGAACCGAAAAAATTGTATAAATTGAGTAAAAAATAAAAAGAACTTAATCTCCTTTTCGGAAATTAACAAGTTCCTTATTTTTACCTTAATTTTACACGACATTTTTGGCGATCCGTGCCAGGATCTATTCACTTCAGTGCAAACGAAATTACGATTTCGGCGTACGCGCATCATTGAAGATCGAAGGATCAACGGACCCAGTGCGAATCTTTGCTACTACGAGGCCCTGCAGCAACTTTCAACGTTCCATTACGGTGAAACTAGACGAGAGGACTACGGTCAGCGCAGAGCAAGCCTACGAATAAGATTCGGAATCTAAAACCAACCAGAGAGGAAACATCCCTGAGACTCCTCAACGGCCATAACTACTACGGTAAGCTGAAAAATCTGGATTCATTTTCACGATACCGTGTGAGAAAACCCAGTTTCTCAAGCGCTTCGAGTCCAAATAGCAACAGTAGTTCAGACTCAATAAGCTCAATTAGAATCATGCCCACATCACGAAAAGACAAAGTCGAAACTATTGAAACCGTTTCTACAAACGGAGGTACGGACAATTCGATTCGTGCCATACTCGACGTAATTCAAAAACAAATTGAAATTCTTGCGCAACGTGTAGAAGAGACACAACGGACGGCCGACAGTGAAAATAAGAAGCGTGCAGCGGAAATAGAACTATTAGGCAAAAATATCTCTAAAATAAAAATAGGACGCGACGCTACTACAGAACTAGGCTCCCTTATTACTATGGACGAATCTGTTGCCGCGAGAGATAGAACTTCCCCACCATGCGTTCCAATTCGAACAGAAGAAGACAACCATCCCTCTTACGAAGACCGTCCACCGCAATTCGCCTCTCCGAGCTTACGGGCCAAAGACGCGATAGTATGTATTCCGCAATTAAACGGCGAAGACAATATCGGAGTAGAAGAATTCATACGCGAAGTACGCGAATTACGAGCCATGTGTAGCGAACCCACGTTACTATTAAAAATGATTAAAATCGGGAAAATCACGGGTAAAGCCGCAATGGCCATCTGCAATATATCGATATACGAATACGGACACCTGTACGATGCCCTAAGACGAAACGTAGCCACCCAAGACTCTGTTAGAGAACATCAAGACCAGCTACGCGAAACGAGACAGCGTCACGACGAAAGTGTGCAAAGTTATATCATCAGGTTCCGCAGAGCACTCAATAAGTTACAATACAGTATAACGAACGAATACCGTGACGAAATTACTAGACGAGCTATGAACGACAGGATTTTAAAAGACTCCGTGATCGATTTTATCCGAGGCCTGAAAGGCGAAATAGGACAATTACTACTCGCCAATCCACCATACAATATCCTTGAAGCCGAAAAGAAAGCCACCGACATCGAGCGATTCTTCAGGGAAGATCGAAATCGACGACTAAAACCAATAGAACGATTACGACTTCCTGAGCAGCAACGACTAACAACCAATAATCCTAATCCGATCACTAAAAAACCAACTCCAACACCCAATCCAATGCCAAGAAGCTTCCGACAAACCGAACAAATACCACTTGCCCAAAGGACACAATTAAAATGCTTCAAATGCAACCAAATCGGACATGTCTCCAGTCAATGTAAAAATTTTCGAACACCCAGCCAATTTCCGAGACCACCAGCAGTCCACAATCTCGAGACACACAAGGAAGAAATAGAGGAACCAATAGACCAGACCTACGAATTAACGCCACAACAGGAAGACTACCCACAGTACTTTTACGATCCGACGGACAGCGACATAAATTCCTCATTGACAGCGGAGCAGGAATTAATATACTCAAGCGAAGATGCGTATTACGACCAAGAATAACAAAAGAACGGAAATTCTCGATGGGACACTCTAAATTTAAAACCAACGAACACGCTTTGATAAAACTATTTGGCAAAACTCTAGAATTATTTGTGGTAGAAGACAACTTTCCAATTATAGAAGACGGCATACTCGGTTTGCCAGCCCTATCTAAATTCAAATTTGAACTCTCGAATCAACAATTAAAACTTGACAATAATATACTTTTATTGCAACAGGAAAACGACGTACCTCCAAAACAAGCAGTGTCAAAAACAGTCTACCTGGAAGGAAAACCGACAACGATATGCTTTATCAATGGTGGTGAGTGCCCAGCCAAAATGACTAATTTTATCGAAAATTCAAATACGTATGATCAAGTCTCCACGTTTAAAGATTTAGTTAGACTTTCGCATATAGAGAAAACCCTCCGTGAACCAATCGAAAAGATATTGCTGTTCTACCTTGACGTATTCAATCTAGAGACCGACTTATTACCATGCACTAATCTTGCTAAACACACAATAACGTTAAAAGAAAATAAAATCATTAACACAAAATCTTACCGACCGCCTGAATGCCATAAAGAAGAAATCAAACGACAAATGGACGAAATGCTACAAAAGAACATTATAGAACCATCTGATTCTCCTTACAATTCACCAGTCTGGGTAGTACCAAAAAAGGCAGACGCCTCAGGGAAACAGAAATGGCGAATTGTAATAGACTTCAGAAAAATAAACGAACTAACTGACCAGGACGCATATCCATTACCTGACATAGACGACATACTATCTCAACTAGGCAACGCAAAATTCTTCTCAGCCCTCGATTTATCCTCCGGATTTCACCAAATCCCAATGGACATAGACTCTAAAAAGTACACAGCATTCTCCACACCACAAGGACACTATCATTACAATAGGATGCCATTCGGTTTAAAGAATGCACCTGCAACATTTCAACGCATGATGGATACCGCGCTAAGAGGACTCATAAATAAACATTGCTTCGTATATTTAGACGACATTATAATATTCGGACAGTCGATTGAAGAGCACAATAGCAACCTCGCGATAGTATTGCAACGCCTACGCGAACTCGGACTCAAAATACAGCCGGACAAGTGCGAATTTCTCAAACCAGAATTAGAATATCTTGGACATATAGTAACCGCCGAAGGTGTAAAGCCAAATCCCAAAAAATTAGAAGCCGTTAGCAATTTCAAACAGCCACGTAATCCCACAGACATCAAATCGTTCTTAGGACTAGCAGGTTATTACCGTAAGTTCATCAGAAACTTTTCTAAGATCGCGAAACCATTGACCGAACTTACAAAAAAGGAGACACCATTTCATTGGACAGATAAAACCCAGGAAGCATTCCAGACATTAAAAGACAAACTCTGTTCATCACCCGTACTAAAATTCCCAGACTTTGCGAAACCATTCACATTAACGACTGACGCCAGTAACGAAGGTATAGGTGCAATCTTATCACAGGACGGACATCCATGTTGTTATATCTCGCGAACTCTAAACCCACCGGAACGAAATTATTCCACTACAGAAAAAGAACTTTTAGCAATAGTATGGGCCGTGAAACGCCTCCGACAATATCTGTTAGGACGGAAATTCCTCATCCGAACCGATCACCAAGCACTAAAATGGTTACAGAATTGCAAAGACCCCTCATCACGCTTGATGAGATGGCGATTAAAACTAAAAGAATACGAATACGACATAGGATACACGAAAGGAAAAGATAATACTGCAGCCGACGCACTATCTAGAATACATGTTCTGACCAGACGACGCGAAAATTTGAACATAGAACTCGATAAAAAATATCACGATTGGGAAAAATCTACCGACGCGTTACCCAAAATTCTCAATATGACTCCGAACCGTAAATCTTTCTATCAATTATCCAAAACAGAGCTAGGAAAGTACGACAGAATCGAATGGTTAACTAAATTAAACGAAATTATTCATATAAACGAAAAGATAGGTATAGGCGACGACAGTTTCACAGAGACCGAAAAGAACGCGATCAAACAAATTTTACTATTCCTGAACGACACCGTAAAAGAATTAAATTTTGCATGGGAACCAATTCAAACATATAGCGACGAAGAAATAGACGAATTATTGAAAGAAAATCACGATTTAGTAGGACACCCCGGTATACAAAAGACATACGATCGCATTCGTGAACGGCACAGAGTACCAGATTTGATGAAACGTATACAACAACATATAGAATCATGCGACACCTGTCAAACATCTAAAACTACACGTATCAGACCGCGCGAAGAACCTTGTATCACCGACACACCCCTCGAACCAAACGATAAAATTGCTATGGACTTATTAGGCCCACTGAAAAAGACGAAAAAAGGCAATCAGTACATTCTATCCATACATGACGAATTGACAAAATACTTAATACTCGTACCACTAAAAACTCAGCAAACGGAAACAATTTGGAACGCACTCTTGAATCATTACATTTACATCTTTTCCGCTCCAAAAAAGATATTAACTGACCGCGGACAGAATTTTATATCTAGTTTAATGCAACAGTACGAAGACGCGTTTAAAATCAAACATATCAAAACGACATCCTTGCACCCACAAAGTAACGGATCTTTAGAACGGACACACGCAGTAATAACAGACATGTTAAAATCGATACAGCGAAATTCGGATGAAGAATGGGACGATCAACTTAACTTTGTATGCCTTGCATATAACACAATGATACACGACTCTACTGGTTACACGCCATTCGAACTCACATTCGGACACCAAGCCAATCTTCCCTCCACAATATCCAAGAATCCCCAACGCACATACGCAGACGAAGTCACGTTCCGCAAAAAGGAATGGGACTCTAGACTCCGACACGCTCGCGAAACATTGATCAAAAGTAAACAGCGATATCAGCGCGATCAAAAACGTAAAATTATAAAACCTCAATCAGTTTTCAAAGAAGGAGACTCTGTTTTAATACATAACGATCATAAAAGGCATAAACTTGATGTGGAATGGTTAGGACCGTACACGATTGATAAAGTATGTACTCCATACTATCTGATTCAAGACAAAAAGATACACGGTAATCGTTTAAAACCTTACTTTCCAGGTCGACGCTCCTCTTTGCCGGAATAGTATCCGCGCAAATAAATATTACACCATTAGAAGGAAACTCTGTATTCGTAGAAAACATAGGAAAAGGATATTTATACAGCGACACTGCCAATGTAATAGTAGGATTAGACACTAGCGACATATACGAACAGATAAGCGCAATAGAATCATATAAATTAACAATAGACTCACGTGCAATCAGCAAACAATACGTCGAAGAGTTAGGCGGATTACAAAATCGCATCAATAACCTAAAACAACTCGCAAAACACTTGAAAGCGTTAACACATACCCGGAGCACACGAGGTTTGCTTAACATCATAGGTTCCGTATCGAAAAGTCTGTTCGGGACTCTCGACGATGATGATCTTACGCTCATAAACAAAAATATGGACAAACTATTCGATGATAATAATAAAATCAAGACCATAATAGCTAATCAAACAGCACTTATTAGAAAAATTGTAAACTCAGAAAACCTAAACCACTTAGAGAGATCATATAGTGATATATTAAAATTACAACAGCAGGCAAATATCGATAGATCTATGCTTAAGATGATCATGAAAGTCGACACCGCGATGCAAACTTTACACTTCCAATTAGATGAAATACTTAACGTCATGATATTAGGCAAACAAGGAATAATTAGTCCACAAATACTTGACCCCAATGAATTCATAGAAAATTACGCCAAGGCAATAGGTAGCCAGATGTACAACACCGCGATTTCTGCCAAAACCGAACATTTTCAATTCATACTCGACATCAGTGATCTTAAAATCTTCACAATAGATGACAAAATATTTTTCAAAATCATAGTACCTTTAGTCTCTAACACAGAATGGAACATATTACAGATATATCCTATCCCGAGTAAAAGAAATGGAGTATTTTTGGCTCCAGTAGTCGAACATCAGATATATTTAATCTCAGGTCTTTCATTTATAAACGCTGATATCGAGTATTTCAACAAACTTTGTAAGAATCGAGCCGGAACCACTATATGCAAACAAACACTACCAATCCATGACAGAAATTCAAAAACCGATTGTCGCAGCGAAATAATAAATTTCAAACCACACATTGAACATTGTCAAATAACTGTACTTAAGATTCAAGACATTAGCTTTATACCGCTCAAAACTAGCAACTGTTACATTGCGATACCAGCAAATCCGATAGAAATAGACACAATTTGCCAAACGAAACATACCTTACAAAAACTTGACAAGCCTTCCATCATAAGAGCTAACACTTCTTGCGATATATTGTACAAAGACGAACACATGCGTATAGGCGAAACAAAAAACGAAGTCATATACGAAATCAAAACAAAAACCCTAGCGCTCAAAACAAACGATAGTTTCACTCATCTATTAGATAAACTCGAGCGAGCACCGAGAATAATAGATAATTTACAAGGCTATAAAACAACGATCGATAAAATAGGCGACGAGATAGAAACTCTTAATTTCGAACACAGAATTAAAAATATACAGTATTGGGGACTAACCACGCTCCAGATATTAGGGTACATAGCATTAGGCATACTAGGTATATATGGATTAAACAAAATAGGGGTATTCAAATGCATCAGGAAATGTATACAGAACAAATTATGTATCAATTTATTTTGTTGCCGAAATGAAACTGTAATCAACAGCCACAATGCGACAGCCCCACCAGTACCACTCACCCTGGGCTCAACACCCAACATCTATATTCCAACCAACACATACCACTCAGATGGAGAGGAGGAATCAGCTGTAATTTTCAAGCCACGTCAAGTCCGATTCCACAAAAGTCTTCTGAAGAAAACTTGAGGGATCAAGTTCAATCTAAGAAGGGGGGAATGTCACAGACGAAATTCGAGCAACTGTATATAACAAACCGAAATTCCGAACGCCTTATCGCGTGTGACCGTCCGGTCAGCATCTGTTCTCAGTCGCCTGAGTGGCATTCGATCACTCCAGCCGTTCTCCGAATTTTACACTAAGTATAAACAAAACCTTCTCCCACTCCAACGAATGGAAGAATATAAATGCTCCCTTCAAAATCATCCAGTCAGTCTAATAAAAAAATTCTTAACTAATCCAAGTATCGAAAGTGTATCATCGCGAACCGAAAAAATTGTATAAATTGAGTAAAAAATAAAAAGAACTTAATCTTCTTTTCGGAAATTAACAAGTTCCTTATTTTTACCTTAATTTTACACGACACCAGCGTCGTTTTAGACCGCATCCCCTAAAGAATTCGTTCATGTAGTTGGAAATCGGCTCTTTTTCTTGCTTTTCACTTATTTTTATCAATCAGGTTATTTCCTTTACAGAGACTACTTGGAATTCTGCTTTTTCTACCAGATGGAGCATGAAACACGAGTAAACGTCGAGTAATCACGTAGAATAGAGTAGACTTTACGAGTTTGCTGGTGATTCAGAAAAGTAATTTGTCAAGAACAACGTCTCGAGTTCGTTTCATACACTTTCGTTCACGAGTCGATCGATACATCGAAACATACGTTAGATAAAACAGGATAGTAATAAAATATCGCAAACGATTAATACGATTTTTCCCTATTTTCCTTACAATACAGACAATTGATAAGTATCGATATCATTTCGTACGTAAAATACACGTGAAATATACTAAAATGTGTTTATCCTAGGTGCGCTGAGAAGAAGTCTCCAATGACATATGGACAGTAGTGTAAAAAATATCAGTGATATTACCTTTAACGGTATGCGGATACTTTCTCGTAACATGACAAAGTCGTATCTCTCGAAACGATAAGAAATACAGGAAAATTTTATTTAATAAAATTCGATGGTTTCGAAGTGGCGCATCGTGTGGTATGAAAGTAGGAGGAGCGTTGTAAACATTTCACTTGTATCATTTTGCGTTCCAAACGTTCTTTTTCGTCTGTATAAATAAAAAGGTACCGAGAATCTTTTGTTAATATTTAACACGCATATATTTAACAAAAAATGTCAATGTCAATTAAGTTTTGTTTTATAAAAAAATGTCTTATTCGAAAAGTTGGATATTACTGTATTGATAAATTCAACAAAAAGATCTCGCTGGTTTTCTATAAAATAGCGAATATGACCACATCGATACGAACGAACTACCGCTACGTGTCACGCGTGTGAAGTAATTTAACATATTTTCGGTGCCGGTGATGTACAGACTTTGTTAACTGACAAGTGAATAAGTGTTCTAGTTAAAGTGCAGAAAATGTAATAAACTAGCTTCGTATATCTCACGGGAGAAACGTTTTTGCCTATATCAGAGCGAAACAATGAAAGCTTTTAACGCGTCAAAATATGCAAAATTATTGTTAAAGATACGATATCTCGTTCAAAACACACAATATTTTGTACAATAAATTTCAATTTTACACGTCACTTTATTTAAAACCAAAGAATTTCCAAAAATTAATTTTAGATTATGTTTGGCTATGCAATTTGCGATATGAAAGACATAAAGCAGAAATATATAACATAAATGACTTTTACTAAATATTTTAACAAATTTTATTTTAAAAATTACTCGATTCGTTCGTTTCTAGAACAAGAATATTTAATATAATATCGCGCAATGAAGTTTACATTCTCAATACCAATATAAATAGTTGTTGTAACATTTCTGTAATATCGTGATGTAATATGTTCACAAAGAGTGGACAATAGAGATGTTAATCAGACAGAAAAGACGATTGTGGCTTAACTTGAACTATTCATACCAAACGTACAGAAAACAGCGCAATCCACACTCTCTCGGCAACGCCACTCGCAACCTCCGTCTCCGCTCGACTCGCGCTCTGTTTCTCGACTCGCACACTGTTTCTCGACTAACACTCTCTGGCCGTTGTCCCATTCTGTTGTCCTTTTCCTAGGCCCACCGCACACGTGTTCCGCAGACGCTCGTGGCCAGGGTCACGTAGGTCTTTTCCACGAAACTATGCACTTGAAAAGACCGATGACACATTGATGGGCCCGACGGCGCCTCGGCTCTCGCGACACTGTTCATAGTTCGTCCGATATTTCCCAGGCCTTTCGTCCACGATACTACATTTCTGATATATATTTCATTGTAATTTAATAAAACATATATCGATTATGTTTATAATAACAGCCAGTTGTCATTTTTTATAGAATTTTCGTTCTCATTGAGCGAAATATCAATGAAACGCTTGTACGTTTATTGAGCGCGGAAAGAAAAAGCGGAACAAGGCGACGGTAGTGACTAATGATAAAAGTGCTATTTAAATCGCCGTCAATGCTATGAATCGTTTACATTACTTTCGAGGCGTGTATTTCGTTTTCTAATTTGTATTACATTTAAAGCGTTAATCGAATAAAAGCGGTGCAGCGTGTTCGTTGCAAATGACGTTTCTTCTCCTTCGTCGTTCTCTTCTGCAAAGTCATCAACGGTTGCTTGTTCGTACGAAAAGATTTACGTAATTTGCACACACGTTGATGCTCCCTTTGCAATTACGGAAGATGTGGTTTTCCATCCGTGTTTACGTCTCTATACATATTTCTATGTACACGTATACAGAAGAGTCGATGAATTTTTTAAGATCTAAGATTCACGGTACGTACACGGCAATCACATCTTAACATACACGAGCTGAAACAGAAAGCATCAGATTTCACGGAAACAAGGTGTTATTAACCCCTTCGGACTCTTTCGAAAGTTTCCGCAAACAGTTCACGTAACGTTAATTGCGTCAGAAACATTTCCATTGCCGATTGTGTTTAGTCAATGGCTTTTCGCTTAATTGGAAAACGTACTTCCGAGTGAAGCAATTAATGCCCGTAAATGGGAAAAGTAATCGACCGAGCGAAGGTCGACGTTAAATATTCGTCACTTATTCAATCCCATTGGCTTTCGCATTCTTGCTCGTTCTTTCCCGTTCTTGCCCGTTTTTCCCCTTCTTTCTCCTCGGTGCAATGAACTTTGCCATGTAAATCGAGAGAAACAGATATGAAATAGAAATAAACTCGCCCTTTTGTCAAAAGTATATGGAAAGATTTATGGTCGAAGGTGATTTATCTCGAGATGTACTTTAGGTGGATGGTTTTATTTTTGGTAAATTATTTTCAAGTCCATGAATCAAAGAACGATTCCATGAATCGAATAACAGAGAAAAAAAGCGACGATGAATGTTTCGTTTAATACCTAGCGTGAAAAAGAACGTGTGGTGAATTATTAATAAAACTAATCGCATAAATTACTTCGCGCCCAAAAATAAAAAATCGAACGTTAACGGTCTGACAATTTGATAAAACGTTTTCTATTCGATTTTTCACGATTAACAGTAAAAATAGCAAAAGCTAACGGAGTAAGATTAACGGAAAGAATTTCAGTTTTTTCCTAGTTAAATTAATTTGTAGAAAATTAACTTATATTTGTATTATCGATAATTATTTCATAATCACTCGATGAAATATTTAAATATTATTATCTGTATCTGATTTGAAATTTGATCGATTTTGTTTAGGGGAATTCCATACGTTAAGAAAATTAATTACAATTGCTCCAATAAGGTTGAAAAGCACGTGAAACTAAACGACAGCCTAAATTCTTGCGAAACGTTTAATAGATGTTCGTACGAATCGGTAAATATGTTGGATCTCGCGCTAACGAGCGAAATAAACCAAGAGAAGATAAGGAGAAAGCTCGGAAATTTTAGGGAAGGGAATGCAAGAAAATCAGATTTGCGTGCTTCCGCGAGATTATTTTCGTGGGAATGGGTAGAAATCAGCGGAGTGCCGACGTCGACGTCGACGTCGCGCTTCCTTCCCCTTTATAATGCCGCAAAATAATAAGAATTTCGTCTGCTTAGTCCCGTGGGTGCTTACATTCCTATTTATGACGACAGTATCTCGGCCTCTTTATGCCAGCTACTAGCAAATATGCACGGCTCGATCCCCGAGTTGTCGAGTATTTTCTTCTTCGGACTTCCTTGTCCAACCTTGCGGCAGAGCAACGATAATGGAGACAAAGTTACGCATTCTCCAGTCGATTCGCCCATTCTCGTCTTTTTCATTTTCCGCTTAGCAATGATAGAGGCGCAAACTGCGTAATCACTGTTGGAATACAACGATATCAGTCGCATGCGGATAGAGTGTCTGATCGTACAGATTCTTCCATTCGTTGCCCAGCGCCATCCCCACCAGCGTGCGTTCGTGAGATGCACCACGGCAGTTAGCACGCTTTTTCAAAAGGACGCCGGAAGAAGCGTGAGGATATGGATGGAACATTCTAGACGGGCACGTCGAGAAGCTACTAGAAGGTTCTGTGCCACATGTGACGCCACACAGACACCCACACAGGTCACACTCATTACTGCATAGAGAGTGGGGCTCTAAACCTTTTCAAGGGCCATGGGTCACTAAGCCAGTCTGTGAATAACTAGCCAACTGTCTACATTCCAGAACGCACATTTATAACTCTCGAAATAATTGTTTAATAAATATCACATTGTATTATTTCAACATAAACATTGTGTCTTCCACAGAATATTAATCCTAATTCCAAGATTAAATTCTAACAATCACTCGGGCCGATTTCCTCGGCAAATCACCGTAAAGTACCGAGTCTTTTAAACTTTCAACGGCCTTTAAGGTATTTCGAAAGCTATCCATATACATTTCGCACGCGTTGCTACATCATACACAGTTACGATATATCGCGCGCTCGCTTCGCAAATATTCATTTCTTTCGAAAAGGAAAACGGTCGTCGAGTTTTCGTTCTTCCGTTCTGAATTTATTTACGACATTATCGCGTATTCGATGGATATAGTATAAATATCATTAGTAGTAGGAGTATACTTTTACCATCGCGTATATAAATTTCCTTCAAGACTCGTAAGGTTGAATAACGTATACGTATAGTTGAAGAACTGAATGGTAAATATTGGATATTCCAAAGGCGAAGAAGCTTTCCACCAGAGAAAAAAATAAACTACATTTCCCTTAATATCAACACTTTCGTCATTTATCATTTTTAATATCATGTTCTTTCAATCGCGATCGTGTTTTGTTCGCACGCTACTTTCAACTCGTTCGATTTTATCCAATGTGTACTTCGATAAATTCCCTGTTACATCTCGTTGTCACGTGACTTGAACAGCGTTTAAAGCTTCGTTTGGTTGGCCGTATCGCAACAACAGCGTCCCTTTCATCCTCGCATTTATCTTCCTTGCTCGTAAGTTCGCCGGCGAGCTGCGCGCCTCGCCGCGTCGTCTCTCTTCACATTTCCATTACGATAAGGACCTTAGTAGCTGCGAGGACATGGCATATAGCATAATAACTAGCCATGAACAGCACAACACGCGGCCGCTTTATTTCACCGTTCCTGCAGCCTGAAATATCTCGACCCCCTGAAATCACTTCACACTCGCTTCCAGTAACTCGCGTCCCTCCGGCTTCTCTCTTCACCGGCGGTTCTCCATCCGCCTCTCTCCTATCCGTAGCGGGCTTAATGCGCGTAACGATAACTCATTCGAAACTCGTTCCGTCCGGAGAATGGCTCGCCGGATCGTACAGCCAAACATGAAAATAGAATCTCTGCTCGATTTGTTGTCAACGCGATACCCAGGACACGTGCGTGTTACCGTAAGGTAACGATCGGCGTGAGTTACGCGGCTAGCAACGGACTTACCAGCAAACTTTCACTTACCAGCTTAACAACGACAATCGTTTACACGCTGAAATATCCGCTTCAAATTTTATAAATATACGCTATATCTCAATCTCGATTAATATATGACGCTAGATGCCTTGGTAGTACGGTAAACACGAAAGCGTAAGATCGGCGTGGGACGAGCGTTTTCTTTCTCTTTTCGTATCACGTTCGCTTAACGTATGACACGCGTACTCTATCTTTGTGTTTCTATGTTTACAAACGAGCCACGTAACGATTAATCGATGTGATAGCTCGCAGTAAATACAAAATGCAACTTCTGTTTAATGATAGAAGCGGAAACGAAGCGATTCAGAATCTGATCGAATTCACCGAAGAAAGTAAAATACACGATTGACAAAGTAACACAACGCTCTTAATTAAAACGCGCGGTTGACACGCCGGTAACTTTCGTTTTAAATATAATACGTACCTTCGATTACATCGGGGCAATTATAACTTGTAAATAGTTTATGTTAGATTCTTCGTGAAAGTATTTTAAGATCTCGGCATAGATTCCATTAATGTATTTCCATTCCAGCTTAATAGTTAAGTAGAAGGTTAACGGGTCCTCGAGCCAATTGTGCTCTTCCGAGGGGAAAAGAACTAATACGGAGAAAAATAACGTGGAAGGAGATAACGCGTGGAATTAAAAATTTCTCTCTGTTGTTTCAAAAATTGGGAAATCTTCTAAAGAAACGCTGTGTCGGAAGGGACTCAAAGGTGGTGACTAGGTTAAGTGAAACACTTTGAAGCAAACCGTTTACCTTAGACTAGACCTGGCCAAACTGTGGTCTCCAAAACGATTTTTAGAAACTGGTATGCGAGCAAAATACGAATTTACAAAAATTCAACGATAATACCAAAAATAGATACCTTATTAGCGTAAATTAACTGAATATTATGATTATATCTTAAATATCGTTTTATTCGAAGCGAGACTAACGGGAAATCAGAAATTTTCTTCGATGATCCTCGTATTAAGTATAAATATTATTAATTTTTGAACAGAGAAGAAACGTTCCGTGGAAAAGAATGCCGTTGCCAAATATTTCGCCTTCTTTTTATTTTCAAGCTACGCAAATCGTAATTATGTGTTATTTCGCTTTTCGCGTTAAAAACAAAAATTAAAATCAAAAGAGATAGGATAGGCATGTTACGTGGGATAAAAAATTACTTAAACCATAAGCAACGAGAGAATTTCGTTTGATTTTAAGGAACATTATACGCACTGTTACGAGGCCAGATATATATTAGTCCAAATACGATTGTATTGTACAATTACTAGTAGGTTGAATACATTAGATAAGTAAAAAGAACGACAAGTAAAGAATGCGTAAAATTAAATCATGGAAATTCATCTAATTTTTAACATTGTTCCCTTCGTCCCTCCGCTATATGACACGAGGAATTCGTGTAAAAATTCGTCTTGCGGGATAGAATTACATCGATTTGAGTGCGTTTTGCCCCGATCCTTTTGGCAATCGTCGGGCACACATAGGTACAAGATTTCTTTCTGCCGTTAAGTACGTGAGCAGACGGAACACGCGGAACGCTACACGTGACACGTTATGTTCTCCCGCGTTTCTTCAGCGCACATTCGTACAATACGTTATATGTTCCTCGCTGGCAAATCCTGCTCGGTCGAACGATTTTCATATCGAGGGAAATCGTTTCTTTCACGAATTCCTTTCCGGCTGATGCACCTTTTACAGCTTAAGGGACGACGCGGTGCAGTTAAAGTTCACGACTGAAGCAACTATTCGAGGGTGGCTTCTGCGTGAAACCGAAATCATTAACGGTTAATCGGGCAATATTTCTCTGGACGGTGATTTTCCATCGATCGCGTTCAATTTCGTCGCAACCGATAGAATTCTTTCCTCTTTTACCACTCTTCTTCCGCTTCCCCCAAGGACAGCCCCCTCCCCCCGCCCTCTTTACTCTCTTTCAGAGTGATACACGAAGCGATTTTGGGAAGGGAGACGTGACAAAAAGTTTTAGCTCTGAAAACTGATGCTATATGTATCGGTGAAATTGGATACCGTTATAGTTTTCAATCGAATTAATCACGAGTTAATTTTGGCCATACTATATTTTCCATACATCGGTTGGTATTCTTATATTCACACAAGAGTTCTCTGCATTCGTATCTTTTAGCTGGAAAGCATTAATTCTCGGTATTACGAAATCATAATTTGCGTTCGAAAAAGATATTTCGATTGTAAGTTTTAAAAACCTATCGTACGAAAGACAAAGAAATCGTAAATAGGGCAAGCACGATAAAGTACGAGGCACGTGACATTAGGAGGATATAGATCATCGTTTTGCTAGTTTCGAAATTTGTTGAAAAATACGGAGTTGCTAAATCACGAAATCGTGAACTGTATTTATGAATTTTGATGTCACAGTTGCGTACTATTTGTCAGATTCGGTTCACTTTTGTCGTCGTTAATATTATTTCAGTACAGAAGATTTCGTTCATTCAATTTTTGTGTTTATGCGACTATTGATTTGCATTTTGTATTTGGCAAGATAAATGTTAAGACCGAATTGCTCGGATAAAATAAACAGAGGCGAAGACTTTATTGTATACGCAAACAGCATTTAATTCCAGACTGAACAAACGCTAGATACGAATATACACGTATAAATGTGAAAACACGATAAGAAAATAATGTCACTGAAGAAAAAACGTTAAGTATGATAAGAATCAATGTCTAGTTATATGTATAGGTAATTTTGACTTGAGAACTAGGCGAGATTACGCGGTGGAGTTTTGGTCTTGTAGAAATAGGTAATGGAATAGGGATATGGTATATGTATATACATGCATGCCTAGGTAGATATTACATGATCAATACAGCAGAGTGGGAACTAGTAGTAAGAGGAAAATCATGTAAGACATAGCACATTTCAGAAAAAAAGAGACGAAAATGTAAGAACCGAAGAATGTGTAACGTGATTTTAAAAATTAGAATCCGTAATAACTTACTATTGATCATCGAATGTACAATAATTATTGGCAAGATCAGGACGGTACTATTACTTTCGCTAAGAAAGAAACCAACATCTCCTAGAACATATAAATATTATAGTTGCAAGCTTTAATCGACGAAACGAATGCTGTACTCGTGTATTTGTTCGTTTCTACGGTAAAAGCACAAATGCTTTGTGTCGCTTAATGCGGACCGTTTGCTTTGAAAGTCAGCTTTTATCATTAAAAGAGAGCAAATAATTACTTGAAAATTAGCAGAACATTTCTATATAATGATATTTCAATTCCTTAAATTATCTACGAAATCTTGCAACTGTAATATGATTAATATTAAAAATATTCGAAACTTATCTTATACGCGGATAACGCTAATTATCCGGCTTACAAAGTACCACTTACAAAATATCGATAGATGTATCTAAACCACTCGAAAGTTTTCCACTCGTTCTATCAATCTTCGTATATCTTATCGGAAATCATTTCATTTCTGAATCGCATTAAAAATTCTCCGACTTTCGTGTCAGATATAAAATTCTTAAACGTTTGCGTCGGACAAGTATCTGGCGTATGAATTTTTATCTTATTCGTTCATAATTTATCCAGCAGCACGTTAATTTTTCAATGACACGGCTGCTGCTATACTCGTATGCTGATTATAGAGAAAATGCCGACAGACTGAAATTCGTTCGCTAAGTAACGAGGCTAACTCAAATTTTCCGGAAAGCTCGCAGCTCTGACACAGAGTAACAAGATCGAGTGTAACCAAGTCGAAATCTCTTCATCTGCCGTGTCGACACGCGCTGTCAGTCGTTCCGTTTCGATGCCTCGCCGCTATATATGGAACGAGAAGTTGCCAGACTATCACCAACCCCATCACCTACATCCTCTTCGCGTAGTAAGGATCCTCTTAATTGCATGCGGTAATTATTGTTTACGTGGCAAATACATCAGTGAGCCTCTATATCACAGATGTTTCGCGTAGAATCTTCCTAACTAGTTTTGCCTTTTAATCTCGCCAACAGCCATCTTTCAAATTCTAACCAATTCGATTTTCGCGTAAATCAAATTGCGAAATATGAGGAAATAATGAACGTTAAACGATCATATATATACAGGGTGGTTGGTAACTGGTGGTACAAGCGGAAAGGGGGCGATTCTATGCGAAAAAAGAAGTCGAAAATATAGAATAACAATTTTTCGTTCGAGGCTTCGTTTTCGAGAAAATCGACTTTGAATTTTCGCTCGGCACGCGTGCACTTTATCGCGTCTCGTTATAACGGATCTCACTGTAGATTTTTACAAAAATTTAAAAAAAGAAAAATTAAAAAAAAATTTTTATTCTATATTTTTGAGTTCTTTTTCGCGTAGAATCGCCCCCTTTCCGCTTGTACCACCAGATACCAACCATCCTGCATATTTCGTAAGGCTTGTTTAAATAGCGTATACGGTAGAATTTCGTTTATACCAACACCAATTTTTTCTAATTACCTATGATTCTTCGTTTACAATAGTTCAGATAAATGAACTCAGTTGACAGAAATTCGTTTAATTCTGTTAATTAATTACTAGCTAACTAATTTCGTCCAAATAAATGGAATTCGTATAGACGGAGTTGTAACGCGATAAGAAACAAAGAAAAGAGCTCCTCTGGACCAGCAAATAGCAGACTATAAAAAATGAAAAAGCTCGCTCTCTAAAATAATAATAGTTTTGAAATATCCGAGCGATGCACGTGAAAGCATCGTTTATCGGTGGACATTAAAAGGTACATAAACGCGAAAAAAAAGAAATAGCGCGATAGGTAAGGTAAGTAGCGATATGGGGATAGCTGCGTCAACGGGAAGAAAAGACACAGAGCCACGTAGAGTAATAAAACGTGCGCCGGAACGACCCCTGGGCTTTCAGCAACACATCTTTATCGGTCTCGCTGGCCGTTCGTGTTCCTTATTCCATCGGTGTTAGCTCGGTTAGCATCATTAGTGACATTAGTGTCTGTTTTGTTGACGCAGTCGGTGTTGGTATTGGCGTACACCTGACGGTTGTGTTCCGAAGCGACGAGTGACCTGTGCAGGTTCGCGGCAATGTAATGGAATAAAAGTGATAGACGAAACGAGATACGACGCGTCCAGAAAGGGAAGAAATTCCAAGCGAAACGACTGCTTTCCAACGATCTACCGACAATGTTAAAAGAGTAGCTATCCTTGACTTATGAGAACACCATTTCCTTCGTCTTACAGAGTTATCGGAGAAATTGAAAGTGCCATATTTTCATCGGTTTCTATGGCTTTTTGACGGAAAGCTTCGAGATCCGGGTATGAAAGAAATATACTTAGAATATCGAAGAATTTCTTGTATCGATCACACATTGCTAGATAAGAAACAGTCACTGTCATGGTTTGATAGTGGAGGCATTTGTTGTATCGTTCGATTTCTTTGAGAAAATTTATGCAGCCGATATTTTATGTACTCAATTCGATAAACGCACAAGTTCGGTCTATTTAATGATCGAACGGTTTAAAAAGTGTTTATTAATCGATATATGTATAGCGAAAACGTTAGATCCCTATTTTTCACATTTTTTTACATAACGGCAAACGATAAGGAAATTAAACGATTGACAGAGTAGCCATAGAAATGGTGTTGACGTTTAAGAAGACGCTCCCGATATTGTGAACGTGAAATCAACAATTTGTCTCCGTTAATAAACAAGTCTGAAGATTAACATAGAAGCGAATTACAGGCGACCGATAACGAAATAAAGCTAAAACAGCAGAAATCATATTTTCTTGGAGCACCGACAGCGAAAGTCAAAGAAAAGAAAGTCTAAGTTTCCTTAGAATCTATAATTTTGTCATCGACATACATACACATATACACAATGGCTTGAGTACAGTTTTCATAAAAAATATTTTTCTTGTGGATTTTATAAAATATTTATAGATGTATTCCGTTGTTGGCTGACTCGCAGCCTCGCGATTACAACGTAATATTTCCTAGCGATATAATTGTACGAACGACAGACGGTATCACGGACATAGAACGCTGCTCGATAACGTATAAAGTGGCACTCATCGAATTCTATAATCGGATATAATCCAAATCAATTACGTAAAATTGCATCCCATTCCTTCCAATAGATTTTATTCCAACTAAGAAATCAATCTGATTTCGAAGATAATATGTCACTGTACGATTTTCGATATGATGGATAATGTTCCATCCTACTTTGAATTCCGTCGTTCGACTGTCGCCCTATATTCCGATTTAGCGTTAATCGTCGCGTTTAAAAACAGCATTCAGATTATAGAACGATACGACATATTTATTCCTAGCTGTTCGGTAACGCCGTCTCTGGAATATAACGAGCATAATATCGAAAGCAACGATGAAAGGGTACGACGCTAAACACTTCAAACTTCGATTAGTATAGTATAAACCAAGGTACTGCTATCGCTTGTTTATACGAATCGAGCATCGTTAACGATGCCACAAATTCGTAATGCGTTAACATATGATGTATGTAAACGATTCAAACGTTCGTATTTTAAAACAGATATATCTATCGCTTATCTCGTAAATTTATGAAAATGATACAAATGCTGAGTTAATCGCTTGTAATTAGGATATATAAACGATTATAGTTTTTTAGTTTCCGACTTGAAAGTGGAAAAGCAATAGTTGCAAAATAGTTGCAGAAAGAAAGATCGTCCTAATGAATTGAAAGATCATTTGCCAGAAAAATAAATGATTTGAAATGAGAATGTAGAACAATTGTCACAAGGTCTGAATATACACTTTAATATAGGACAGATAAATAAACATCCGAGTCACGTATAATTATAGATATCGTTCAAACGTTGCAACGAAATGAATAAAGTTACGATTTCTGAAGCTTGGACGTAGAAACGCGAACAAGTTAGTTTCTCACGAATAATCAGGGAAATAAGTGTGAAAATAAGAACGGTGAGGTAGCGGAAAAAGCGCATGGAAAAAATTTGGAACGTAAGGCCATAAAGTTTTGAGACGTTATAATACGTGCGTTGAGCATTACTGTTAAAGAGCTATAAGGCAGCTCGTCCTGCACCTGCTATGTTGAACGTTATACTTTGTACCATCCTCCCAGTAGTTGACAAGTTATTACACCTACGTTGTATACAAAGTATTATCTCGTATCGTACTTGTAAAATATGGCCTTCCATTATATTAAGAATTTTCCAGCAAGCACTGCTATATACTTGTTTTCCAGTTTGCTGAAATAAAACAATTTAAGTCAGCGAAGAAGACCGAGCTATCGTAGGCTTTCGCGAAATTTATTGCGTAACCATCGACAAAATTTCGTGGAATCTCAGTGTCCTAACTGATGCTAACGATGACGGAAGACCTAAGCGATGTTAACGTTAATTTAACTATCAGAAAACGTATAAAGATTCGCTGTCCAATAATCAAGGATAGATCAAGAAATTGTAATAAATATATAGCGTTGTTGGTAGTAAAATGTCATTTTAACTTTCCAAGATCGTCTGTTCAAAGTTAATGTACGAAATTCGAACAAATTTTGCTTGTTCCAGATAACGGGTAAAATATTTGCATCTTGAAATTTCTAGTGTTTAACGAATATCTAATGACACTTTTAGTATTGCGAAGATTTAATCCTAAATAACGATGCATGAATAAAGGAAAGCTAATTCTTTATAAGGTATATGTCGTAGGAATTTATACCACGTATGTACATGCTTTCCAGACTAATTTAAATTTAGATTAGCAACGAAACTAAACAAGTTTTAGGTATGAGGAAAACGTAAGCCAAGTATACATTTCTTTGAAAATATTCTTGTACGATGTTTTTTTACGAGAAGATACAATTAAATATTCGTACGTGGTTGTAAAGATTAGATAAATATTATATGGACACCTCCACCCCTGCCCTCCCCATAATACTCTTATAGTACTCTTACGACACAAATTCACCCTCTGATACCGTTTGAGAATTCCCCATGCAAGAGAAATTTCCCATACAAGAATTTTTAGATCAGATTCAGTCATTTTTTCTACGGTCAGAAGCTCGGAGCTTAGACCGACGAGCAAAGAATTCTGAAAAAGTTTGAACAAGAAAAATAAATGGTGAAACTGTAGAAACATTGTATCCACGGATTCGATAATTTTTGCATACGTTATATGTAGAATTCGATATTTTCAACGATCTCTTCTATACACATAGAGGGTGGACTAGCTTAGTTTCCGAGATATTGGGGAGAAAGTGCCACTACAGTGTGTTTCTGCCTGTAGCTTGTGCGTGTGTGATAGCATATACGTCAGTATTAGTCGCTGGCGATAAACGAATGATAAAAACTTGAATACATTATCTTATTGTTTAATCGTCGAATTTTATATTATATAATTGATTATAAGATAGAAAGTAATTCGTATACGTTTGCTCTCTTCCATAATATCAGTTTCTGGTTGAAGCTTTATGTATTATTTCTAGACAATTTAGTTTGCCAAATTTTCGCAATTGTATCGAGACAAGACTTGTAAATTAGTATAAACTAACGTAAAGTGAAATAATATTATTTACGATATATGATTTTAATAGGAACGAAAAATAATTTCACGCGTGGCCATTATATCTTTAGAATAATCGTGACAGTTATGCTTAGCTTAATGCATTAATTTCCACTACAATTTAACAACAATAAAATATCGAGCTACGTAAAACGTAAATGTACTTTTTTTTTAAAGAGAATGATAGATATATTAGGCCCCGTATGAGTCATGGTATTTATCTATGTTATTCCAACAATTGAATGCGGATAATCGCTTAAGCACGCTGAGGAAAGGTCTATTAACTTAGACAGTTTGATCGATGGAAAGAGTTAATTGAAAAGATCCTAGAACGAATTTCATTTTAGCAAGTGATATATTTTCTAGCATATATCTTCTATTAAAACAATTGTTCCTTAATTATGTTACTTTTACTTATTACTTAATTGCTTATTGTTATTGTTACTGTTACTTATTGTTATTGTTATTGTTATTATTATTGTTACTTAATTATAGATAAAAGACACCTGTTAATAAATTTGTATATTAAACAGAAAAAACAAACACGGAAAGCGGATCGTGGGAAATTTCAATCTGATCTTCCCTATGAAAATTAAATCGTAATTTCGTAGCTTTCAAAGATAAACGAAGAAATTAGTTTTCAAGTTGGCATATTTACAGGTTAGAATTCTGTGATTGAGAGAAATGTGCCGGAAACACAAAGTGTCGTCGCGACTATCCACTGTTCATCGGATAATGGTAAACATAAAACTAATAAACATCGGCGAGTACGAGGTGGATCAGTTTACGGCTCTCAGAGATGCAATGCATAGCGCAAAAGTCATGCACACGGGATTGCTTGCGGGCTATTGTGTCATACAAGGTGACGTTAACCAGCTTCGTGATTTCCTTGAATATTCATTCGTTCCATACCAAACTAAGCTAGGTACAATGCTTTGATGAATATTGTAAGTGTTTATGCTTTCACTTCAATATTTAAATGATACTGTAACATTTTAACACTAGTATAAATTCATCGACGGTGACAAAAGTTACCTTTCAAGAGCAAGGGCATGTATCGCTTACGTATAAATTAATATTACAATAGGCTATGTATTTTTATCTCGGTGTGTGCGTGCCGAGTAATTTTCGATATTGGATACTTTGTTCTTATTCGGCCTTCGATTAGCTAAGTGTTTTATAATCGATATTTTGAAAGTAAGATAAAACTAAGATAACAGTGCAAAAATTTGTAGAAACTGCTTGCGAGGATCACAAAAAGGGAACGCGATCGATCGCGCATCTAGCCCACCACTTAATCTTCTCCCCTAACACGCATAACTCGGAATCAAGATCTGGAATTAGATAGGAGTAAATGTAATAAAAAAAAAAGAAACACTGGTATCATAATTTGTGAAAGCGATATAAATAGAACGTTGTTATACAGGAAAATAAGATAACTAAGATAACTACAATCTCTATAGGTTTCAAATCAAACGATAATTTTATAACGAAGATTTTAATAATTTCCCGATCGTTCCTCAGATTTGCCGCATTTTATATATGTCGGAGATGAAATAAAAACCGGAGCCTTCCCTATGCAATTTTGAGGAAGCCTTTTAATGCTTTAGCCCAGATTTTATCATCACTGTAATTAAGTAATTGTCATCTGTAATTGTTTGACATTTGTGAAAAGCGAAAGTGGGTTCGAGGTGACAACTGGTCGCTGAACGTAGCCACGGTCACGGGATAAACGTTTTGCCTGACGAAGGTGTGGATCGGTTGTATTGTTCTCCCTAGAAATCACATAGAATTGTACTTTAGAGATGTCGATATAATGGGACACACGTTGTATGAGGAATCAATCTCCAGACAGAAACTGCCTAGCAACGGCGTTTGGATCTTTCTCGATGTTTCCAAGGAGTATATAACAAACTTTTGACAGATATTGCCTAGCAACAACGATTGGAACCTTCTCGATGTTTCCAGCGAGAATATAACAAACAAATGCAGTCGTATTACGAAAAAGATTTTAATCAGGGAGGGATTCGTGTGATCGCCTTGGAAAGTGATACATCGAGTAATTTTTTCCGAGTGATTCAGCAAACGTATTTTTTTTGTGTTATAAAAATTGTTTAAAGTTTTCCCGTTGACCGTGGATTCGTTTGAACCCCGGATCATTGTTTATAGCGTAAATTAAATTCAATATTTGTAAATTTATCAATCGTTAATTTTCATTATTCGTTAAATTAGTAAATCGTAAGATATATTATTCGTTTCTTTTATTGTTCGATAAAACTTATTATTCTTTAATCTAATTAATAATTTAATTTATCATTTGTTAATCAATCATATCATTTACAAAATTCATTATTCATAATATTTGTAAAACCTTGTTTATTCGTGTAAATATATTCTCTGTTTTGTAAAACAATGGCTAATTCAAACGAAGAATCGTTACGCGCCTTAAATCCTAATGTTAACCCGACATCAGAAGTGGGATCAAGCCCAAGTGTCACTTTGGAACAACTCATGAAAATCATGAACCAGATGACTCAGCCTAGGGAGCAAAAGTCGAGTATGGAACCTAAGGATGTAACGTTGTCACGTTTTGATCCTGAAGGCACGGGCGCTGATCCATTCGCGTGGTGCTCGTACACAGATGTGATTTTGAAAGACTATCCGATGCAAGATAGTGTGTTACTTTCTGCTTTAAATCGTGCCCTAAAGGGATCTGCTGCACATTGGCTTTCACAAATAGTGCGCGGTGGAAAACTTTCCTGGCCAACGTTTAAGGAACAATTCCTTTCGCGTTTTGGTGGCACAGAGACAGCCGCCACGGCATTAATAAGGATGTCCAGAGAACGACCGACGGAGACCGAAACTCTAGGAGCTTACGGTAGTCGCCTCCGTTCCATGTTGCAGATAAAGATGCAAGATCTAACGATGCCCGAAGTACTCAATGCCTTAACTCTTTATATGCTAAACTTACAAGATCAACGCTTTCATCGATTAACGCTCGCAAATAATATCAAGACGGAGGAACAATTTTATGCTGAAATGAGAGCTTATCCTTACAACGATCTGCCGGCAACTTTGTTAGGAAATACATCGGAGGAACCTGAAGTTAAACGACGCAAGTTATCGCATTACCGGGTGAAGTGTCATTATTGTGGTACTCTTGGACACAAAATAACGGAGTGTCGCAAGAGGATGCGTAGTGAACAGCGGAAGGATACAAAGGATACAAAGGATACACAACACCAGGAAAGAAACCGTCCAGCTTCATCGTCCAAGGTGGTTTGCTTCAAGTGTCGTGCGGAGGGTCATATCGCACCTGATTGTCCACAACTGCAGAACAGAAAATCCGGCTTCAAGAATGAACGTCGAATCGACTCCTGTGTGGTAGAGCCTCCAGCTGGTAAATTAAGTCATCTGGGTGAGTCGTACCCATTTTATTTCGATTCCGGAGCCGAATGCTCATTAATCAAAGAATCCGTAGCTTCGAAATTTTCTGGCAAACGAACGACTGATGTAGTAATAATGCGAGGCATAGGGAATACTTGTTAACAGTACATCTCAGATTTTATCCACTGTATGTATTAACGGTTTTACATTGGAGATAACTTTTCATGCCCTTTCTGATAATTACTTAAAATACGATATCATGATTGGTCGTGAAATTTTGAGCCAAGGTTTTGACGTGAATGTTACACGAAACAGTGTCGATATTTGTAAGACAAAAATAGTTAACGCTTGTAGCAGAGTCGCGGAAGATGTGATCAACATTAATGAGGTCGACACTGATGTAGTTGGTAACGATAAAGATCGATTGATTTCTGTTCTCGAGAAATACAAAGAGTCATTTATTACGGGTTTTCCGCGGAATCGTGTAAATACGGGTCAATTAGAAATTCGTTTAATTGATCCCAACGTTACCGTGCAACGAAGTCCTTATAGACTCAGTGAGGAGGAGCGGGGAATAGTTCGAGAGAGGATAGGTGAACTGATCCGAGCAAAAATCATAAGACCGAGTAATTCACCATTCGCAAGCCCTTTATTACTTGTTAAAAAAAAGAACGGTTCAGATAGATTATGTGTAGATTACCGAGCATTAAATAAAAACACCGTCGCAGATCGGTACCCTCATCCTCTCATAGCTGATCAGATCGCGAGACTGAGAGGGGCGAAATACTTTATAAGCCTGGATATGGCCAGCGGGTTTCATCAAATTCCTATTCACCCGAATTCGACTGAATATACCGCGTTCGTTACTCCTGATGGTCAATATGAATACATGACGATGCCGTTTGGATTGAAGAATGCACCATCTGTTTTTCAGAGGGCCATTTTCAATGCCTTAGGTGATCTTGCTTATTCATATGTTGTCGTTTATTTGGATGATGTTTTAATTATTGCCGATACGATAGATCAGGCGTTAGAAAGATTAAACACCGTCCTAGATACCCTCGTAAACGCCGGATTCTCTTTCAACTTTTCTAAATGTTCTTTCTTGAAGACGTCAGTACTTTATCTGGGTTATGTGATTCATAACGGAGAAGTCCGACCAAACCCAGGTAAAGTACAAGCCTTGAGCTCTTTGCCCGCACCAACGACTGTTACACAGCTCCGGCAATTCATTGGTTTAGCTTCTTACTTTCGAAAATTTGTTCCTAAATTCTCACAATGAATATTTGTATGCTCTCACTTCCGGTAGCAAGAACATAAATTGGACGGATAAACATGAAAAAATTAGGCAAAAAGTAATTTCTATTCTGACCAATGAGCCGGTGCTAATGATTTTTGACCCCAAATATCCAATAGAACTACATACGGATGCTAGTTCCGAAGGATTTGGGGCTATCCTAATGCATAGGGTCGAAGGTAAAAATAGAGTAGTTGAGTATTAATAGCAAGCGGACTAGCCCTGCGGAATCTAGATATCATTCTTATGAGTTAGAAACGCTGGCAGTGGTAAACGCCATCAAGCATTCTCGTCACTATCTGCACGGTCGGGAATTTCTTGTTGTCACTGATTGTAATTCTCTGAAGGCATCCAGTGACAAGGTACATTTAAATGACAGGGTTTACAGATGGTGGGCTTACCTGCAAACTTTTACCTTTGACATTATGTATCGGGAAGGCAAACGAATGGCTCATGTAGATTTCTTTTCGAGAAATCCCGTAGATCTGCATCATCGTACGATCAACAAAATTGTAGAGAAAGAAATCAATCTATCTGAAATCTCCGATGATTGGTTGTTAGCAGAACAACGTCGCGACCCACAAATCTCTGAGATCGTCCGTAAGTTGCAAAATGAGGAGCTCGCGGAAGATATTGCGAATACGTATGAATTACGGTCTGGTACACTCCATCGGAAAATACAGAGAAAAGGTAGAACTCTTTGCTTGCCCATTGTCCCAAGGGGTTTCAGGTGGTCCGTCATTAATCATGTGCATCAGTCCATTATGCACTTAGGTTGGGATAAAACGCTTGAGAAACTATACGAGTATTACTGGTTTGAAGGAATGGCGAAATATGTTCGCAAATTCGTTGAGAACTGTCATGCTTGTCGAGTTTCGAAGGCTAGTTCAGGTAAAGTACAAGCTGAACTACATCCCATACCTAAGACCAGCATACCCTGGCATACGGTACACATGGATATAACGGGTAAATTAAGTGGTAAGAGTGACTCGAAAGAGTATATCATTGTTTTAGTTGATGCTTTCACGAAATTTGTATACCTGTATCATACTCGTAAATTAGATTCCTTTAATACCATTATAGCACTTAAGTCCGCTATATTTTTATTCGGCAATCCCTGCCGGGTAATTGCAGACCAAGGAAGGTGTTTTACGGGTAAAGATTTCCAAAATTTCTGCCAGAATAGACATATTAGACTTCACTTAATAGCAACTGGTGCGAGTAGGGCCAATGGACAGGTAGAGCGTGTTATGAGTACGCTGAAAAATATGTTAACGACGGTGGAAACGACCGGGCGATCTTGGCAAGACGCGATTGGGGAGATACAACTGGCCTTGAATTGCACTACCAATCGTGTAACCAAATCAAGTCCTCTGGAATTATTAATTGGGAAGGCAGCTAGGCCCTACGGTTTATTGTTGCCTGATAATATTGAGGAAAAGGAAGTAGACATCTTCAATGTAAGGCAACAAGCGATACGGAACATAGAGACTTGCGCCAGTTGTGATAAAGACCGGTTTGACAAAACGAAAGCGAAGATAGTTAGGTTTAATCTCGGTGACTTTGTGTTACGTAAGAACGAGGAGAGAAACCAAACAAAGCTAGATCCGAAATTCAAGGGTCCATTCGTGATAACGGAAGTTTTAGAGGGGGATAGATATATTTTAAAAACTCTAGATGGCAAACGGTCATATAAGGATAGACACGACAAGTTGAGGAAGAGGCCAGATGGTTGTATTCCTGCTGAGTTGGATGTCTGCGGTGATGACAGCGACGGTGATAATAACGATGCGAGCACATTGATCTCTGGGAATCATTAACGCCGCATTGTGGTCATAGTAATATACCCAGTGTAGTGTATGCGCCTTTTTATAATACTCCCAGTGTAGTGTATGCGCCTTTTATAATTCTCCCAGTGTAGTGTGTGCGCCTTTTATAATTCTCTCAGTGTAGTGTATGCGCCTTTTATAATACTCCCAGTGTAGTGCTTGTATTTTTATAATATCCTCACTGGTGCCCTGCGCTTTCTATAATATCCTCACTGGTGCCCTGCGCTTATTATAATATCCTCAATGGTGCCCTGTGCTTTCTATAATATCCTCACTGGTGTCTTGTGCTTTTTGTTATGCATCCAACGTGGTTATGTGATTCAACAAACTGAGATCTTTGTGTGGAGTCGAAAATGATCTGTCGTGTCATTGCGGTCTGACTGGTGATTTACGGAGTGCAACTGGTACTTTAAATACAAACTATAACACTAATTTGAGTTCTTTTTCATTTCCTTGCTTGTCAAATTTTTGAACAGAGCTTGTTGCTGAATTGGACCCTTGACTTATTTGGAACATCTAATCGAATGGTAAATAATATCAGTTACACCGAGTCTAATGTTAAAACTCTGTATTTTAGCTGCACACGAGGACGTGTGATAGTCAGTATGGCCGTGTCGGAGATGAAATAAAAACCGGAGCCTTCCCTATGCAATTTTGAGGAAGCCTTTTAATGCTTTAGCCCAGATTTTATCATAACTGTAATTAAGTAATTGTCATCTGTAATTGTTTGACATTTGTGAAAAGCGAAAGTGGGTTCGAGGTGACAACTGGTCGCTGAACGTAGCCACGGTCACGGGATAAACGTTTTGCCTGACGAAGGTGTGGATCGGTTGTATTGTTCTCCCTAGAAATCACATAGAATTGTACTTTAGAGATGTCGATATAATGGGACACACGTTGTATGAGGAATCAATCTCCAGACAGAAACTGCCTAGCAACGGCGTTTGGACCTTTCTCGATGTTTCCAAGGAGTATATAACAAACTTCTGACAGATATTGCCTAGCAACAACGATTGGAACCTTCTCGATGTTTCCAGCGAGAATATAACAAACAAATGCAGTCGGATTACGAAAAAGATTTTAATCAGAGAGGCATTCGTGTGATCGCCTTGGAAAGTGATACATCGAGTAATTTTTTTTCCGAGTGATTCAGCAAACGTATTTTTTTGTGTTATAAAAATTGTTTAAAGTTTTCCCGTTGACCGTGGATTCGTTTGAACCCCGGATCATTGTTTATAGCGTAAATTAAATTCAATATTTGTAAATTTATCAATCGTTAATTTTCATTATTCGTTAAAATTAGTAAATCGTAAGATATATTATTCGTTTCCTTTATTGTTCGATAAAACTTATTATTCTTTAATCTAATTAATAATTTAATTTATCATTTGTTAATCAATCATATCATTTACAAAATTCATTATTCATAATATTTGTAAAACCTTGTTTATTCGTGTAAATATATTCTCTGTTTTGTAAAACAATGGCTAATTCAAACGAAGAATCGTTACGCGCCTTAAATCCTAATGTTAACCCGACATATAGATATCCCAATACTTATAAACAGAAGTGCAATAAAAAGATAATAGCAAAGAAACGGGTATATAATAAGCAGGTGATTAGATATGTTTGAAAAAATGTAAAATTGCTTAATATCGTAAAGAAATTGCAATCTCAGCTACGACAATTTCAAACTACACAACGTAACAAATCGTTACGAATTGTTATTTTTACAACCGAGTTCGACGCTACTTTCATCAGAGATAAAAATGAATGGATTTTTATTTATTTGAAGCGTGTCTGTCATCTATGCACTTTCTAAATTTATCTGTTAAAACTGAAAATTGCCTGTAGTCATCGGCCTGTAAAACATCGCGAGATAAATTATCATACAACGTATAAATATTTTAAAAAGGCGTATTTCATAGCCATCGACTGATACGAATTTCACACAATAAATTCTCAGCCGTCGACGGCAAATATTTCATGCTACGATTAAGCACGGAGGAAGTTACTTATTTAGTTATTTGGGCGATATAGGGAGGATATTGGCGGTGGATTATAATGGCAATTGATAGCTTTGAAATCTCATTATCAACGTAATAGAATAGCTTTTCCAGGGAAGAATGGTGGATCGTAGACGCGAAGGTGAGGGAGAAAGGAATCCGGTAGAAGGATTTCCTCTATGAATATCTGTGAAAATAGATATTTCAACTATTTAACTATACTTGTTAGTAAACGATATTTTGCACATGGCGATTTTCAACGTTATATACGTTCTTGTATGTTAGAATTGAAAGAATCTATGATCAGATTGAAGATTAACCATAACAAAATAAAAGATTTCGATAAAATAATACGAGACTAAATTATTAATCGCTGCTAGTTTTACTATATCGTTATTGCAACAAGTAATTTGATCGTGTCACTTCTTTCAAATATACAAGGAACGATAACAACTCGTACTTTTCTAAAAAAATATATATATATATATATATATAAGATACATAAAATATACAAAATATAAGTAATGTATATCGTAAAATATATCGATAAGTAAAAATAGAAAGGAAGAAAACAAATACGAAATTTCTCGCATCGAGATATGTACTTACTCGGAACGAACAAGAAGTTGTTGTTGTTACGAGCACGCAGAATGAATCGTCACGAAACACAGTATGCATGCAGAAACGCAATATAACGCAGTTTTCTACCGCGACGCTCGGTAAGGGAACGCGAAGGTAAGAAATGGAGAAGATTATCTTGCGGTTGCGATTACTTTGGCTTCCTTCCGACGTATCGTGTTGTACGTACGGGACACGAAGGAGATGCGACTGTTCGTCGATCAATGCAAAACGTTCTGCGTCGTTTCAAACATTATTGCCAGTCTTTCAAAAATTAACGTCTCCCTAGGGAGAATATTCGAGTAAGAAACGCAACTTCATCCATACCAAATTATCGATCCGTTTCGTGCTTTTACATCGCCGTTTATTTAAAGGACTCGAAGAAAATATGATGCTTCAACGTGATATATTAGTAAGAATTTTTTAGCTTAAAAGAAACATTATATAATAAATATGGCGCATTCGTTATTCCGAAGCGTGTATTCTTATTAAGTCGTTTTCTAGAGACTTAGGTTCGTGTATTTTTCTCGTTGCCTCAGTTTTTACAAAACAGAGAAGAATACATCTACTGCAATTTTTCAATAAAAGAGGCGTCCCCTTTTTGCGTCAATAACATATTTCCTTCTTTAAGTAAAATTGACTACAACGAAAAATTCAAATATCGACCATGTAATAAAGTATGTAATTTACTGCAAAATAACGGAGTTTCTAAATCGTCGAATAACTTGATAGTATATATTTCGCACGACTTTGAAAATTGAAAACAGTTTTTACTTAAATCCTTTACTTTTTCGGTATACGTATATACGTATACGTTTGGCGATTTATGCAACGGTCAGAAACGTGGTTTGATGGCATTTTACGGACTTCTTAGAATTTTACCTTAGCGTCTTTTCCAGACTTTTAAGTTTCAGATATACATATGTATGCCTTTGAACCGAAATAGTCCGAGTTCCGAACTGATCCTTCCCAATCTCTTCAAGTTGCCTGTTTGTCTCAAATTCCGTATCGCGTAGGAACCGCTTTAAACGTGCAAAAAAAAGGAAACGCAAATGAAATCGCATTTTCTGTTATTTCGAGTATGCTTTTCCCATCTATTATAAATAACGAAATACGTTTCTCTGATGAACGAGAAATATTCCACTAAATAAATACCCTATCGATAACCGTGTTTCACGGTGTTATTTCGTACAATACAGAAATCACATTGCATTATCGGTACTTGTTAAAATTTCTCCTTCGAGAATATTCGACTCTTTACACTTGAAATTCTATCCACTCGAGAAAGAACGTCGTAATCGATTGTAATTTCTCAATATCAGGAATTTGAAAATCAGTAACTAACAATTCGTATAGATTATTCGCGTTACGATGAGATACGAATAAAACTATACGAATAAAAGGAGAATAAAAATGTACACGCGTAACTTTTAAATAATACAACGCAAAAGAGCGTGAAAACAGTTTTATTTCTAGCCACACTGTTGGAATACCGGATGCAAAAGTCCCATCAACTGATACGCACATACATGTACAAGCTACTAACTACTAAAAGCGTACTACGTATTCAGAGTATAAAGAGATAAACATCCGTGCTCTCGACCCGCAAACAAAACTTTTACGATAATTCCATGGAGAATTAGTGGTCAAAGAGTCGCGCTACGTTTCCAAGGCTATCGCCTTTACTTAACGTACGTATCTTTGGTAACCCTGCTGCCACATCCCGCTCCTTGGTACTTCCGCTGGCTGTACGCTACACATCCGTTTCCTCGGCGTCATACATACGGCGTCCGCCGCCCTCCCCGGAATCAATGGCAGGTAACTATAACGTTGCGTTACGATCGCGTGATTAATTGAAAATTTAATTAGATGGCGCGGCGATCGGCGATATTCGCGTGGCCGAGTATTCAAATTGAAACGTAGGTTGAAGCGCCGCCATCGAACTTATATTCGACGTTCGCCTTTTCCCAGAGCGCGAGGGATCCGCAAACACAAAGCAGCAGCGGCTGCAGAAAACGTGGAAGCGACGGCCGGTAATGCCAGAGCCGCACTTATTTGTCGGTTTAATTAAACGCACTTCTTTTTCGTTCGACGAGTATTTTCGTTTTCGTTCGACGTTCGGTCCCCTCCTCCTTCTCTCTCTCTCTCTCTCTGTCTGTCTCTCTCCATCTCTCTCCCTCTCTTGGCTTTCGCTGCCTCGTTATCCTTCCTACCCTATTTCATCTCTCCGCCTTCTTACCGTTCGACCCTCTCAAATTCTCCGCCCGTACTGGATTTATATCCCCGTCGGTCGCGGTATTCGTTAGAAGCATTAAGCTTTAATTTCGCTGAGAACTCGTGCCTTCTTTGCTCTTTCTATCTCCTTCCTTCTTTCTCCTCTGCTTTTTCTCTTCGTCATTTCTCTCACTCGTTACCACTCTAGGAATCTACTCGTACCGTATTTTCTTTCCGACGTACATAATCATTTCAGCGTCGCTGTTTACAATATATGGGACCCGTTTGACCAAACTTTGGTTTCCACCTATGTATTCCTAAGTTAACGATAAAACTCGGTTACGAGTAAAGCGTTGCGGTAGACGTTCGAAACGACATAAATTGTAATATATACGTATATCAGTATTTTTCAGGTCAGGTCTTATTATATTTTCTCGAATCTCTCGGAAACTATAGGAGATAGAGAAAGGAATGCCGTCGATGAACAAATTTCGTGCTTTTGAGCGAGAGATATAACCGTGTAACCAGATGTTAAAAAATATCACTTGTCCGAATAACGTATTAAATTCATTCGTCATCCACGAGTCATCCAGGTTTTCCGAAAGATACCTGTCATATAAATTCCATTATGCCCTTTTTCCTCTCTCCCTTTTATGTCTGATTAGAATATCAAAAACTTAATATCGTGGTGAATACAATTGTATTCGGCAAATTGTGTCTTCTTATTGGTCGACCAAAGTACACCGAGGAATAAATTTCTTTATAAAACTATCTCGTGATATATACTTTATTCGCCCTCTTACGCTGTACCGTAAGCATGCTTCATCTGCATGCAGATTAAAAACCTGAAACGAAATAACGTGGTGATGGTTCTAATTTTGTCGTCTGTAAGGACGCCGCATCAGAAAATGTTAAGTAGGAATTGGATTTGTTTCGCGAAGAGGGTGAACATTTCAAGAATGTCGAAAAGAGAGAACAAGGAAATTAAGTAACTGGGTCAAACCCGATAGCGAATGCGTCGTTAACGAGCAGCCAATCGATAACAAGGAAATGTCAAAAAGGTGAAAACGTCTGTCACCTAGTTCTGCACAGGCTGTCATTACTTTTCAGCTGGATAATCCTACGCAATTACTGGCGACGCGGCGGTTCTTCGAAAATACTCGATTCGGAGCGTATCAGTAACTAATTGCATCGAACGATATATCTGATAAAAATAGAAAGCTGACAGGCTGCAGTTTATACAAATCTGAAAAGCCAGATTTATACGTTATTTTCGTATTGGGTTAAGTGTTTTAATATTTAATTGATACAACGATGAAAGGAAAAAAATAAATAAATATTTAAATAAACCGACTAATTATTATTTATTAATTACTTGTTAAAAAATAGTTACATAAATCATTAGGATGGATTGTTGTATCACAATCGATGAAACAATTGTAACAATTGATCGACGATTAATATAGCGTAAATTATTTAATCATAAGTTGTCGATCGCTATTCTTGATATTATGATCGAACGATCGTTTATCGAACAGGTTAATTTGATTTAAACGTGTCAGAATTTGCAACTGTATTCTGTTAAGAAGGAAATCCAAGTATAATCTGTTGGCGGTGATTCGTTGGAATGCAAAATAAGTCCACGACGACTGTATCGTATTCGTGTATTCGTTGATCTAATAATTAGGCGTTGGGAGGAGAATCGGAGAAACGAACGTTGGCACATTAAAACACTGTGATTACGGTAAAGATGGAATAGGAAAAGAGGAGGGGCAGGGAAGGTAGAGAGGGAAAACGAAGAAGAGCAGGTAGGTAAGTAGTTATCACGGTTCCGTGATAAGTGGTAGTCGTCAGACTGCACGGTGCTCGCGCTTTCATAATAATCAAGTCCCTAGAAATGAAAGTACCAACTGCGTTTTCCCGATGCGTCGTACATTTTTGTCACTTTCTCACGAGATCTTCGAGAGAGCTACGGGCAGTCGTATGTCATTCCTCTTTCTCAGTTAATTTTTGGTTGATCGTATTATCTATATAACAACTCGATTTCCCTGACAAGTTTCAAATACGTAAAATGATCTGATAAATCAATTTCTGCGTAGTCCGAATATCAACAAAGATATACGCGAAGATAAATAAAAACTTATTCTCTTAACACGGTTAACCTGGTTTGGCGTTGCCGCTATTATACCTTCGAAAGAAACGCAAAGCGGAAATTTAAGAAAATTTAACACTGAAATATTCACATTTATCAGTTATTTAAAACGAAGAGTTGCTTCACTTTGACGAATAGCGAATACCGTTGAGTCGAAGATGTTCGAATGTTTTATAGATTTTATCTTATTAAATCGACTATGAGTGTCTTTGATATTTATTATATATATATATTATTATTCGATACAATACAAATTCTAAAGTAATTTTTACTTTAGCCGTTTAAACGAAGAATTAGGTATTCTCTCATGGTAGATAGTCGCACCTTTCTTGTAAATGTCAATTTCATAAGACGAAATATTTTTCTAAAAATTTATGCACGGATGCGACGCATCGAAATAACAAACGTACTTTTTTCTCAATTATTCGAATCTATAAATTAAAATGTTAAATATTATTGAATATTATAAATAGAAAATAGTACCGAAGAATGTACGATAAAATATCCAAAGCATAGTAGTAACGATGTCTAGTGATGTAAAATATATCATTATTACGTAAACACGAACTGCATATTCCGAATATTTAACATACAACTAGGGTCTTCAAAAATGTATAGCACTGCATTGTAGACAGTCTAATAAGAATAATGTAGTATCTTATTTCGCGGTGCACTCGACGTATTATATAATTATGTCGATTGCTGATTCTTATACAGATTGACCACAATTTGCAATTATCGATGGTGAAATCGATAAAGCGTGAAATTGAAATTTCAATTCGACCCGATGTTGAACCCTCCTGTACAGATCAGTGCATCGAGAAACTGCGTGAAATTATACGCAGGGTTTTTACGACGGGACCCTGACCCGGCTAGAAAGAAAAAATTAATCTTCTTCCAAGTTGTAAAAATAAAATAGCTTCGCGATCGGCCAGGCAACTAATTTGAAAATGTAACAGCGACGGTGCCAGAACTTTTGTCGGGATCGTAAGATAATTGGGCAGGTTTTCTACGCTTTGGCAAATGAAAATTTCATTCTCGTTCCATGGAAGAATAAAGGTTGACTTTAATTCCCGTAGAAGCGCGTGTGTACGGGCCGCTTAATTATAGCTTGATTAACGTAATCAAAATTGTCGAAGAAAATTCACGTTGAACGATATTTAAAGTAAAATCGAACGTCGATTAATATTTAATATTTATTAATATTATGCAATTAAAATAAAGCTATCACACGTGTGCGACATGTAATACCGTTCTTTATAATGGGCATAACGAACATCGACGATTTAAGACTCGCACGAGCACCGATTTTAGTTCACGTCATACAATTACACTGTACTTCTCCGGCAGAGTTTAAAGATACAGTTCAATTAATTAAACCAAGTCTAATTTAGCTTGATTAAGCTAACGATGTCTAATGTAGTTTAACGTAATTGCTCGAGCAACGGAGACTTCGCTGTCTTTTATTCTATCGATCTTTCATCTCGCACCTCGACCTCCTTCGTGCCAGTCTTCGAACGGTTCCCTAGTAAAATGCGAAAGCCTTATTTGAATATGTATTATCACATTAGCGACGTAGGTCTTCGAAACCCGAATATAATATGTTAATTGACGTTTAAGCGATCTCCGGAACACCACTACTTTGTTCGACTCTCCTTAAATGCTACCAGACTTCTTTCATTTGCTTCAGATGCCACAGGTCTTGGTTACAAATTACAACCTTACTTTAATTACTTTAATTACTTTAATTATCTGCTCTCGTACTCGAAGCACATGTCTACTTTTAAACATCATTTAGTTCCTTCTCAAACGTTTCTCGCGTATTCGTATGATAACGAAATGCTCGAAAACCGACTACGAAATCATTCCTATGACTGTAAACGTTGCTATACACGATTCAAAGATGAACATAGCAGTAGACGAAAGTTATGTAACAACTTTATACGTTTGATGCTGATATTTTAACGGCGGTATACATCCTATATGAGCTGGAATCCTATATGAAATAATCGGAGGTTATAATTTATCTTATCTATCTTATCCATCGAATTATGCGATCTACGAATCTAAAACGGAAGCACTTTTTGACAAGACGTGCAAGAGGCATATTAATGAGCTTGACTGAACGCAGGTCAACCTATCGCGCACCTAGACAGATATTCGTATCAATCTATATGCATAGATCGTATAAGTACTTGTTCCGTGGAAAACAGTACGCGAATACCCCACAGCTGTGCTCTTCGTATTCGAAGAATATTTTTAATCCGAACGAATTATCAAATTCGTAATGCACATGGTAATAAAACGTATATATTTTTTCTGAATTTTAACTATATACTATTTCCAGATGATTTGTGACACATCAAACGAGAAGTTTTCTTTAATTCGTAAAAACGTGATGCAACGTTAAGTGAAATGAGTTGTAATATCGAATCGAGTAACCTTGTGCTTTATTAAAAGCCGCGATGTATAACGCAGAAGATAAAGTAAAATGGCCGAGATGCGATATAAAATCTATACATAAAATTCTAGGAAATGTGACATGAATCCAGAAATAAAAAGAATTCGGAATCTGAAAAGTTGAAGAAAGGTAATGGTAGATACGCTACACGTGCTACTTACGCTTCACTAGGTTTCCGCTTTTCGACCTAATCATTTTGTAAAATGTTGCATATCGCTTGTATAGTAAACACAGAAAATGTAAAGTTCACGAGACATACGACAAAGAGATTAGAGCAAGAGATTGAAATTTGTGCTGTCTTTGGTTGGGCAAAATCATAGAACGTCTGACTCGTTTTCCATTCTCACTATCGTTATCGGTAGTTATTCGACTATCTAATTTAATTTACTTGTATTAGCGCATTTAATGCATTTGATTCAAAGGATAGCATTAATAAAATAGCGAAATCACCGAATAATATTGAATATTTAATTGAAAAAATAATTAGTTGTGTCGTATGTAATGGAAAATGTAGTTGAAAAATACAACGTTGAACGAAGATCGATTCGATGACTATATATTTTATACTTTTTCGTACTTTGAATTCATTCAGAAAACTGAAAACTTGTCTACCATCGCAAAATATACCTACCTTCCTTTAGACGAAACGATAATTTTTCATCCGCCTTGATGGCAATTATGCCGGCAAAAAGGAAAGGCCATATGTATGCGTAATAAAAATTGTACGAAAGAGTAGAGAATGGGGTGGCTGTTGTATCAATGGACTATATCGAATGTACGCCTGCAAGCTGTAGGAAATGAATGGCGAAACGCGAATACAAGATGAATTTCGAAAGATTCGGTCTTAAAAATTGATAGGTTTCAATCACGTACTGTATTTCACAGAGTGTTCTGTCGCTATTGGAGATTGCTTCGCTCGACTACACAGTAACAAAAGATACAGTTATAAAATTTTATTTCTCTGAATATTGGAGAGTGGAGCTATCGAGATAGGAAAATTCCGATGAAAATACTCGATCTTCAAAATCTAATAGATCGATAATTAAGTCGATCGAACGTCCTGTTTTATTTTTTATATTTATCCCATCCTATAAACTCTTTGACCATTTTAAATATCCTGCAACGAATCTAAATTATCGAAAGAGAATATAAACTAACGATAAGATCGGTTGTCGATAAATGCCATTAACTTTTTGGGATATAATAATAAGAGGATTCTTACGTTTCGACCGGTTCGAAACTTTTTCGTAGAACTGCTCGATGAAACCGTTTAATTAGCTTCGAATGCGCGTTTCTTTCAAGGAGAGAGCGAAGAAAATCATAATCGTTTCCTTGCTAATCAATATAGTATACTTGACACTCTCTCGCCAACTAATCGCGAGTAATTATTTTCGTTGCAATTAAAATCGCTTGCCCCGCTGAAATCCAACGTGACTGGTTCTGACAACAACTATTTCGCTGGAACAATATCGATAACTCGCTTAGATCGGTAGAGCGCGAAAGGGAAACGTATTGTTGAAATTTAATTAAAACCAATTTCGAGCACCACTCAAAGGCGAGTGGTCTTACATTGACTCTAACCATATTCGGCCAAGAGCCTCTGTTGTCCGCTAACGATGGCAAAAAACGAGATCTAGTGGCTAATTAGCAGACCTTCGGTCGTTCGGAAAAAACCGATGTATAAGCCGGATTTCTCGTGTAAACTTTAATATTTCTCCAGGTCAAGAAGAATAAAACCGATATTCTCTCTGAAAAATTATAGGGGACGTCGAATATTTCATTTAACACGATCTTCCATTTAATACGCGTCGCTTAAAATATTATTTGCTGCGCGCTACTAATTAACCGCTAACTGAATCAATCGAAATAATTTAGGGTAGGCGAAATTTCGAAGAAGTAGAATTATACCGATGCTGACACGAGAAATGCGATTAAATAGAAATAAATAGAAAAATAATAGACACGAATTCAATAGGTATAGTAATCATTTTATGCGAATTTCGTCTATAGAGCATTGTGCTTTACAGCTTTGTCTTTAAAATAATGGAGCTCGCGGCAGCTACGTAAGAAATCTTCCAATTAGTTTGAGTGGCACATGCAGGCCTAAATTCTTGACGATTAAACGTGAAAGATTAATTCGATGAAAATAAAGATAAATCTTTCCGTTGTTATTTTTTGAAAAGAGAAATTTAGCTTCCTAAAAGACTTTCCCACAAATTTCTAAATATTTTCTCCAAAGTACTGCTTTTCTCTACACATATATACTTAATGGTATATTATTAATAATTATTTCAAATAATTTATTCGAATGTGAAACACAGTGAAGTTACTTTCTCTATGTTATTGTTACAATCAGAATAATCGATTAATTGAAACGATTAATTGTTTCAAATTGCTATTTTTTTGCTTTATTTCAAATAAAATGTGCCCGAACATGGTTACATCGTATCCCGATTCATATCATTTTCAACAACGCTATGAACATCGACGTTCTCGTTAAAAATGCAGCCGATTCAACTGCAACGGTACAAATAACGTATAAAAGTTTCCATCGTTTCCACGAAGAGCGTTCTAAACTTTAGAGCCACAATGTACACGTATAATACCGCGAGAAATTAACTCGCGAAGCTCCTACAGTATTTTCAGCGAACTAACAAACAGCGAGCTTAAACCGAAATCGAAACAAATCATTCGCCAATTTGTATCGACGCTCGACCATGAAACGCCAATTTTCGTGGTTACGCAAGTAGTTACTTGCCCGCCCTTTCGCGTCTAAGCTACACGCGAATGCGTGTCATGCACCTGTACGAGAGAATTTCGGTGAACAGCGCATTTTTTTTTTTTTTTTTTTGTTGGAAAGTATTAGCAACGGCCTGTTTTTCGAACGACCATCGATCCGGGGCGTCGAAGCTGCGTCGAAGCTGCGTCGAAGCTGCGTCGAACAGAATGAGGCAGGCACAGTCTTGCGTAACGAACTGAGCCACGCCGGCACAAATAATGGAGGTTTTGTTTGGCGAACGGGGTAATTCGTTTATCTCCTTTTTCCAGCAATCCAGCGGCCGAACAACGCTGGGCTCCGGTACAGAAACAGAGCAGGGGGATTGTCCAGCTTCGAATCAAACGGAATTACGTGCATTCGTTTCATCTGATCGTAAACAGTTACGTGTTAACAACGCATGTTTGTCGGAAGCGGCGGAAGAGAAAAAGATAAAGATGAAAGGAGAGATCCGGAGAATCGATAGATAGTTGAGCCAATTGAACAAAGAAATGAACGATCGACGAAGAGAATCGTTCGCGAGAAGGGAAAAAGTAATGGATTGATAAAGCAAAGATAGGAACGTTGGAAGGAAAAATGAGGTAGAGATATATTGTATAAATTGTTGCGAGCAGCTACGCGACGATTCAATCGGGATACGATTAGTTTTATTTTAAATAAATTTTTTACGCATCGATCGTTTCAACCGGAAGTTAAATATACAGTCACGTTCGTTCAAGTCTTCGTAGACTTAAAAGAAGAGTCACTTTTTATTTAAATAAAGAATATATAACATACAATATGTTTATATATATAAACAATATATATAACAATAATATGTTTATTTCCTAACGTATGCAGGAATAATAAAGCCATTGTTAAAATGTTCCAACGTTGAAGAGAAATTTTGTAGCCTTTTATTTTAATAAAGGCAGTCTTTTGTACGCTCAAAAGTTCTACTTTTTTGTTCCATGTTTTAAAATTATAAACGACGAAAGTTAATCCTGTTTTTCTTAAATAAGAAGACTAATAGACAGAACAAAAGTGTCTGTTGACTAATAACAAAGGTTTGAAGAATCGAATAATTATTAGAATAACGTGTACGAATACTTTTGGAGAAAGAAATAATACGAAGTTTAAAATATAGAATTTAATCGTCTCTTATTTCTCTTCCTTCGAGTAAATTTATTGGAAAGAAGAAAGATACGCTTTGCGTATAGAAGAGATTCGGCGAAATAATTGTAAACTTAAGAAACAACAGGTCAATGGTAACATTTACAGATAGAAATATACCAATGACAAATACTTGGTGTACGATACTACGTTGATGAAGAAAATACTGTTATACATTTAGTTAAGTCCTACATATTTTATTTAATATCACTGCCTTTTATCTGTATATCCTATTTTATAATAAAACGATGAAAGAATAATAATACACGTTATAAAATCACTTTGTTAGACAAAATCAATGCTTTTATTTCTATTTTGTGATAGTAACAAATATATAGCGTATACTTATAATTTCGTTATACTTTAAAGTATAATCTTCGTTGTAATATATATAATTTTGTATACAACGGAAACAAACGATTATTATTTATGAATATTATAAAAAACAGATCGGCGTGCTTAACGGTACAAGTTCTTGAAAATTAAATAAAATTATTGAAAAAGAATAGTTGAAATGTAAATTTATAGCGTCGTTTAAAATAAAATTTTCCGTTAGTCCAGAAATAATTTGAAATAACATTGTAAATTAAATTTTCTATAGAAATTTCTTTGAGTCTTGTATTGTACATTAACGAGTTTTCATCTTGAATCAACAAGCGAACCTTCACGGCGTGCTACATATTAACGTGTTCGATATTATACGTAAGTGCTCCAACTATTCGCAACCATCAAAGATACTATCAAAGTTATTGGTATTCTATTATGGTCGTGACAGCAGTTTCATTACAAAGCTTACCAAACTCGAATATTTCCATTGATATTAGCGATTGTTACACAAACTAAGCTTTAAATTACATATATTTTGCATCGGTATATATCACACACATTTTCGGCGTAATTATTTCATAAAGCTAAGATTGTATTAATAAAACACAGGCTCGTGAACATGTTCGGACATTTGTTCCGAAATACCTTTAAAGAATAACCCGTATAACGTCCGATAATAAGGAAAATAGTAATTAAACGATAGAAAATCACAAAACACAGAAACATTTACTCGTTCGTTCGTTAATAAATATACGAACCTTGCTAACGATAAGACTAAGACTCGCTAACCGAAGAATCATCGCACAACATCTAAGACGTTCGCAATCGCTCGTCGCATCGTATCATCCAGCGCGTACGTCGTAATTTCATAGAAACGAAGTCCTTGACGACGACGGTTACGAAGCGATAAGAATATCGCTAATCCTTTTATTCCGGAGAAGACCGTTTTATATTATAATCTGTACGCGTTTCACTATGTAGTCGACGGTGCTTCACAAAATGTCACTCTGCAGCTGTGATTAATATGCGGTTTATTGGTGAATTGCAGTCATGTGTGCGCCCTTGGTAGCATATTCATGCACCCGTGACTGTGAGGTAGTTGCAAAGCGGTTCGAATTTCTCTCTCCATCTCTCTCCCTTTCGTTTTGTCCCTGGCTCCTTCCTCGCTCTGTCATCCGACTGTCTCTCTTTCCGTTTTCTACATACACGAGGGCACTGGTGTGTGTACGCGTACGTCGCGTCGTATCGTTTTGGACGTAGCACGGACATTTGCTGACTGGCGTTTGGTCGAGATTACCCGGTCCAAACCCACGGTTTTCCTCTCTCTCTTCTCTCTCTCTCTCTCTCTCTCTTTGAATTACAGCAAGTCCAATTTACAAGCATCGGTACGAAACGAATGCAAAAATGAATTGGACGTCATGAGCGACTGACCAGCCGAGGACCGATGCGAAAAAAGGGACACAATGCGGCGCGCGAGCAGTCCGAGAGAGAATCCTGGCCACGTACTACCCGCTAGTTTCTAGATTGGCATATGTATATCGTTAACGTCTTCTTCGCTTTAGTACTATTTGAGAGGATAATATCGTTGCTTACGCATTATTACGTCATCTTTGTTGAAGAATGTTGGAAATAATTATTATCGTTGAGATAACCAAGATATTCATGCTACATACGAAGGAAAAGATAATTGAGACACGTTGATTGCTAAAATGGTGTTAAATTCAAATCTTTAACAATGTCGTCTTGTTTCGTTGATAATGAATTATCAGGCGATACTGTGAAATTTATGAGTTCATATTGGTAAGAGTTAGTAGCGACTGTTGAGCGTTATATCCGGAAACTCAGAGGGTTTCGTTTATGCCACGGTCAAGAACAGTCGCTGTTTTTGAGAAATAAAATTTTAACTCGGACGGTACGTGAGAAATTTAACCTATTTTCAACAGTATGTTTTTTCAACTTCTTCGCCTCACTTCGTCCATAGTTTAATAGCCGAAACCTTGTCATAACAGCCCGTTTCATTAACTTTGTAAAGCTGTTTTTCCGTAGCGAGCGTGTCCTCTTATATTCATTTCAAGATAACGTCTCTGGCCGAAATCATTAAAGAAGACATTTCCTTTTTATGAATTACGGACACCGCGAAACGTGCGGAAAAGGCGGTCTGCTGTCTTATCTGCGAGACAAAATAGGTCTGTGAGCCATTCGAAAGGATGGATACGTTAGCGCGTCGCGAATTACGAGCACTATGAACAGCGTGCCGAATTCTTTCTAATTTAGAGTCAGCAGCTATTACACGAGTCTCGAGGATCGAACCTTTATAATAGTTTACTTCGATCAGTTGCATAGGAATTTGTTGCCTATTTGAATATAGATTTGTTCCTTAATTGGCAATTAGTTCTTTGTCTTGCGTTCGAAGGATTGTACGTAATTCGCACTCTATTTCAATTGTCTCAAGTTTTCAGCGAAAATAATTTAATTTTCTTTCTTTAATGAAATTTATATCCGACATTTTGTACTATGCATGAGGAAAGTTTTTCTTATACCTGCTTTTAATTAAAATTATACTTACAGTCTATCCAAGTGCGTATAATAACATAACACGCTCCTTTTTCGTATTTATATGAAATATAACATGTACATATATCCTCGCATTTATATGAAAAATAGTTCCGACTTGTTAGCGGAATTAATTCACTTTACAGAAATAGACGCGCGTTATAGCAGCCGAGCGGATCGAATTTGTTTTGACAACATAGCTAATGTTCAAGCGCTTGTAATCGTATTCGTGATCGCGATCCACTCGTGTAACAATGTTGTCGCGACCTATCAACTAAGTGGCGATCAGTCGGGTTGCAACAGTTCGGTTGAGATCGCGAACCTTGAACGATATTAACGTTCAAGAAGGAGGTAGATTAAAGATGTCTGTTAAGCTGGTGTTTAGTAGGTTTGTTTGAACTGTTTATTTGGTATAAACGGAAGATATACCGATGACACAGAAATCCTAGCTCCCGACGTCGATCCAGCGAAGCTTCGGACAAATTACAATCACGGCTTAACGAAATAGCAGTCTTGTCGAGAACATGGAAAATTGAAGTTAACGTCGTCAAGTCAGTATATATTACAATTTACAATTCGAATTAGAACTTGTCTGGCAGTTATTTGTTATTTGTATAAATTGTTATTACGTAAAACGAATGTGTCGAAACGAATCTGAACGTACGTCTGCCCTATATGGAGAATGACGCGTGACTGAAATTTAAAGATTATCGAAAAATGGCAGAACACGATAGCATGACGAATCTTAAACGCAGTCTGGTATATACCGAATCCCATACGAACTGTCTGGCAACGAACCTGATAGATCTTCCTAACGAAGACTACCAACTAGGTTTAATTAAAATAACAAATTAATATACAATAAATCTGCATCGCTTCGTGACACGCCACTGGGCGTTGCACACATTTAGTGCCACGTGTCGTATATCAAAGTTGATGATTAATATCTTCGCTCGATAGATTGCACAGGAAGGAAGTGGACGAAAAAAGAAACTTTACACAAACGTTACGAACATGTTGTTACACTCGTCAGAACGAAATTGCTTGCCCTATATCTATTATCTATTTTCTATTAATAGACATTGTTCTATTCATTCATTATTCATTCATTCATTGTTCTATTCATTATTCTTAGAATTGTTCGGATCGTTAAGTAAGGATTAACATATGCGTTACTCTATACGGACTATGTTTTTTATGAGTAACGATGATATTTCTATATCTAAATATTTTGGATCGTATGTACACGCAATAATAGATGGTAATAGTAAATGGAAACTATAAAATACATACGCGCGTATAGAATCTTAATAAACGAACGCAAATAACTCTTTCGCTGTTTTCACAGCTACGATACATGCATTATCGTACGAAACATAGAAGCAGCAATTCGGGACAATTAGTAAGGAACGAGGGCAGATGTAAATTGGATATCGTGAGTGACCGATCAATTAGAAATGGATTACGGAACGCTAAAAGAGGAAGCAATAGCGCAACTAAAATGTGGACAAAGAAAGTATTAAATTATTTAACCGTGTCTCGGAAATGACCGCTAGATTATCGAACACCTAAAATAAAAATCTAAAATGAAACGAATTAGAATAAGATCGAACAGAATAAAATCAGTACGATAGGATACAATCATCGAATAAAGACTAGAGGGAAAATTCGTGAGTCATATTGATGCATACGTATTAAATAGATGAATATAACACTAACGATAACAACAACAACAACAACATCGCCAACAACAACAACACCAACAACAACGACAACAACAATAACAATAATAACAGTAATAATAATAAGTCACATTTCCTTTACCTTTTACGAGAAAACAGTTTCAAAGTTCATTACGCTGTTAATTAGCGTCGTAACGATTATAACATTTGTTTGTATATTTGGTTTTGAAATTAAACATATTTTTTTGTTCTTTTCAAAATTTGACAAATATTTCTCGTAATAATATTATGGCATCGGAGGCACTAAAACATTGCTTGTCCTAATAATTGTATCTTTGACTTTCGTAAAATTTCGTCAATTTGTCAGCTATTTTTAAAAGAGTTATAGATCTGGTCCTAACAGGTTGTCTTTAGTTTCGATCCTATCGTACTAAAATTCTTCCGTTTAGCGGTAAAGTGAGCACACGTATCATGATTTTCTCCTCTGATCTTCAAACATAATTAAATATGATTTAAGCGACAAGTTTAAGGCAAATTTGAAACTTCCCTGTTGAAATGTTCAAATTCAAAGGTAACTGTAGTAATTATCAAGCTCACAAACGCGAAACGCGTAACATCGTTTCTCCTTTGTTGTTTCTATTTGTTACGTTGAATGAATTAATGTTGCAATGGTACACGAGTTTGGTGAAAATTTAAAGAGAATAGCGACACGAGTAGGTTAAATACAGAGGAAAAGCTGTACAACACGCAACGACGCACATACCGGGGAAACTGCACGCATTCGATATTCTAATGTTCCGTCGTGTCGACGACGCGACGATTCGAATCCGTGTATATTTTTCGCCGGCTGTACTTTCACAGGTATTTGGTATATGGAACTGGAACGATTCTGACTCGCCAAGAATCGACGCGAAACAAACGCGAAGGTAAGTTGGCGGCGGAAATGGATTTGCAACGAATTGCAATAGAAACGATCGTAATAACAACGATCGTCTGATTACCTTGTAGCACGACGAAGAAAAAATAGCGGACGGTAGATGTACATTCTCGAAGATGAAGGTGTGTTTGCGAACAAACAGAATCCGAACACGATAGCCTATTTAATTTACATATTTACGTATGTCATGCGCAGGTGGTTACAAGGATGAATCAAATTACATGGTGTCGCACTTGAAATAACGATAATCGCATTAAATAATTTCGCAGCATCAAATTAAACGGGAGGAATTCGAATTAATTATCGGCGATGGTCGCGTGTAGAGTGTCACGCGATGAATGTAATAAATAAAATGTACGCCAGTGAAATTTATAGATGATACGAAGGAATGTATCGTTATAACATTATGTAGATGGTATTAAGTGGTAACGAAATACGGTGAATATAATTATCGCGAAGAATACGATCGACGCCATGAATTGTGATTCTTCTCCATTTTTTATTATTTACAATCGCATCAAACATTGTCGTAGATTATTGGCAACTTAATAGAATGCAAAATTTACGTCGAATCGCAAGTTATTGTACATATAATCGTACATTTAACTCGTTCACAATTATTATACGATTATCAATTAACTAAACGATAAATGTATCGTTTTGGGTGAAACTGGTGTCAAATTTTGGTTCAATACCTATACATGGAAAGCGATACAGATGCAAAGTGTACGGTCTCTAAAATAATTACATAAATTTTAAATTGACGCTGTTTCCATGATATTAAAAATTATAACGAATTAAAAGTCAACGTTAAATAGTAAAATACGGAAGGTTCGAAGGAGTTCGCAAAAATGGAGATAATACATCGTATTATGTCAGTGTAAAGGGCTATTTTACCGCTGTCAGAAATACATACAACGTAGGAAATATGTTATAATGTATAAATACGATTAATTTCGACATTCGCAGAATTCAATAATCGTAAAATCACCAACAGATTTTCAAACCAAGTCAAAGGCAATACGAACAATGGAACGATGTTATAGAACGATAATACCGAATTCCAATGAAACAATGCCGAAAATTTGCCCACTAATCGTCGTTTATACCCCATATTTGTAGCCTGTGTGGTTTATGCTTTCACGTGTGTACACGTGTACGTGTATAACCCATTATTTTGCATTTCAGCAATAATTATTAGTATACGAAACGGTAGTCTGGAAATATACGTACATACACGCGGTTCTGTAACCTACGTGTTATAAAATTATAAGAACGAAGAGAACGTGATTATAAAAATAATAACGAATAACGTTGAAAAATTGAGTACAACTATGAAAATCGATAATATATCAACTATGCTCTTTCGATCAAACCTTAAAAAATAACTTCCTTATCTAAACTTTCTCAAGAACGTATAAAAAGTTTTCAATCTTAGGCTAAAAATATATCTGCAGATAATATTTAACTAATAACAGTATATAAGCACTATTACGAAATTCTCGTTTCGTTCTCTAGATTTCTTATAGACTGAATCGTTCAGTCACGAAATTAATTATTTGTTTCATTTCGTCAAGACGCAAGCTGTATCCATAAAAAATTTGTTTAAACTGTTGAAATACTCATGAGCCACTATATCGTACGTATATATACATATATATATAAATATGCATACAGATCTGTATTATCATTTCGATGCACGTGCTTTTTTAAAACCGTTTGATATGATTTAAAAACAGTTTCACGAGAACCGTGAGCACCTTTGACTCTTGTAAACCGTCTTTTCTAACACGAATATTCCAGGTTGTACTTAAGTCACGCATCGCCAGAGTTCGAGACGTGATAAGTTTGCAAAAGGGAATTTCTCCAACTGATGTGCAAGTTATGGTACTTTCCAACTGGTAAACTTGGCAGATTATACAATAACTTTATGATTACTATTACGTAGATTATTAATCAATTTCCCTGCCTCGAGTAACCAAATTCTCCTACCATTAATTTCATCCAGAAAATGTTTATCGAGGAAATACAAATATCCATTAAATTCGTAAAGTTTACAAACCACTGCTGACAATAAATTCATGTACTACTGTTTATTTTAAATACTCTTATAAATACTCTTTAACGTTATAGTTTCAAAATATTTGAGACAAAGTGCGAGGTAATACCGATTATGAGATAAACGTTCTTTATACAAGTTATACGTATAGTAGACCTTCCATTGCACGAGCTAATAGAGGGAAGAATTTTCGCGCAATGGTACAAGAAGTGTTTAGCACTGAATTTTGTATACAATAATCGAGATAGTGAAACGTGAAACGAAATATAACTGTATAAAATAAATATAAAATCGAGAACAATCTATTTTGCTCGATTCTACTTATTTTTTACGGAATATAAAAAGCATCGAAATGGATTGCAAATTTTTGTGGCAACTAAATTACAATTTTTTCAGTACCGTTAATTTCGCTATCGATTGACAAAGAATTAATCTTGGCTAATTAATTCACGAACGAGACAGTGGATGTTCCGACCGACGAACTATCAGCGATACAAAGGAACGTTCTCCGAACGATGCGAAGTTTTCCGTTTCCTGTCGCCAACAGGACAAGACTGCTGTAAGAACAAGCATTTACTATCACATGGTAATATCAGCTCGTTCCCGCATTTCGTTTTGCTTTTTCTTTTACTGTGACATTTACGGCAAAATTTGAAACATACCAGTATGATTTTTACGATACTTTGTTCATGACAGGGAAAAATATAACGAATGTTTTGTAATAATAAGCGCAGAGCACCGTTTTACGAAAACTAGCAGCGATTTGTTTTACACCATTGTGAATCTCAACCTTCCGATATTATCCCGGCAACCTTCTGGACATTCAAAGTATTAAAAAAGGACGGCAACGTAAGCGTTACAAGCTTTGCCTTTTCCGTTCTTCCCTCGTTCTCTTTCCTGCGGTACCTAAACAATTTTGTGCGACGCTTCGCAGGTCAAGGAACTCTTTATTGCAACAGGACGGTATGAAAATAGACAGGAGTGGCTGTCAATAAATCGAAATACTATATTACGCACACTGTAACGCACGTTGAAGTTTAGTCAATGACGCGTTGCAAATTTATTTGTTGACATTTAGTTAAAGAAATGGAGGAAAAGCTGTTTAGCGAGGGTTTGGTACGATGGGAGGAGCGGAGGGTGAGTGTCGGTCCAGCAGAGTCGCCGCAACGTACAACTCTCATTTGGCTTCTATTGTCCGGGTATTGCTGAGCCCGGATATCGGCTACAACACATACCGGTTGATTGTAACATCAAAATCTACACTTTTCTTCATTGCCGATATTGTTTCCACTCGAAAAAAATATAGTCGTAATGCTTTTCCATCTACGCCAGCTTATTGGGAACTTATTTTGCAAACTAGTTGGAAAAAAATGTTGCCTTCGACTTTTATCATTTTGTAGCCGATCAACGCTTCATCGAAATTCATACTTAGTACTCCGTAACATTGTTATAATTCAAAAGTTATTTCCCACGTATCTAGTTACGACAGCTACGCACTGACCATCCACTTATAACGATTATTAGTTTGTTATAAGTTTTGGATTAATATATTCGTTCGCGTACGTCCGAGATGCAAGTCGTATGAATCTCTAAAACGCAAATTAAACGTTACGAAATACTGAAAAATAAGTTTTCGATTTTTTAACTTTTAACTCTAAACGTTACGTTTCTAAGAATCGATATTCGTGTTTCGAAAGTTATTAATTTTCTCTGTGAGCTGAAATTCAGAATCAATATCGCGTCTGTTTCGAAAATACGATACGAAATAATAATCATATTTGTGAGTATCGCTAAATTATTATATTATTTGATCTTATATTAAAAAGGTATGAGGTAACACGGGGAAAAATAGACGGTATTTCAGGTAAATCAAACGCTTTTAGCAGTATATTATTTAACTGTTTAGTTTGCGTGATGTCTTAAATGCTGTCTAGCTCGCGTTCTCAAAATTCTTGTGTTCCACCTTTCCAATTTAATACGTTTCCAACGATACGCGCAGTTAAAACGGAACTCCTCTACTACATGTATTATATAAGATCATGCATGCTTATATAGCGAGACTAATATACAATGAAGCGCATCTCGTGGCTCGTAAATCAATCACTGTAGCCGAGAACTATTTTTCTTTCTACTGAAATTTCCTTACGAGATTTATGAGCACTGCCACCCGTACCAGTATTATCTACATACAAGGTCAGCCAGAGCTAGCGGGGGTTAGTTGATTTAAATCACTCTATTCGAACGTCCACTCTGCTTCATCTGCATTTAAACAGTTATGCAGAAGTTTGCATGCGTGTATTCACGTACGCCACAATTTTCATCCTATTTTACAATATGCATGGTATTTCATATTCCCCGGACCGTTTATAAAAATATTTCCAACTAATTTCCAACCACGGAACTAGAATAACGTCGAATTGAAATTCAAAGGCCAGTTTAATATTTCGCCGCGTGTTTTCAGAGGAGTTGATAAGCTGACAAATTGCGAGAAAAACGTTGGTCGATATTCTTGGCTCGTTTATCGAATCTCGTTTTGTCCGTAGTCCGAAAACGAATTAACTATGCATTATATTTTTATGAAAATTTGATCATCTAATTCTAATTGATAGGATATTTGTTAACTTTCAAAATATTCTTTTCCATTCCGGTTTACGTTATGACCACTTTTATACTCGTATCGAGAATCATATCGTTTTTTCGAATCGGACAAGTAAAATGACCGAAACATCGGAGAACTCTCTTTTTAAAAGACTATTCCAAATTGAAACGTAAATAAATGTGTGGTGTAAAAAGTGTATATCAAAAAATTTTACTTTGCATTCCGGATTACGATGTCCCTTTGATAAAAGCATCCTTTTCGACGATCACGTATTCGGCCGTGAATCGATAGCGAACAATTTTAGTACGTAAACCAATCGGTTTGTATCATCCTCAATGATGCACTAATTCCCTAGACACGTGGTTCAGCTCTGATCGAAACAGAAAGGACCGAGGCAGTATTCATCGACCGATCAACCGTTAACGATCAGATCGAATGCTCAAATTTCCAGAAGTTAACTAACCGTAAAAAGGAGGGAAACCCTACTATTAACCCTACTATTATACATTTAACCGAAATTAGTTGAAAATTTTAGATACGTCAATTTAAAGGAGCAACAGTGCTCGGTAGAATATTAATGTCTAAACTGGAAAATTTCAAGATGCAAAAACGTATAGAACGATGGTAGTAGTATATTCCTTCTTTCTCTTGTTAGGTATTTTGACGTTTTTGTCAATTTCTCTCGATTTCTTTCTATCTTCGATTATATTTTGATTTTTCTCTCTTACTGCACAGCCATTGCCTTTGTAGTTTTATTTCTCTCTTCTCGCCTATTTTACTCTCTAAAGCATCCCTTCTTCTTTCTACTTCTGTTGTTGATAGGTCATTTCATTGGTAAAATTCTCTCCTTTCTTCTTGTCACTTCGTCATCGTGCTACTCTCTCTTTCTATCTCTTTCAGACGTTCCTTTAATATTTCACTATCTGACTCTTCTACTCTAATTTTGTTTCATCTTATGACTAAAAAGAAATATTTTAATATAAAATAGTTAAAAGATGAAAGAACCTGTTAGGCATAAAGATATAATTAACGAAGTTTTATAGGAGCCAAAGATACATACTTTCTGTTAAAAGACATACTTTCCATGCTATGCGAAGGGTGTAGAAAAAACAGATAATTCTTTAATCTCAAAATCACATAAGAAAATAATTTTGGTCACATGAGATTAATTGACATCGTATTTGATTTTTTAAACGATTTCACTGTAAAAAGTGAAAGGTCCGAATTTTTGTATATCTCATTAAATTAATAATAAAAATTTATTATACCCACGAAGCCACATTTAATAGATAATCGTCGATATCGTAAGATTACGATATTTCATTTATCTGTGTTGTTATAGAGAAGTCTCTCTCTCTCTCTCTCTCTCTCTCCTGTTTTATGTTATAATATCGTTAGAAAGTCGACCCTCGACGATATCGATATCTTGCATAATCAGAAAACTGTATCGTATAAAGGTGTCAGGAGTGGGATACCAATTCGATCTTTGGTTGCAGATCCGGTACTCTAGAAATTAGCGAAGAAACTCTAGAACCCGATAGAGAAGCAGTTTGGACCCGCTGGGAAGAACAGCGTCGGTTGCAATAAGAGTGGTAGGTGGCCGTGGACGTTGCCCGTTCGGAGGCACGAACGTCGATGGATGGAAGAAAGATCGAGGACAGGAATCACGAGATTGAAACCTGTTGGACGCCTGTTGGAAGTCAAGACAGCTGCAGAAGGATTGCTGGAAAAGGGAAAAGGTTCAGGGATACGGGAAAAGGACGACGTAGCGGGTACACGTGCAATTTCGTCAACTGCTTCCTCGCTTGTCAAATTCGTTCTGAACCGCGGGACGCTCGTCGCGAATCCTTCGAAAGAAGAACTCGTTTTAATCCACGAGAGCGAAGGTCGGTTGAAAGATGTTGATGCGACGAACGCTGGCGAAGAATGGGAGAATCGTGTCATCCGAAGAGTGGTGTCAGCGAACCTCGGGAGGAGAAAGTTGGGACTCTGAAATCGGTGAATGTCGGGGCCGCTGGAACGTGGATTCGCTTCGGAGCTCCGGGGCGGCCACTCGCGAGTACGAACGAGCTCTGATTGTGGCGGTCCTATGAAGAAGCCTGAATAATACAGAAGCAAATCTCCTTCCGGGTCAGCGCGATCACGAAGAACGCGCCTGTAGAACGTTGCTCTGAGCAAGACGCGAGCAGAGTGTAAGAGTGCTTTTGGGGGAAATACACATTCTTAGACCGACTGTTGCACAGAGGGGAAGAGAGGACTCCGCAGTCTGGGCCAAGAAGAGGGCGTCTCGTTGGAAAAGGCTAGAGACTAAGCAGAGGGTGGCCGATCAGCCGGTGTTCCATAATTGCACCGCCGATGGGATTCTGGTGGCGGTTTGCGAGGGAAAGAAGGTTTCACGAAACAAAAAGTTCAAAATTGAAAAAGCAAAGTGAAGGCGAGAATGCAAATTAGTCATTCGGAGGATAGAGAAATTTCGGATACGGATACCGATGTCTCGCGGGGGACTTTTACGCGGTTTCGCCCTGGGACTTTGGACGAATTTCGAGGCGTTGGTTGTCTGTAAAAAGCGACGCAGGTAAATAGTAAAGTACCTGTTCGAGGTACAAGGAATATTCGTTGCATCTGGCCGCTGAGATGCAAAGTTGCCGATAAACAGAATAAAGTTGCCGCGATCGACTCGCCCGCCTTTTCACGAGAGGGGGCAATGACGCAAGCATGTGACAGCCACAGTGTGGAACACGAGTATTTGACAGTCGCTGTGTGGAATGCCATTGCCAACGCGAACCGCGTTCGAAAGTTCGAATTGCGCGCACGTGTTTCGATCTCGTCTTAATCAGAAAACTGCATGAACGTTAATCCATTGTATAAAGATGCAAATAAAGCAAGTTATGCCACGGGCACGCAACAATATAAATATAGTTTATGTACCATGATACGAACAATGAAAACCAATATTGCTGGTAATAAAGTTTCGTTGCTGACTACTTAATAATAAAGCTAATCCGCTTTGTGTACACAGCTGACCACCTTTATCCTAGTTAGTTACTCAGTTTTATGAATACCGCAGATTTATTATCTATTCATCGACCTTGATTTAGATTTTCTTTCATCTAATGATCAATTCGTTTTTCAATTGGAGTATTCTATTCTTACCAATTTTCGTTAATTCTCGTCGCAGCATAAAAATTGTTTTAATCCGTGTAATCGCAATTACATTGCCTAACTGCACAATCGACACACGTATTATTTTTATATTAATAATTCGATTCGTTTCGATTTGAGTAAAAGATATTAACTTTTTTCAAAGATATACAAGATTTTATAAATAATAGACGCAAGAAGTTACAAAAATAAGGATAAAAATAGAAAATCTGATACATACCGATTAAGTCGAGAGCATCGTTGGCTTATATGAATACGAGAAGACCTGTTGTTGCGATGAGATGTAAGTGGACGACGAAGCGATATCAATTAATGGTTCGGAAACACCTTAAGATCGATTGGTGGTTACTGACCAGGTAGCCTGCGCTCGGTATCAAAGAAAAATCTAACGAGAATCTATATCGATATAATTTTTCGCAGCGAATCTCGCAGTGTTAAAAATTCAGAAAGAATATCCTTTCGATCTTATCGGATATTTTTATTCTATTCATTTTCTTCTTGATCGTAATGGCAAAGTATAAATAAAGGAAGATTATATAATATAATAATGGATGAAATCAATAATTTCGAAAATGAAACTCATTTATATCTACATCTATTTTTTGATAGATTTAATTGCGTAATTAAAATCAGTCGCTTCTTTTTATACCTTTTGCCTTTTAAATAAATTTGATAATTTATAAATGGAGGTAAAATAACGGAAATTTTATATTAATTCCGGCGTAATGGTTTGTGAGTAATTTCTTACTAATAACTGGGAAATAATCCTTTCAAAGACAATTTAAAAAACGTAAATGAATATCATAAAGAGAAGAAAACGGAGAAGGTTAATTAATCATTTTTATCGCTCTTTTACAATCATTGCTTGATTCTTCTCTTATCTTGTCCTTATTCGATACTTTATCTATCCAATTTCCATAAGTAGATCTTTTCCAGAGGAAAAATGGGATCCGCATAAATTATGAAATAAAAGTAAAAAATGTACATCGATGGATTAATTCAGACTGAAATCTATTTTCGATTCAATTTGTCAACTCGATTAAATTCCTACGTTTAATTCTCGGATCACTTTATTAATACCATATTTCTCCGCGTGTATTTACTGTATAAATTCTTAGAATATATTATTAATTAAATATAACAAAACTTATTTCCCGTATGCCTGTACGAAAAGAAGATAAGAACAGTTCTACGTGAGAATCTATGGAGAAATATTCAGCGTTCGATAAATCGCTAATTGCCAATTAATTAGTTATCTATTATCCATACACTGGCACGATTGATTCTGTTTCGACGATTCGTACGAGTCGTATTCCCTTCTTTCCCAGAATCAAAGGTTAATTAACCTTTATCGTTGACAATATCGCTACTAATTCCACTCTTCGATTTCATATTGTGCCCGATATCGTCTATCTGGCATTGTTCTTAAATACGGTATCAAGCGCAGAGAGGCGTGACGGTGAATTCGATCGAGCTTTCAGGCGCAAATTGTTAAATTTTCACTCGATCATCGAGCCTATTGTCAAACATCGGCGTGCGGATGTAAGCATATAAACCGTCACGGACTGGACATTGTTTAGACACCGACGAAAACTGCCACGGCGCAAAACAGAATATCGAAAAATGTAATTCGAATGATAGCGAACAGCTTTTGTTTCTTATTTTCAAATGATATTTTCCATTCATGAAATAGTAAATCGAAAACGAATATATTATATCCTTTCTACTCAGTTTGGCGATTTATTTACTTCGGGCATTGAAATAATTGTTTCAGAAAACCGTGGAATATTTCTGCTTGTTCGATCGCACAGCATGCGTGTAATCTTTAATTAACTGCGAATAATAGTAACTGTGGCATTACTAATGGTTCCACTCTTTGATTTCGCTTGTATCGTGTACAACGTTATATCGCGTAACGTATTTTGCGAAATCAACATTTAAAGCGGCACAATTAGAACCATTATTATTATTATTATTATTATTATTGTTATTATTATTATTATTATTATTATGTAACGCGAAGTTACAGAATGAGCATTGATCGATGTAACTGTAGGAAAGATAGAGGGATTACGGTAGTATTCCCATATTAAAGATATAATTGGAGAAGTAATTGGAATTCTGCAATGTGTATTGTAACAAAGTATTTAATAAAATATGCATTATTTAAAAATTGATTTGAATGCGGATAATGATGATTTCCAGATACACGTTACCTAAATACACGTCTAAAATGCAATGAAGAAAAAATTCGCTAAATTCGCTTTATAAAGTGACTTTATTCTATGGAGCTATTCTAGAGATATTTGACGAGATTTCGACTGAAATACCCGGTCTAGTTTCTAGATAATATGCGTGTTACATTTGTACGCTTGTATAATCGATTGGGAAAGACGCCACTTCCCGAACGAAAGTACGTCTACTGTCAGCATAGAAGATACGTTGATAGCCTGGATATTTTATAGAATAAGGAATAGATTATATATTTCAAACGATATATATTTTTCTTTTTTTTAATTAGAGAGCATCGAGATTATTGCGAAAAAGATGGCCAACGTAGCGAATACGAAACAGAATTCTTTGAAGAAGAAAAACCCAGTAAAAATAATATATAAAATCCTTTACTAACGGTGAGAACTAAGTAGATACTTACAATTACGATTCGATATGAACGACGCTATAATATACGATAGTAAAACCATCCCTTCGTCAAATTCGTTTTCATTAAATTTCTTAATAACCGTTTCTCCAAATAACGACGAACGGTACTACTTAAATTTGAAAAATCCTACAAACAGAAGATCGTAGAGAAGATAATGCAAAAGAAATTGCAAAATATTAAAAATCGCAACGACGTGAAATGAAAAAATCAAGAAGATGGTTAAATTGATACTTGGTTTCTCTTTCATCGTTCCCTTTTCCAAATGGAAAGATCGATTGGCTCTATTCGAGTAGATATCCGAAAGATTTAGGACATGTTTGAAACGCAGCTCGCACAAAGTTTCCTTTTTCGCTGGGACATAACCTCGGAAGCCCAAGGGAACTTCATGGAGAAAACGCCCTGCCCTAAGTGATGGAGTGGCGCAACAGACCGGGGTCAGTAAATACTCCTATACAGATAACCCAATTGCGGCTGCTTGCTTCGAGAAAATCTATCATTATCCTTCAATAATCCTTCTTGTCGTTCACGACTCAATTAAATTGGATAAACGATGATGGGCTTGCAAGCTTTATACTTGTTTAGCATATCATCGAGCGTAATCGTACGCGATACGAACATCTTTTACATCTTATTTTTACTCTTGCGTTAACGTGTTACGGATAATATTGCCAATATCGATCATAAATTTTTTATATTGTAACTAGATTTTATGAGTTTTCTTATTGAATCAATCGAATTGACTATTACGTAGCGTAGATTATTGCCTAGGTAAACCTTGAGGAACGATCTTGTTATCAAAAACATTCTTCAGCTTCTCGAAATCGTTGATTTTTAAATTGTAAGTTAAATAATGTTCTTTCGAATCAGCGTAAATACTTCCGCCGACTTGATTCAAGCAGTGATATTTAAAATCGACGCGACGTTTTAACGAACAAAGCTAAGCCACGTGTACTTCAATTACGATATACTATAGCCAATCTTTTAATGGACCATTTGGGCATATTACAACAAATTTTGCTACTAGTCGTTCGTTTTGTCTCGTGATGTGTATACTTTGGTAAAATTCAACCGGGCCTCGGTCTTCTTCCACGGTAATTTACCTACGAATAATATTAATAAATCGACAAGTCACATGTCGTAGATTATAGACTTCTTGTTCGTAATTTCGTAATTTTTCATCAAACGAGACAATCAAATAATTTATAATTTGTAAAATTTACTTATGAAATTTCATTTATTTCGTTATTAAACTTGTGAACGCGTTATGCAGGATATTTGTCATATCGATATTAGTGACTTGTAACTTGCGATTTCGAAACTTTCCATTAACAATATTAATTCGATCGTACGGCAGGACTCTGCCGACGTATATCACAAATTCGATGCTTTTCATCGCCGCTTTTATCGTCTATGTATTATTTCATTCGCGTCATACGTGCCTTATAATAACATATAAAATTCCAAATAAAATAAAATTTGCGAAAGTTTCAGATTTTTATATCGAATTAATTATATGGCGTTGTATACGGCACTTATATCGTAACTTGCATGCCTTGTTTTTTCGCAAATTGCCTACATATGACAAACAATGGAATAGTTGATGGTTGTTGAGTTTCCAGAGGTTCGCTACTATGCAATTATGGTTTATTAATTTGAGAAACAAAGTAACAAGACTGGTTACAGAGGAAAAAGGAAGTTAAGTTCGTAAGGAGCATTAGCGCTAGAAAATAATTACTAGCCTTCGTCTATATTTTATACAAAGTGTCTCAAAGTTTCACGCAGCACTAAGGTATCGTGTTACCAATTATACTGTGCTATCATAGTTACTAATGATATCATTACCACCAACGCAGAAAAACGCAAGGAAATGTTTTTTATGGCGTTAGAACATCCTTTACGCTGCCTCGATCTACAACTTTCTTGCGAACTGCAAATTTATGTACTCGTTCCCCTTTAAGAGGTTGAAATTTTATAACTTACATGCCGCACGGTATGTATTATGCGCAACCTTATACGAGTAGACATAAATATTTCGACGAAAACAGCGAAATTGTTCGAACTCGCCTTAAACATTCAATTAAAAATAAATGTAATATCGTGATGTAATATGTTTACAAAGAGTGGACAATAGAGATGTTAATCAGACAGAAAAAGACGATTGTTGATTAACTTGAACTATTCATACCAAACGTACAGAAAACAGCGCAATCCACACTCTCTCGGCAACGCCACTAGCAAACTCTGTCTCCGCTCAACTCGCACTCGGCTTCTCGACTCGCACTCTGGCCGTTGTCGCATCCTATTGCCTTTTTCCTAGGCCCACCGCACACGTGTTCTGCAGACGCTCGTAGCCAGGGTCACGTAGGTCTTTTCCACGAAACTATGCACTTGAAAAGACCGATGGGCCCGACGGCGCCTCGGCTCTCGCGACATTGTTCATAGTTCGCCCGATATTTCTTAGGCCTTTCGTCCACGATACTACATAAATAATAATCACTAGCTATTACTCGCGAAGGACTGTGCAAATAAGTAAACGAATAGCGAAATAGATAATTTTGTATCGTGGAATAATCGTAAAAGATAAATACGATCATTTGGAATCTCAGATATCTACTCACATACATTGTACCGTGTAAAATGTATTAGTTGTATCGATCATCGAAATTGAAAATGTCAACCGAGTGTCTAAAACTTATATAACGTATTATTCGATGGCAAGAACAAGTGGAAAAATCTGTAACATTTGAGAAGTGGTATAAACATAGAAAAGATAATGAAATATTTTTATTTGTACTTGAAGTAAAAGTCGAACCTTTCGGATTAAAAGAAATTAGTCGTTCGATTATTTAATTCGTTCAACGATAAAATTCGCTACTGATAGCAATATTCTCTTAACGTACGTTCTACTTTCGATTACATAGTACGTTACTACAAACCCTTTACAATGTCCTATTCGTCGTTTGATGTATCAATTGGAAAATCGTTAACAAGGATTTTAATCCAATACAATAAATAAACAAAACATTGTTTATAAAAATTCATCGCTTGCAGAATCTGCGTACTAATAAGAAAAGCGTGTAATAGACGTGGCACGATCGATTAATTATACGAACATAATTATACTAAATACAGATAATCCAAGTAATTTCGTTGTTAACTATTGCAACAGGCAGACTGTTATCCTAGTCGTCTGAAGATTAATCTGGAAACCAAGATCCTTCTCAAAGGATTTAATTACAGATGTAACACCTAAGGATAATCGTTTAACGCGTAGTTATATTTGCAAATTTCTATACGACGGTGTTCCTTCGCATTACACTAACGTAGATACGAAACGACTCTTTATCGATCATTTACGAGATTTCATGATAAAATCGAATTAGTTACAAAAACATGTCACTCTTTACCGCGCGAAGATGAACAAAAATATAAAAATATATCAAAACTTCTAACCTTTCCGGACAATCCGATACTTTGCTACTAAGAAACGATTACCCTTGTCGTTGCATTTTTCATACCGTTTTGCGTAATAACACGCAACCCTGTTGCATTTGTCGATATCATACTAACAAAAGATTTATTACGGAAAGTTGCGCTTAAAAAACAGGGATGTTTAAAAAGCACTCGCAATTTCCTGTCCGCGTGAAAAATTCAATGTTTTATTTTCTTCTTTGTCTCTCAAGTATGGATCGATCGAAGCGGATCGGTCCCGCCAGGAAACATTACGTGGCTCGTGTCAGACAGAGAGACGCGATACGGTCCTGAGAACGCATCGGCCCCGTGCATATCTCCGTTAACCACGCTTTTCTCTTTCCGTCTTTTGTCGCGATATTCGCGAAGCGGTGTTAACAAAAATTAATGATCCGGCGTGGCGCTTAAAAATTTTTACAAACCGTAACTAAAACGAACGTGAATGCATGCGAAGAGACGTACGAACGATTCGAACGGTCGGCTATTTATTCACCGATACATGCTTCCACTTTAATTCGATATGCTGCTGCAAGCTTCAATTTCATAGATGAAGATTCTGATTAAAGAACGGAAAAGGGATGAAACTGGCGGCGGTCGCTCTTGCCTTTTGCTCGTTGCTCGATCGAGGCTAATAAAATCGAAATGTAGTTGGTTAAGGTCGTTAATTAAGCAACGAGTACCCTGTCGTTAATAGTAGGGGACATTGAAATTGATATTCGAACGAATAGCGTTCGTTATTTTTATGTTAGAACAGTGGAATTACGTGCTCGCGTGAAAAGATGAAATATCACCTGATCATACTATTGATTAAATTCTGCTGTTAAGTCTGTTAATGGAATTAAAGCACTATTCAGTGTTAAAATGTTATAAAGCATAAATTTTTAGTTTAGCTATTACCATGCTGTACTATCAATTTTTACTATTATTATATTTATATTATAGAATAGAGTTATTTGGACTTTTTAAGAATGGCACAGGAATCACGGATTTTATAATTAACAATTTCATGGATTTCTAAAACTCAAGACTTTCGCGAACTACATATGTAGGACATTAGAGCTCTCAACTCGAAGAACTCGAAGAACTGAGAAAACTTTGACATATCAGGATTGTTAGAAATTTTGTGGAATCGTTGTAAATAAAGCAACGTTGTTGCTTTTGTTAAATACGTTTTGTTATCCACGAGTAAGCAAATAAAATCAAAAAGTAAAATAAAAATCGAGCTATTAGAACTGCGTGAGAACCTCGATATTTACGAAAATGATTTTCGTAAAGTACGAGCATGCGCTGGCGGTAATACCGTGTCACACTCGAGAATAGCCAGATCCTTATAAAGTATATCAGTCGATAGAGAGACTTTTTATTCCTACGTTTTAATGCTCTTTTGATGCCGACAAGGGCGGACTTTTTTCAAAGGACGAACAAAGGAATTCGTAATTCACGTTGGCTAGCTCGCGCTATGCCACTGACTTCCGGACACTCCCACCTATCATTCAAACAGACGTTTTACGCGGGGTGTGGGCATCCGTTTTAAAAGCAACTATACTTCCGAGTTTCGTTATAAGGTATACGGTTTTATGTGCACGATAACGTGTACCAACATTCTGCATTTATACTTGTCGGGTTAACATTAGGATTTAAGGCGCGTAACGATTCTTCGTTTGAATTAGCCATTGTTTTACAAGACAGAGAATATATTTACACGAATAAACAAGGTTTTACCAATATTATGAATAATGAATTTTTATAAATGATATGATTGATTAACAAATGATAAATTAAATTATTAATTAGATTAAAGAATAATAAGTTTTATCGAACAATAAAAGAAACGAATAATATATCTTACGATTTACTAATTTAACGAATAATGAAAATTAACGATTGATAAATTTACAAATATTGAATTTAATTTACGCTACAAACAATGATCCGGGGTTCAAACGAATCCACGGTCAACGGGAAAACTTTAAACAATTTTTATAACACAAAAAAAATACGTTTGCTGAATCACTCGGAAAAAATTACTCGATGTATCACTTTCCAAGGCGATCACACGAAACCCTCCCTGATTAAAATCTTTTTCGTAATACGACTGCATTTGTTTGTTATATTCTCGCTGGAAACATCGAGAAGGTTCCAATCGTTGTTGCTAGGCAATATCTGTCAAAAGTTTGTTATATACTCCTTGGAAACATCGAGAAAGATCCAAACGCCGTTGCTAGGCAGTTTCTGTCTGGAGATTGATTCCTCATACAACGTGTGTCCCATTATATCGACATCTCTAAAGTACAATTCTATGTGATTTCTAGGGAGAACAAAACAACCAATCCACACCTTCGTCAGGCAAAACGTTTATCCCGTGACCGTGGCTACGTTCAGCGACCAGTTGTCACCTCGAACCCACTTTCGCTTTTCACAAATGTCAAACAATTACAGATGACAATTACTTAATTACAGTTATGATAAAATCTGGGCTAAAGCATTAAAAGGCCTCCTCAAAATTGCATAGGGAAGGCTCCGGTTTTCATTTCATCTCCGACATACTTATATTGGTCTTACTTAACGCTACTTTTAATGTATCTAATCGCTTCCTATGCTTCCTGATAATATTTCCTATCCGCTTTTCTTCGTTTCTTCTTCGCCATTCTTCGCAGATATAATTTTAGTCTAAATCATATTTGAGGCTATTATCGACGTTATCGTCGAAATTATAATCGACCATTCCAAATCTTTAGCAATGCGGATGTTCACGCAAATTCACACTTTTATGAACGCAATCAAGGAAACGGTACGTGAGCAGAGATTTGTTCCATTCTCTAAACCTTAAAATTTTGGATATTTTTTTTAGATCTTACGTAGACTGTAAGTCTTTATCGTAAATATAGTTGTATGGAATAAAAGTAACGACGTAAAACTTATTTCGTTCAAATGCAACATTATACATTAATGGTACACTTTAATAACGTTTTCGTGTGTTTTCACGTAATTTTTAATTATATGCGAAATATTCAAAGAGACGTAGGAGGAGGACATTCTGTACGTGTTTATCGTGTAAGGATAATAAAGGAAATTGAACGTTAGTTAGCCAGTACAAAAATAGGTATAATTAGGAAGCCGGTATAACGAGCTTAAAAACTGAAATATTTTCCATATTTTTTTAGGTAACTAACTGAAACGGGTCTTTCCTTACGGAGGCTAATTACGAGTGTAGCGTATTTATATAGTAAGGATTTAGTATCAAAAAGTTTGAAAGCTTGGAACAAGATTTTATTACTTTCTAGAAGGAAAACGTATATTCGACCAACATACATACGTGCGATTGCGTGCTGTATGTATTTACGTATAATAATTAACAAGTAGCGTTACGAACGGATTACTAGTTAATAATCGTTAAGTATAAAAGCTACTATTTTGCTATCTTTTTTCTATATATTTTCTACAATTACCTTCAGCTGTTCTACTACTATTTTGTTATTGAAAATTGTTTTTCTATAAAAACCGAGAAACGTGACTTGTGATTTTCGTTTTTCTACTCTTCGTACGTGAAAGTTCTTAGCTCACAGTGAACGTTTCATTCAAAATTCATACTTTAATTGGTAATAGCAAACGAACGATGTTCCCTCATTATTCCATACACTTCGATTCTACGTTATACGTTGAAAATGGTAACTGCTATTTATCCGATTTGGCAAAAATGAAACGGCAGTTCTGGTGGAATCGAAGTCGAGCATCCAACGTAAGATATAAATATTTTAGGCGCGAGTTGTTCCGCTAGAAAATGGCGATTGTGGATTAACAGGTCGGTAATCGAGAAAAGTCCTCGTGATATTGAGACACGACGTGCATTTAGACTCACGGCGCGGTAGCTAACGACGTTTAACGGTAAACTCGTAGTTGTACAGTTGATTTCGCGTAATGCCACGTTAGCCGCAATATGGAAATCCGCGCTGCGTGAGGATAATACCCTGTCATATTGTGAGTGCCGCATAATATCATATTGCAAAACATTACAACGCAGGTGTGTGCATGTAGGTGAAACACGTTGTCGGGCTATTCAACCAATCTCTTCGCTATCCCTCTCTCTTCTTCCCTCTTATTTCCTTCCGTCGGAATTTTTGCTTTCCCCTTATTAATCGCGGCAACCTTCTTGCCGTCGCGTTAATAATTATCACCTGGCTGACCACGTGGTTTTGTTTCGGATTCTACTTAGCTTTTCCTTTGAAACTCGAATTATGATTCGAAAAGGGAAAGAGAGAAGGTAAAACACGGAGCTGAAGAAGCGACGCTCCGGCCGGCCCGTGAAATAAAAGGATCTCTTTTGAACAATTAGCTTCCGGCAGATATAAATATTGAGACAGCATTAACCGAAGAACTTTCTTTAGCATCGCGCGAAATATAATCAAAGGAAGGGAAATTGAAGGAGACTCGCGCCAGGGATGAATACTGCTTTCTGTCGTTTCCATGTAAATAAAAGATAAATTAGCATACGATCTAGTTATAGTTATAACGTTAATTAAAGAACTTGAATGGATAACGTTCGCTTTTTTTTTTTGATATTTTACATTCGTCTCGGATCGGTCAGTACATCGTATAATGCAATACAAAATTTGCGCGGTAAAAGTAGAATTAGAATTACGAACACAATTTAATCTATTCGTTTTAAAGTTGAAAAATTTGAGAAAAGGATATGGTTGATTAAAAGAATGACGTTGTTGCAGCATACGATTTTAATTACCATTGAGATATGACTTTTAATCGCACGTATTTCTTATTGTCGTTTATTCTATTTATATCGCTATTTCATTGTTCGTCTTTATCGTTACTACTCGGTGATTGAAATTTCTAGCGCTCTAATCGATACGAACTACTATGTATTTGATTGATTTGTTGTAACAGATACAAAAGGAAGCAGTATCAGTTACGGTCCGGTTAAATTAATTCTGAGAATCCTACACATGTAACGTGCTCTAATTACTACAAATAATATTATTAGAATAGATTATTAAATCGTCCAAATTAATTAACTTATTGACAGATTTAACAATCACATTTAAACACTGCTGACGCGATTCAACGATGTAATATCACATTAATCGAGCGATTCGAACAATGAAAATTCATGGAATCGTCAAATCGTTACAGTTAGATGATACAGTTATACTGTACATGTGAATGTGTGCGTAAGCGTCAGAGGGCGTCCAGGTCTCAGTTGAGACAAAAGACGATTGGAGCCTGTTAGAAGAATCTAGAAGAGTCGGTTGACAACAAGCGTGCGTGCAAGAAGGTTATCGAGGTCTTCGGAGTGTAATATATAAGTATAGCTGTTGTGTGCGAAATAAAGTGAACTATTTGTATTTCCGAATCCTCTCTATACCTTAACAATTTCGTAAAAGTTCGTATATACGCGTGCAATTAATAACGATGAATATTGTATCGAATACTAACTATGTAATATAAATTATAGTTGAAACAATTGAATTCCCTTTTTTTAAAAAACCGAAACGATAGAACGTACAGGTCAACTCGGAACTTCTGAAACGTAATTGCATTTTACCAATATAATCAATCGAAAGTTAAACTATTTTAATCTTCGGCAGTACAATGCTGTTCGTTTTCGTCGAATGCGAACTTGGAGATTACGAAGCGATCGTGAGTACAGACAGATCGATCGTAATCTGACTACGAACTTCTGTATTCGTCGCATAAATCTAGCTTATCTACCAAGCCGCGGTACAGTCTCCACGCCTTCTTGTCCGGCTAGTTTTTGTTTTAACCCGATACGTTCATCCCTTTCTCCGACGATACATACAAACACTTGTCTTTTAACTTTTACTATCTGTTATATACATCGGCCAAAGAAAAGAAGTACTACTACTACTACAAATACTAAAAGCGAGCGTAGTGACAAAGTAGTAACAAGAATGGCTTCCCGGGCTCTGGATAGTCCAGAGGATGGGGAGTCATTGGTACTTGCCCTCTTCTATGGCAGTTTGCCGGTCCTCTTCGGCTCGTAACCTCTTCTTTCTTCGGGCGCAATGCCCGCTGAAGTTTCATGTAAGCTCGAGACTTTCAAAATCGCAAACCAAAAAATAAAGTATAAAGGTGAAATAAAAACATAAATCGCGGAAGCTGATCCGAGTGCACATGGATGAACAACGATCATATAGCGATCGTTGTCCGTTTGCATTTGCATGCTCGAGCAATATTAAAGTTCGTTTCGAAAACTACTCGCGATCACGACCGCGAAATTAAAAAAATCGACGGGCAAAGCCAGAGACGATGACATGTTTCATTGGTGCCAGCTATACCGTCGATTATTCGAATGAAATTCCCTGAAACAGGTTGGTCACTCGAAAACGCGTCTAACCGATCAGAGGTTCACCTCCACAGCGTGGTTACGCTTAATCGTGTAGCTAATATTACCACGAATTGTGATTGTATTGATACGTCTCCGCATTTTTCGTATCTTAAGTTGTAGCGAATGAGAAAAACGACGCAATTCCACAGCCTAACCACACACATACACAATATGGAAAATACGTCGTGCACGATACCCTAACACATGGTCAGCAGCTGAGAAATTTTTGCATTAATTATAGTCATCGTGCCCAATGTCTTTTTCCCATTCAAGTAACACCTGAGCACGTGAATGACATCCTGACAATGGGCACGGCAATTGTTAAATCTGAAAATCCTAATCTAAAAGCATGATTAGTTTGTCTCATTTGTATTTAACGGACTAACGTCCTTTGATTTTACATTTTATTACTTCGTTTTGGATTATAATAACTCTGCTTTATTAATTTAATAAATTACTGAAATTTTAATATTATCAAAAAAGTAACATTAATTGAAAAAAGACTAAGACTCGATGAAATAGAATAATTGTCTCTAAATGCATTACCAAGATAGAAATAATCTTCGGCAATCTCTTCGTCAAAGCACATTTCCAAAAATGCAGAAACAGTGTTACGACCGTTCGCGGAGAGACGCGGTCGCGAGAAAAACGCGTCAGCGAGAGGCGTAAATTCTCGCTACGATTCGGTGAATCGACGCCGCGAAGTAGTCGTTCCCCTGTTTCGGTTAAGATAACAGAGGTGGTTAAATGAATATGACACAGTAGTAAGTTATATTTCACCGTTTATTCCAACAACTTATAACGAAGACAGTTACGCTGATGCGTATGTACGAGATGAGTGAGTGACTGATCTGCGGGTGTGTATACCCGGTGGAAGGACGTTGACCGTTCGAAGGATGTAAAATCAGTACTGTCTTGGGAGACGATGCTGTGTCGGAGGAAAGCTAAGGATGGGTGTGTCTAGCGCACGGGACCATCGGATTTGTTCGTGACGATTTTAGTTAGGAGAGTGAGGGAGTAGGCTTCGTCGTTAATTGGTTAAACGAAGGGTCTTAACCGCCCTCGAGAGAAAGTGGTTAGTGGGAGGAAAGTTGCAGCGTACGTGAGAAAAACTAACTTTCCATTTTCAGCTGTGGTAGACAATAGTCTCTAGAAATTCCTCGGAACCAGATGTTTGTTTCGTTTGAAGGACCTTTTCTAGGAAATCTATGAGATTTATGGAAGGTACTTGAAACTATGGAGGATACGCTGCGAGTATCCGAAGACATCTGGTTGCCATATTGCCCGCGGTGTGTGGCCTGGGCTAGGTAGAGTGTTACGCGACGTAACAAACAGTGTTCAAAATTATTGCTTTGTTTCAAAAATCTGCCTGTCGCGAAGTTTCTTCTTGCACATAAAATTTCACAGATTCTTGTACGGAAAAGAAATAAATTTTAATTCATATTTTAAATTCTACTTACGTTTATAGTATCTGAAGTCAAACAAAAGAATGTGATATATTACAATTAATATTGTCACAAAATGAATGTATCGTTTATTGCATGTATCGTCATTATCATTGAGTAAAAATAGCATCTTTCATTCCAACGAAATCGGAGGGCATCCGATTTTTCCTTCGGTACCTATTATTTATACTAAAATTCATTGCTTAAGATTAAGTGTATTTATGTCATACAAGTATATTCGTCTAGATATTTGCCTTTTGCAAATATTTATACTGAATACTATTATACATATTTGTCAGTACCACGAATATATTCTCAAATTTATATGTTTAAACTAATTATTAAAAAATTAATGATTATAATCGCGATGTGTAAGAAGACCTATCCTGAACTAATAAATAAAGCTATGAAAAAAAATGTTACTACTCACGGGTGTAAAAAATACCCGCGGTCACTATGCTCGCAAAAAATTCCACATAATACAACCAGTCACCCGTGCCGATTCGGACCTTTCATCCTACGACATGATTGAGTGACCGGAGGAACAAAAACGCATGCGACTCACCATTAGAAGCGGAGAAGCGGAAAACGTTCCCATCGACACTGCATTATCTCAGCAAATATCATTTCAAGGACTAACATCAGGCAGGAACTGTCGAAAATCCAATGGTGGAAATGGAGGTTATGAAAAATCTGTTACAAAACAAAACACGATAAGTGATCGCTGATTATTTGGAATGTTGGAGATTGTGAAAAATGGAAATTTATTACACTCGTAACATTAGTAATAATAAAGATTGAAATTCTAATAAACATCCATAAATGTAAAAACTTAAACTCTAATATAAAAGTTTAAAATCTAGAAATCAGAAGTCTAACGATTTTTTAAATATATTAGTCATTTGTTTTATAATTTGGTATTAAGACTTTAACACTTTTTTTATTTTAATAGAAGAATAATCTTAGAAAACCCTAACCTATGAAATTTTGAATCAAATTGTATTTCTTAATCAATAGTATTCAAAGCAAAATATACAGAATACACATAATTCAAGTAAGATATGTGAAGTTACTTACATTCTTGGCTTTTGAGCCACCGTTGGAGTATTCCTAAAAAGACAAAGAAATTCAAGCTGTGATATGTCTATAACAAAACAGAAAATATCATTAATATTGTTAATACACAATAATAAGCATGGAAATTTAACAACAATAAAGACTAAACTCTAATAAGTATATAAATTGAAACTCTAATATAAAAGTTTGAGAATAAAACATTCACTGATTTTTGATACGTATCAGACAGTTTTATTGTACCTTAATGTTAAGATTTTAAGACTTTATTTCAATTAAAAAGGACATTTACAGCTTTCTAAATTATCAATCGTTTTATTGTATAATTAACAATATTTCAAAAAAAATATAATAAATAGAACAAATTGAAATACAATATGTAAAACTACTTACATTCTTGAGCTCCTGCAGAGGCTTTGTTTTCTTGATGCACTGACTCTAGTATCGAAAAAGAATGTTCAAAAGAATATAAAATAAGACCACATTACCACGACCGCAAAAATTATAACCGGCGAACAAGAGCTCTAATGTCGCGTGGAAAATTGTTTGATAAAATTTTACTACTTTCGCGTGTGATTATTTAATTGAATTTAATCAAAACGACCGTGATTTGAAAATATTGAAAAATACTTTTGCGGAGCAAACACTGACTCTACAAACCGCATTGCACGCGGTCACAAATATTCCCTAAAAATAAAGTTGTTTATGGGTGGGGTGGGGTGGAATGGGGAGTAGAAAAGAAGCGAAATATTGTTTCGATGTTTTTCTTCTTTTCTCTATCGAACGTTTATTTAGAAAATACTGCTACTTTTCTTTTACGTATGAAAAATATTAATTTAAAATTATAAGATATTCCTCGATATCGAACAAATGTTTTTACGAGTACCATGAATGCAATGTAAGCATTTGCAAGAATTATACTATGAATGTTCGTTACTAGAATATGAGATATACACTCCACTAATACACTATAATCCCGCGTTATAAACAGTTGAAAATATTTGCAAGAATTCGAAAGTTCACAACTAAATATACTTAAATAATACTACAGAAACGCATGCGAAATCTTGTTTTAAAGTACTTGAGTTTAGTTGCGCGTCACCTCTATCAAAGGAACATATGTTACGAAGTTAAACGATGGTAGAAAATATAGTAATGAATAATGCGAAAAATACACTAATGAAAGTAATAAAGAACCGATGCCACCAATAGGTTTTAATACGTTACAAACCTGACGCAACGTTATCCACGTTATCGGTACGAAATGAGACGACTAAATGACTCCTTGTACCTTAGTTTCGCATAGCAACTTCCAAAGTGGCGATGGAAGGGGGGACACACGAGCCGGTGGCACAAGCAGCTAAGCAGTTAACGATTACACGTTACTAGACAAAGAAATGTATACATCAACAAAAACATTCCTATTCTACGGAGAACTTCCTTTCGAATTACGCAGCAGGAATCTTTCGAATTGCGCAGCACGACTCTTTCTCTACACCGATATTTACAAACATCGTACAATAATTCGTAGCCCTACTGGCAACATCACAGACACATTTGTCTAACTTATTACCTTAGTTACTTTATAATCTTAATTTCGTTAAAGAAAGCAAGATTGAAACAACAGCATGCAGAAAATGAAAAATTACTTAAAATTACCGGTCGGAAATGACCCGCAGAAGAAGGGTTAAGCGCTTTTTAAGTGCGTATTCGCTGTTAATACTAATATAAAAATAATAAAAGAGGAAAGTTATTTATTCCTAAGCGAAAAATGTGGCAAGAGAATAATTTTCTCACGATTAAAAATTTGAAGTCCATTGATATTTTCTCTATAACATTTTTATTATCACGACATAGTATCTGAAATTTTGACCAATCCAATGATTTTTATTCTTAGAAATATCTTGAATACGGAGAATTAAGAAATGTACAGTGAAGGATGTAAATAATGAAAATAAATTATGGCGGAGGAATCAACGAAGGAAAGTTATTTCGCTAATTATTATACGAATGAATATTCAAAATGTCGCGCAACGACTACTAAACTATTTAATAAGCACTAACCTTACAGGGCTAGTCAAATGACTGGTTTAAAGATCTAATTTAAAATTGTACATTTATCGTTATTTCTTTTGTTCATCTAAGTTTAGATGAATTCTTATATTCTCCGATTAATTGATTTCTCAACTTTTAAAACCAGTTATGTGACCGGGCCTGATGACATTAGTGTCAAAAGCCAGCCTGAAATTTTATTCAATTTCTGATCTTCGGCTGATTTTCAGTATTTTGCCACCGACCTTTCACCAGCAATTAGATTTGACAAACAAAATGCAATGTAAGACTTGCCAACGTTTAGGCCATGTGGCTTCTAACTGCAACAGACTGCCGCAGCGTTAAATTCAACGATAAATTATGATCCAGAGGAACGTATTAATCCAGATTCCAGAGGATAATACAAATCAACCTTGTTGCGTGTGGTGTAAAAATTTTGATCATCCTGTTCACATCAAGATTGCTCTCAACGCTTATTATTAGTGTTAAAATGCCGATAGCAAAAGAGAATTTGGAATATTAACGAAGACCGAAACAAATAAATACGATTCGTTCGTGAAACAAGTGATTCAAAAATTACTTGCAGTCAAATTCCATCGAATAATAACTAGATAATTGTCCTAACCTCTGTATTCCCTTATTTCATCGCGATATATTTGATGGCTAAATATGAACCACAACCCTAATACTGTCCTTGGAGAAACGGCTAAATACTACAATACAAAGCTCAAACTCTAAACTTATAGGGGAAATCTTCACGTTTATACCGCAGCAACATAGCTCAATAGTGAACCGGCTCCTCTCACTTCACTAAATAATAGGGCGACGGTCCCCTAGACGAGTCAAGTAACTCGGCGGTAAGAACAGAGCATCGCTTGCAGCATTCAAGATTTTCAAGAAGCCAATATGAAGCTAAATCTGTATATCCATTATTAAGAGGGGGGGGGGTTAAAGTTTATTCGTACAAAAAAAGGCGTGTTTTGTGAATTTTTTCTGACGATACAGTTAAAATTTCTTTTTTAAAAGCAATAGTACATTAAAGTATGACATTCGAAGAATATTGCATAAAATTTTCGTTTGGGTCTGCAATTTTATCAAGATAAAGAGACCAAAGAGATAAAAGTATGTCAAGAGTAATATATTACAGATATGGTGAGGAAATTCGGTCTTGAGGATGCGGAAATTGCAACTACCCCATTGAAAGCAAAGTTGTTTTGATAACAACCCGAAGGAAAGTCATTGGTTATTCGCCAAAAGGGGCTGACGTTACTGTTACGCCATGCGGCTTACCATAGGTCATATTCTTAACTGTCGATCGCAGCACTATAATGTCGCAGACGGATCGTCGCGTCTGCCCGGCAAACAAACATTGTAGTGGCAAGCGCATGGTTCATTAAGCAGGGCGACTTCCAGAAACGTCGACTCGTGGCCGTTATTTTACCTCGCGTAAAAGAATGTGGCGTGATCCGAACGTAGTGGGGGTCGCCTTCCAGAAAAAACGAAAAAAAATCGAAAGGCGTTCAGAACTTTTCGAGAAGTCGAACCGTCAACACATCTCATATGTCGCGCATTATTTATCAACCAAACGCAGTTACATTTTTTTTTGTTCCATTTATATCTTTCTAGTTAATAAGTTGTTGAAATAAACATTATTTGTGTTAATTCCGTGGAATTTCATTGAACTACCCTTATTATCATAATCGAAATAAGGGGATCGATCAGTTCGTGGCGTCGATTATTTAATCGTAACGGGAACTTACAACTCTCGTTGACGTGCTATCTCGCGATCGCGTCTCTCCGCGAACGGTCGAAACAGTTACCTTAAGGGAACGTCTAACATTGGTCTGTGTTTCAGGGATATTGGTGATGATATAACAGGATATGTCGACTCCGACTGGCGGGGGGGGGGGGTGTGATGTTGATGATAGAAAATCCAGAACTGGCTTCATATTCAAACTATCGAATGGTGCTATATCATGGGAATCTAGAAAGCAAAAAAGTGTAGCAATTTCCAGCACCAAAGCAGAATACATGGCGCTAACAGAAGCCACTAGAGAAGCCGTATACTTGCGACGATTTCTATGCAAGTTTGATATGATGGCTGAAGAAAGAGCAACCGAAATATATTGTGACAACCTGAGTACAGCCAAATTAGTCCAAAATCCAGTATTCCATGGTCGCACGAAACATATAGACATCCGCCATCAATATATTCGTAAGATTTTCCAAAAAGGAATCATTGGAATTCACTATATGTTAATTTACTAACGAAAAGCTTGGGCAAGCCAAGTGCTCATATAATGACCATTGGTTTGACGAGCATTCGAATTCCGATGAGAGGGGGTGTTGAAAATTACAACGTGAGTTCGTGCTCGCCATCCATATGCAGATGCGTTAATTATAAGAAATAGTAACTAAAGGGTGATCCTAGTTACATTCGATTAATTTAATCGATATGCTTAAGATGCCTTTTTGTTTTTATCCCTAGTTTTTGTAAGCGCGTGCAATAACGGTTTTTTGGCTCAGAACAGTGTGATAGATTTATCCATTCAATAAAATAATAACTATTGTCATCTTACCTCTGAGTATAGAAATAACGACAAAAAGTCATGTCTTCGATTTTGTAAACAGCAAATTTACAAATATCTATCTTTCTGCAAAAGTTGATGATTTCTGACGCACAATGGTGAATGGATTTCTTATCGTGTATGGCTTGTGTTTGTTTGCACATTGTAATTCCTATTTTTATATTGGACTTTTGATCGAGGTATTCATTATCAACGCTCATGTATGTATATTGTTGTGTAAAAAATATTGGATGTTCAACTACTGGTGCCAGAAATGCATGGCTTCTTTTGGTTGGTATGAGGTATACTCGCACTATATCCCATGCCGAATCTGTTAGCAAAGGTACAATTATTTTAAAGAAAACATTACTTGTGACAGCGAATACAGTTAGCCTTGATATATCTAGAATGAATTAATAATTTTTGTATTTCGTTTCTATTGCTGTGTTATACAGGTGATGTCATAATGCTTTCTTATAATTTTCGATAAACAGTACATATTTATAGCGTTGAATATTTCATCGAATGGAATCTGTTAGTAGTCTCTCTTTAGTGGTATTCATCATATATTCGTCAAGTTCTACTCTTACTTCATCGGTTAATTTAATACTGTCGTATTTTATAATTTTGCGTATGAGCGCGATTTGATTTGCAACTATAGTTTTTAATTCGCTTCGTCTCTTCTTCGATCATTTTCATTCGATCATTCAATTATCATTGTTAATTTAACGCTAGCTATCGCCACTATAATACGAATGGCCTGTATACATATTAAATAAATTATAATAAATAACTTATTATTTTTAAATACACCTTGTCTTATTTATTTACACTTTCCTTTGTCTTACGACCTACATCCGCCTTGACTTACGCATTGTTACGTAAAATTCGTGATATAAAAGGAGAAGCTGAGCAATAGCTTAACTTGACTGTCCTTGAAATAAAGTAAAACTCGAGCGAGAACGTAAAATATTTATTGCGGGCGATCGCAACCGCGGGTTCGACCTTTTCGCAATCTACTAGTGATAAAAAGTTCGCGTACAACGCAAATAGCGTGCAAAAGAACGGTATAGAGCATAGAGCGTAGGGTATAGCAGCGTCGCAGAAAAAGAAAAATCAACAGCTTACGAACAACGATACAAATGATCATGGAAGTGCGTTTCTGCTCCCCGGTGTGTTCGGACTATGACGATTTGTCTTTCTGATCTTTCCGACTCGACTGTCGCACCGTTGACTCGACCGTCGGCCTTAAATTGTTTCGCATTTTCTAGAGAACGGACGCTTGAAACTACGTGCTTGCGGTACATTCGATAGCCAGGACAGAGGGATTATTCGTGAGCCTGTTTTCGCCCTGCGAGACGAGAAAATTATTCCCTGATGCAATTGTACGCGGTTTTATGTAACTTTGATTCTATGCGTGAACGATATTTAGCACAGAGGAGACGGATTAAGATAGGTTCCCATAGGTTCCCACGTAGCTAAAATAAAGCAAAAGTGCGCGAAATTAACGGATGACAATGGACAAATTTCTTGGACGATCTACGTTTATTACGGAATGGTTGGCTGCGAGAACCGATATCTATAACATTTAAGTTGTCCGAGAGAGTTTCACGATAAAGGAACAGATCTCTGCCGATACTCTCTATCTAACTATCGTAGCAGATCTGCGTACTTTTGCAAGGTTCTCCCAATTAATACAAATTTCTAACTACCGTAAAATCGAGATATTATACGTCGTAAAGCAAAGATGAGGACAGTGGCGATGACCTCGGAAACGCGAAAAATATCTCAGAAGATAGAATTTTGATGACGCAAACAACAAATGTTCGTGATGGTTTTCCCAATAGCGATTCTGATTCCCCCTTGACGTGTCTGCTCAACGCTACTTCCGGCATCGTGATAACCACCGTAAGACCTAGGACGCCATTACAGCCTCCATTACATCGTATATGTCCTTCTCGCTGTTGATGAAAATCCTATTTGTTAAATTAGACGTTTTCTCGCTTTTAGACAAAGTAAACCGCGTTTCTCACAGGTGTTCGGCAGATGGCGATGATGAGATATATAGTGCAACAAAGTGAAATTTTACGCGCGTAAATCTAACAGGATTATAATGTAACAGAAGCACAACAAAGAGGAAACTTGTGATGAAAAAGGAAGAATATATTACCAACGAAACTCTTTTTCTCCATTTTCTTTCGTGGAATTATATTTCACTTGCGAGTATTATAGCATGTCTGCCTTTGATACAAAAGTCATAAAAGGTTTACGTATCTACACGTATATTTACACTGTATGAACGAGCATTACAAGCATGCATTATCGACAAATAGATCCACGTTCGAGATAAGAGTTCCTCGTTGATTCTTTCTCATGGTATAAATAACGAGAAATTATCAGGAAGTATGTAATAACGTTACAGTAAAACTACTCGTATTTGTTAATTTTACACGCATGTATAACAGCTACAACGATAATCTTCGTTAAATCTCTCGTCGTTCGTCCAGTCGTATAATGACCGTCGGGTCGAGCCTGGGACGCTACTCCAGTCGCCGACGGGGCCTGGGGGCTCCGAAACCCCTGTGTCGTAATTTTCTTTCCTTTATTAACTTTATCCTTATTTTTAACTTAAGAATGCCCTTTTTCGTAGCCGGTCGTCATAATATCTCACAGTAAACCTTCCAAATATATCTCCTCATAAACCAACAAGACTCGCCAAGTCGTCAACAATCGACGTCCTTATTCTGTTTTGCTAATAGAATTTTTTTGGTTTTTGCAAGCGACTATCGTGCTAATTTATGAGCAATCGCTTTCTCCGCAATGTTTGCATTTTCCGAAGCTTCTGTTTGTGCAGCAGCTCTAGTGTTTTGTTCTCATGTTTTTGTTCGAGTTATTCTAGTTGGTGCATCAATATCAACAGCAAGTTTTGGACTGTTCATGCCTGCCTGTTCAAATGCCTCAATTCTTTTTTTTACAGATACCTTGATATATTGATCCAATAGAGAATTCGATTTATACGTGTTTCTTATTTCCTGGAATCCTGTAATTGTATTCTTTTCCCTCGGAGATGGTTTTGTTGGAGTATTAAGTATCGAATCTTCGCTCGATGTCATAGATCTGTTCTGCCGTTTTTGTCGTTTTTTAATTCCTTGTTTCTTAATATTTGCTTTAGACTTTTTCGCTTCAGGGGATGACTCATCTTCTGTGAGTAATTCATCAAACTCTTTGTTTGTCATCGTTTCTTTTATCTGCTGCATCTTATCCTGCAATGTTATTGACGACGATGATGTAAATTTAGGTTCATTATTTTTTCCTATACTACTAGTCAAGTTTTTATTAATTACTACAGTTTCGTTTAATTTTATTGGTGATAAAGATTCTAATCTAATCTTCTGCGTACAAGTAGAATTGATGTCCATCGTGGAATTCATAAGAGAAGTAAATATCTCAAGTGCATTCTCGCACATTGAAAGTTCTTCAATATCATTTCCTGTTGGTGCGATTACTGTATCATCAATAGTATTAGAATTTTTACTCTCCGTGTTTTCACTCTGTGAAAAAATTCTCTTTATATTACTATTTCTTGTTGTCATTGAAGACTTTAATGGTTCCATCTTTTCTGGCTGTATTGCATCTTCCACTATAAAAAGATGATCCTGTGAATGTATCTGTGAAGTACCAGCGATCCTCCTTGAAATTGTTTCGCTTAAAACATTCTTTTCTGTTTTACTATGTTTTGTAGGACCTTGTGTGTTTTTTTCATCTGAACTACTTCTACCCCTTTCATTTTTTTTAGATCGGTTTCCACATTTCCTCTAAAAATTTAGAATGTATTTAACAACGTTATAATAGTATCTATATGTCGGATTTGCACTGGGAGTAGGGTTGTGGGCGTCAAATGAATCTTCTCGAGAATTAGCCATTGGTACAGTACACACAGGTGTAGTTTATTGCAATGATAGAATAATTACAGTCTTGACAATTGATCACGGCGGTTCGGCACTCGCGACACTAGTGACGATGGTCTCAGGCACAATAACGAATCCGCGGCCAACGGGATGACAAAAGAACGTACTCACAAAGTCTAAGTCTGGTTCTTTGTTAGTAAAACGTGAAATAACCACTGATCGCGAAGATGTTACTCTTTAATCGATGAGATCGCGAGCGAGAATGCCTTTCCCGTTCCGATGATGCCGCAGAGGAAAACTATCACGGGGTGTGTCTAAGGACACGAGATCATCGGATCCGTCGGGTATAGCCCTCGTTCCGAAAGTAAGGGAAATTGGCGTCGCTGTCAATTGGTCAGTTTGGGACAAAGACTGTCTGTCCGTTTGGAAAATCTTAATTGCCGGCAAAACCCAGGTTTTATAGCGGGCCCTCGGGCTAACTGGACCTGTGCTGTGTACGTGCCTCAACATCAGGTATTCATTCTCCGAAGGAACCGTTGGAATGTTTTACTGTCAAGTACCTCTGTTGGTATTTCTTTTAATGAGGGTCATACTATAATTCCACACCTCTGTTAGGCGAAGCGCCCGTCCCGTTGACCGCGGCTACGTTCGGCGACGGATGGTCGCCTTGAGCCCAAGTTTATTATCACAAATCGCAAACAAGTACAATTGGGCAGGATGACGGCAAATTGTTTAATTACGACTGTAAACTTCAATTACAGTTTTACGGATTTTCCCGAAGTTCCAAAGGGAAGGCTCTGGTGTCCTTTCATCTCCGACATGTATATTCGATATATCTTTGGTAATCATTGCTTTAATCTCATTCTTTGATCTAGTACTCATATTTAAAATCTACAAATAAATTCTTTATAAGTATTTAATATATATGTCGGAGAAGCGTCAGGAGTAGGGTTGTGGACGTTTGATAAATCTTCATTGGAATTGGCCATCGTTGGGTTATAACGAAGGTACGGTCTGTTAATACGAGTATGGATACTACCGACTTGACAATCAACCGTGGCGGTTGGACACTCGCGATACTAGTGATGTTGGTCTTTGGTTCAATAACGAATCCGCGGTCAACGGGATGATAGATGTACGTGCTCACAAAAATCTAAGTTGGACTCTTTGCGAAAACGTGGAATATCCACCGAGCGTACAGACTCTAAGTAACTCGCTAATACGACCTCACGAGAGAATGACTCTCCGTCGCGATGATGCTGCAGAGGAAAGCTATGATGGGGCGTGTCCGAGGACACAAGATCATCGGATTCGTCGAGGATAGCCTTCGTTCAGAAGGTGAGGGAATTTGGCGTTGCTACTAATTGGTCAATTTCCATATCGGTGGTTAGAAAAAGATGCTAGCCGCCCTCGAGGGAAAGTTGCTAGTGGGAGACGCCGTTTGTTGAAAAATAGGGCTCTCCTATCTTCCCGTAGCTGGGACAAAGACTGTTTGTTTGAAGGACTTTAGTCAACTAAATTCTAAGATTTATGACGGGCCCTCAGCCTAGCTGAACATGTACTGCGGAAACGCATCTACATCTGGCAATCATCTTACTCGAAGAATAGGGTCTGCGTGTGGCGAGCTACGGGACAGAAACCGTTTACTGTCGCGTGCCGCCACAAATATTTCTTTTAAGGAGAGCTATGGATTTACTCCATATCTTTGTTAGACAAAGGATTCATCCCCTGAGCGCGGCTACGCTCGGCGACTGGCTGTCGCCTCGAGCCCAAGCTCACTATCACAACTCGCGAACAACTACAATCGGATTGAGTAACTACAATTGTTTAATCACAGCTATAGTGAACTCTAGATTACAATGTTGCGGGATTATCCAAAATTCCAAAGGCTCCGGTGTTCTTTTCATCTCCGACATATACATTAAACTACACTTTTTAATAATACATACCATAATTTAATATTGTGGTTGAAATTATGACATATATAAAATTAATACAAACACTTAACTTAGAAACATATGTAAATTATATAAAAAAAAATATTTATATGGAACAATAGTAAAATAATGGAGTAACGTTGAGAATAAAATCTAGTTTAATTATACATATATACCCTTTTAACAATTCCGTTCTTATCAATTTTATTAAATTTACAGTGAAGCTTACAATTACACTGATGTCAATGAATATTAACGTATATGTTTATTATTACACCAAATAAAAATGAAAGTAGTCTAATGAAAAATACAATATACTTTAATGGACATAAAACTAGTAAATAGCGAAGCATTTATTAATATTATTATACAGTACTATATTATATTATTATAATATTTATTAATATTTACTTACCTTTTACGTTTGCACAAAAACTATGAAATTTTAAATATAAACATTTATGACAGAGATAAAGCAAGTCACAGAAATTAGCGTCTTTCAATGGCAAAATGCGTTCAAGGAAGTGAAATGATAATCTCCGTTTCGCGTCACAAGCGGAATTGTGCCAGTTTTGGTCCTTGAAAGTACATGTAGCGGCACATGAGCTAGAGGACAATTCAAATCATGTTGTTGTTTTTTTGCCTTGGAGTATCAATATCGTTAGGACATACATAATGTAATAGTAAATAAACTCCAGGCAAAACAATGTCGCCGTTACGTGCTACTGTCGAATGAAGACGAATTTGAATTTTCCGACTCTCCCCCGACCAGTTTAACTACAGTTTAACTACACCAGTTTAAACGGATTCAAATATATTTAGAATAAATAAAATAAATAAGAATAAACATAAATACCGTCGAGAGGCGCGCGTACAAATATATTCGCGAAGCTAGGGTATGATCACTCGCGAAAAACTCGATAACTATAACTCGGATAATGTCTCGGATAATAACTCGTAGATATTGATCGATAATTCGTATATACTCTGTATATACTAACTCTCTCCTGATCGCGTCCGTTTATTTATATTGGGGGAGGGGGGGGAGTCAGAAAATTTGAATTCATCTTAGATCGACGGTTGCCCATAACGGTGACTTTGCTTTGTTCGGAGTTTACCTATCGATATTTTTCGCCACGTCCTATGACTCATGTGCCGCTGCATCACCCCCTACCAGTGATAACGTGATTATTAGGTCATATTCGTAAAAAAATTATTTACACTATTCTCGCAAGTCGTCGCAATTTTAAAAGTTGAACATATACAATATATTTTGTGTCCGACAATTTACGGTTCTTACACGAAACCTGCCTGAAACCAATCGCGAAAACGTACTCTTCGCGCAGACCGCGTAACGTACTCATTCCTGGTGTTTTCTTCCGCTATTCGATTGTTCTTGTTTGCATCGCTTTCGTCGCGGGCGTTCGCTTAACCTACCGGAATCAGTACGTTACGAGATTCGGCGGTTTTTTCCTCTAAATCGTCCGGTACTACAAACGCGGGTTTTAATCGGTCTATGGGCACGTCGCGATTACTTATTTTAATAATATAATTTTTTTCATCCCTTTTTACAACTTTAAACGGCCCGTTGTGCCGCGGCTGTAAAGAGCCTTGCGTTATAGCGCAAGAAAACATACAGCGATGATTCTAGTTCTTTAAAAATGAAAATATTCTTTTCGCCATGACGCGTCACTGGGTATGGCCTGACCTTCTCCATCCGTTCTTTTAGCCGGTTCGCGTATTCCGAGTTGGCCCGCTGCTTGGTTGCTAAGAAACATTCCGCCGACAATCGTATGCCGGTGCCGTAAGTCATGTCGGCTGCCGTTGCATTTAGGCCCTCCTTTATCTCGGTTTGAATGCCTAATAGTACTATCGGCAGAATTTCGACCCAGTTGTTCGTATCGTGTCACTCGATTGCCGCTTTCAGTTGTCTGTGTAGGCGCGGGATGATAGGCCGTCGTGCCTAAGTGCTTGACACCGAGCAACCGGCATAACTCCTCAAACAGTCGCGATTCAAATTGTGGTCTTTGGTCGGTCGTTATTTTTAAGGGGACGCCGAAACGAGCTATGCAAGTCGAAAGGAGGGCCGAGGCAACGGGTGGCGCTTCCATATCAGCAATGGAAACGGCTTCGGGCCAACACGAAAAACGATCGATACTCGTTAGACAATATCGACAACCTCGCGAATATTGCATGACGATAATGTCTAAGTATATGTGTTCGAACCGGTCTGCTAACGTTCTTAACGTTCCGACGTGTGAGGATACATGCCTGGTGACTTTGCACCTTTGACACGGTATACATTGTCGCGTCCACGTTCGACAATCATTATTGATGGACGGCCAGACGAAACGCGTCGTCACCAATTTTTTCGTAGCTCGTATCCCCGGATGGGAAAGCCCATGCAGCGACTGAAATACAGTACGTCGTAACGATTCCGGTACGTATGGTCGCAGGATTTCGCACGTACCTTATTGCGCGGATAAACACATATGTCGGCACCAGTGCCCACTAAAACCGAAATGTTTGTCAGCTTTTCCTTGACGCAGATGCGGCGGATTTCCAAGCCGTCGTCGTATGCCGCGTTTACGGACGGCTGGTCGCATTTCCCTATTTCCAATTGCACGGGGATCGACATTTTCGCGCGCGTTCTCGTAATGTCTGGTTATAATAGCACAGGCCGGAATCGTACGTTCTTTCTCGCGACCTCGATCTACTCCGACTTTTCAATCTCGATCGCCGACGCGAATAATGGTTGATACTCGTCGCACACATCTGAGCCATCAGTTGGTTCATCTGATCGCTTAACGTGTTGAAAACGGCGAGCCATGCTTGCTTCGATGCTTCATTTTGCGCTGGTGGATCGGTTATTATTGCGACTTTCTTTTGTTCGGAGTTTACCTATCGATATGTTTCGTTCATCAAGGCGGAGTCCGTGTTGCAAGGCACAACAACAACATGAGTCGCTCTCGATCCGCCTCGTCCTATGACTCTACCGACTATCTACCGAGTATTGATCAGTTACTCACAAGTTATCAGCGAGCGATTATACACTGTCTGAGCGAATCCGTTAGTGCGAGTGTCTTTGCGAACATTATCTGTTCTTATTTATTTAATCATTTTAAAATATACTTGACGGTTTCTACAACGGGCAATCTCGTCTAATAAATCTCACGATCAACCATCCTCTACACACAAGTCCTCTAAATACATAACGACTTTTCAGTTCAATTTGGATCATTGCATTTAACGCCATCTATTCTCCCGGGCGCGTCATTTTTCTCTAGAATTTAAATTGCATCCGATGTAATTTGATTAGTCGAACAATTATCAATTTCCATAATTGTATCTTCACGTAAAATAATTTTCTGTTAGCGTCCGCGGTTGTAAAAATAACGATCAGGTATTGAGATATTTATACAATGGTATACTAACTGTTACGTCGCCTAAAACATTTGCACTCCAGCCCTCGCGACCGGACAACGTCCATTCGACTAAGGTAAACTCGTTCCTATTATTAAAATCAAATATGGTCCAAGCTGAACCGATCAGCACATCGCGGCGGAGACGAAGCGCCTTAGTCAGCCGATTTGCAACCACGAAGCGTCAACTCGACGAATATGAAGCGTCTGGACGGGTAGACAAGAACTTTTTAATAGCTTGCCGTAAATCGTTCGACGAGAATGGGAGGAAGATCAGCGCGGTTAAAGATGAATTAGAAGCGTTAGATGAGGGGGAAATTGCTCGTGCAGATTCTTTATCGCAAGATCGTCTGGAGATTGAAATACGGATCCTAAATCTCTTTGACCAAATACCAGCAATAACCGCTTCGCCAACAAAAACACGCGATACATGCGGAAAACCGGAGCCGACACCAATCACTTTACCAGAGGTCCGCTTGCCCCAATTTGACGGTGCCTATTTCTACGACACGTTCTCATCCACAGTGGACCGCAATGAAAATTTAACAAAGGTCCAAAAGTCCCAACATCTACGCTCATCTATAACTGGACGGACCGCACGAAGTATCCAATCATGGGAACTCACAGAGGCCAATTACTCCATCGCGCTTAACACCTTGAAGGAGAAATTTAATTGTTCCCTCAGGATCTGTATGCGTCATTGGGAATTGATGCGCAGTTATCCCGAAATCAAAAAGGAAACTCCAGAAGCCATAGAGAATTTGCTAGAAACCGTCAACGTTAATCTCAAAGCGCTCGAAAAATTAAGACAACCTGTAACATCAGATGTAGTGTTTATCGAGTTGCTCGCGTCGAAATTACCTTCGGCCAGCATGCATAAATGGCAACGCACGTTTCAAAACCAACAAGTGCCATCCTATCAACATCTGATGGATTTTCTCAAAACGGAAATCAACTCCTCTCTAAAGCAAAGGAAACAAAAGGGTCAACCCACAAACATCATCGTCACCGACAAAACACACCGCATGGGCGAACCTTTACCACAACCAGCAGGACGCTGGTGTGTCCGACCTGCAACGGACTCCACGAACTCAGATATTATAAGGTCTTCAAAGCCAAATCGGCTACAAAACGTTTTCAATTCATAAAAGAAGGCATCGCTATGTACAAACTGTCTAGGCAGAGGACACTCGAGGACACAGTGTACAGCGAGTTCGTGTCATATCTGCGGGCAACGACACCATACTGACCTAAACCGACAACAAACACAGGCAGTTTCACGGTCGTCGAGCGGTTAGTCGTCGGGCAGCCGTTCATCGAGCGGTCGGTCGTCGGGCAGTCGTTCATCGCACAAACGATCCTCTAATGGACAATCGCCATCTGGATCATCGAAGTCGAGTTCGTTCCACCATGCGTGACGGACATCCGAATCTTCACAGAAACGTACACCTTCGGCTCCAAGAGATACGAAAGTTCATGCTTCGTATGAGTCACGCCCATCACGGACCAAGGGCACCGTCTCAAACTCCTCGTCTAAATCCCAACCGGAGCAAAACTGACTAAAGAAGCAGACCACAAAAAGGGGGGCCGAGTTGACAAACACATCTCCAAACGTCACACTGCATCATGATCTGCTGGTCACAGCACAGATCGATGTGCTAGACAAAAGAGCATTACCAATCCGAGCCGAGCTAGACATTGGATATAGTATGAATTTCATGACTGAGAAATTCGCAAACTCCCTCGGCATGAAACGAAGGAGATGTTCGTGTTGGGTAGATGATACATTTATACTGTACATGTGAATGTGTGTGTAAGCATTAGAGGGTGTCCAGGTCTTAATAGAGACAAAAGACTGTTGCCAGATGTTAGAAGAATCTGGAAGAGTCGGTTGAGAACAAGCGTGCGTGCAACAAGGTTGTCGAGGTCTTCAGAGTGTAAGATATGTGCATAGCTGCTGTGTGTGAAATAAAGTAAACTATTTGTATTTCCGAATCCTTTCTTTACCTTAACAGTTCGGTCCCAATCGGCGCCCTCGACGACTTGACTACAGTCGCTAGGAGCCAGATAACGGCAACCATTGTTTCTATGGATGGCAAATATGAATGTACAGCAACGTTCTTAATAATCCCAACAATATCGTCGTTAGTCCCAGACCAATCGATCGGTCCGCCATCCAGATACCCAAAAATCTAAGATTAGCCGACCCAGCATTCTACATACCAAGCCCAATCGAAATATTATTAAGTTCGAGACCAACTTTAGCATCATTATGTGTCGGGCAGAGCAAAATATCCCACTCCATGGATACTGAGTTGTGTTTGCAAAAGGTTCGATTCGGTTGGGTTATCGGGGGGAGCCCACCCGCTCAATCGATGTACACACTCGTTTCACGCTACCACAACCGACATATAAGCGGATCTCGCACGATTTTGGGAAATCGATGAAGGACCATCCACCATACATTTATCGGAATCGAAATTGCAATGTGAAGAGCATTTCCGCAACCATGTCCAACGCAACAAGGAAGGGCGATACATCGTCGCCCTGCCATTCAACGAGAAGCTTCCCACGCTTGGGACGTTAAGGTCCGTTGCAATGAGTAGACTCGCCTCTCTTTATCGCCGATTCCAACGCGACAAGCAATTCGAAGCCGTGTATAGTATGGTGATCCAAGAGTATGCAGACTTGGATCACATGACGAAGATTACGCACAACCGTCCCTCAAACAATTGTTATTATTTGCCGCATCACTTCAACAACGCCCCCCCCCCCCATTTTATGTGATCAACCGCCGTGGAGGTCGTTGGCGGCCCTTCATATTCGCTTTCTCGTTGTACCATTCCGCAAGACTTTCACTACGCGGTACGGCTCAAGGAACTTTGACTGCAACTTCAGCCCAGGACCACCCTACGTCCTCTCGACCTTCACTAGATCCCCTGTCTTGTATGTTGTCGCCTTCTTGCGCCTCTTGTTAAACGTCCTTCGCCAACAAGAGGCCAGATTGATATCTCGTATTCGCACTACCTCAAATTTGCTCGTAGCCGCCTTATTCTCGCTTTTCCTTCGCGTCTTAGAACTAGGCCTTGTCTGTTCGACTCTATAGTTTGCACGATACTCTGTACATTCTACGAAAACTTCATCGCAACCATCCGTGTTGTTTCCACCCGACGTTACCGCGATTATGTTCATCGCAACCGGCTCATCTCCCTCTGCCTATCGAAGATCGAGGGCCGAGGATGCCGAGAGCCCGTAAAAGGCCTGAGGCCATTCTTATCAAAGTAGGAGAGGGTAAGGAATGGCTGCAAGTTTACAAAGAGTTAATGGTAGCGAAGGACATCCTAAAGGAAAGATCTGGTATACGAAAAACAAGAGTTGATGATATTTTGATAGAGATGAGGACTGACAGCGATGTGGAAATTGCTGCCAATAAGCTAAATGAGCTCATAGGCGATAAGGTGCGAGCGACGCCTTTACAGGATAAGGTGTCGACCGAGATCAAGGAGGTGAATCCCCTGGTGAGTAGGGAGGAACTTGTTGAGGCCCTGATAAAGGAGCTCAAAATTAAAGATGGTGGAGAGGTGGAAGTGCAGATGATACGAAGGGCGCCATGGACACGCAATCGGCGATTATCGTCCTGCCAAAAGCGTATATCGACAATAGTGGCAATAACATCAAGATCAGGGTCAAGAATTGCCACACTCGAGGTAGAACTCTGGAAAAATACATTAGAAACAACAACCTCAATATATTATCCACAGGAAGACCGACATATTGGCCGACAGACCTGAGCAAAATCCCTGACCTACTCAGTTTTGCAGTTACAAGGAGACTAAACGCAAATAAACTAAAAATAACACCCAGTCTCGAGCTTAGCTCCGATCATACACGCATAATAATTGCATACAGATACAAACCAATACTTTATAGCAATCCAGAGACACCACGCAACAAAACCACCAAATGGCAAACTTTTAAAGAAATAATCGAGAGCAAAACCAACTGCAACATCCCATTGGAAACACCCGAACGCATCGAACAGGCAGTGACAACATTGACAGAAACTATCCAAGAAGCAGCATGGGCAACCACTATACCTGAAGCAACCAACAGACAAACAAAAATAATTCCAGCAGACATACTTGAAAAAATTAGAGAAAAAAGAAAAGCGAAAGCAAAATGGCAAAAACACAGAACAAAAGAAAAAAAACACCTAAACAAACTCACAAAAGAAACAAAAAACAAAATAAAAGAGCACAACAACAACGAGTTCACAAAGTTCATCGAGTCACTATCTGCTCACGAGAACTACAACTACTAGCTATGGAAAGCCACAAAAAGAATAAAGAAGACAACAAAAATGGTACCAGCAATCAGAAGAGCAGACAACACATGGGCAAGAAGCAACGAAGAGCAAGCTGAAGAATTTTCCAACTACCTGTACAACACATTTACACCACATAATATCAACAACAGCAACACTCCACTATACAGCAAATGCACAGGCTCATTAACGAAATAATACTAGCATTAGAAAACAAACAATACTGTACAGCCCTCTTATATGGACATAGAGAAAGCATTTGACAAAATAAACCACGAAAGCCTATTACAAACAATCAGGAAACAATTCCCGGAGCAAATATACCAGTTAAGAAAATCTTACTTAAGCAGCAGGACCTTCGTAATAAAAATCAAGGACACATACTCGGAAGTTAAAGACATCAAGGCAGGGATTCCGGACGGAAGCGTCTTAGGACCAATACTATACACACTATACACGGCCAACATACCAACAACTACCAATAGCAAAATACTGCCAATAACAAATTACTACAAGAACATGTCACAAAAATAGAAAAGTGGCTGCAAGATAAACAAATAACAGCAAACCCCGATAAATGCAACCATATTACATTCACACTGCGAAAACAGGAACCACCAAACATCCTACTGAAGGGCACGCACATACCGCAAACAAGGCAAGTCAAATACCTAGGACTCCACCTAGAAACACAACTCACATGGAAACAGCATACAAAATCAATAATAGACAAAATACAGACAACAAGGAGACAAATGCATTGGCTAACAAGTCGAAAATCCAAATTAAGCATAAAAAATAAATTAAAAATATACAAAACGATCATAAAACCAATCTGGACGTAAGGAATACCACTATGGGGGACAGCAGCAATGAGCCATATAAACAAAATAGAGACAGTACAAGCTAAAATTCTTAGAACAATAGTATAAAACGCCCCGTGGTACGTTAGAAACGAGGATATACGGAAGGACCTGGGAATACCAACGGACAAAGAGGAAATTAACAGACACGCAGGAAAATATAAAGAAAGAATAGGAAACCAAACCGACTAGCTGTGGAAATGATCAACACATGGATAGAAGATTGAAAAGGAAACACCCAGCAGACCTCATAAAGGACACAACCTAACAAACACGAAGATGGTATCCCACTGGGGGTAGCCACCCACATGATAATCTAACAGCTAAAAAGTTCTACCAAATGTCCAAACTGGAAAAATTGTGAATGTAATCAATAAAATAAAAAAAACCTGTGATCTGAGTTTAGCCATACATCTCCTAAAAGGATTAAGAGATTTTTTAACAAATTCCCAAAATAACAGTGAATTTTAAAATAAGGATAACGGAAATACATAAACATCTTGTTAATAACGACGTGGGTATACAGATAGAAACTAATATCTGGAGAATATATGTGACGGGATGATAGATCTACTTGCGCGATACACTAACTCAAGCGTGTAACACTCACGAACCGTAAGGCGTTACTCCCCGTCGATGAGATCGCAAAAAGAATGCATCTCCGTCCCGATGATGCCACCGAGGAAAACTATGATGGGGTGTGTCTAAGGACGCGAGATCATCGGATTCGTAGAGGGCAACCTTCGTTTAGAAAGTAAGGGAAATTGGCGTTGCTGCTAATTGGTCAATTTCTATATCGGTGGTTAGAAAGAGATGCTAGCTGCCCTCGAGAGAAAGTTTCTAGTGGGAGACGTCGTTCGTTGAAAAATAGGTATCCTGTATCTTCTCGTAGTTGGGACAAAGACTGTTTGTCTGTTTGAAGGACTTTAGTTGACTAAATCTTAGGATTTATAACGGGCCCTCGAGCTAGCCGAACATGTACTGCGGAGACGCATCGACATCTGGCAGTCATCTTACTCGAAGAATAGGGTCTGCGTGTGGCGAGCCACGGGACAGAAACCGTTGGAATGTTTACTGTCGCGTGTCGCCACGAATATTTCCTTTAAGGAGAGCTATAGAATTACTCCATACCTTTGTTAGACCCCGTTTGTTCATCCCGTGACCGCGGCTACGTTCGGCGACTGACTGTCGCCTCGAGCCCAAGCTCATTATCACAACTCTCGAACAATTACAATCGGATTGAATAACTACAATTGTCTAGATTACAATGTTGCGGGATTATCCAAAATTCCAAAGGCTCTGGTGTTCTTTCATCTCCGTCAAATATATATTTTTTATGTATCTTCAAACACAAAGTAGAATATCGAGCATTTTTCTGTGGATTGTAAAATGATCAACTGTGGTTGATAAATTAATAAATTGTAAAAATTTGTCGATTTGTACTACGATGTGCGGAGTGTGAATAGTAACGATAGTGAACACACAATTGAATACCCAAACGACGTACTCCTGAGCTTTATACTTATTTTTATGTGGGTCCAATCTTTATCGATTCCATACGGGCATCGACCGCTCTGGGATATTTGAAATATAGGTAGTGTCTGTGATGAGCACCTGTGTGGAGCAGTCGTAGAGAGGACGAAGCTGTCAGCGTGGTCGAAATCTCCGGGAAAACCGGAGAATTCGGTCAAGGAAGTTAGCCAATGAAGGGATAGTGCCTGTAAAAGATAGTGGGTGTAAAAGTAGCGGAATTCGGTCCTGAAAGGACGTGACAAGTGAAATAAAATCACGTGTGAGTTTGTGATGGTGTGAAAGCCATATTGGAACACGTGACAACAGTGCCTCAGCACGAGCTACCAGGGGAACTACACGGACACAACCATACTGGTATGCGCGCCGAAAATGCGTCCTGCCGGCCATATGAAAGTGATAGTGACTGGTGGCAGTGGCAGGCGCGGGTATGAGTGTTCATTTTGCGCGCCTAGTGGGAACAAAGGACACAATTTTAGAGGAGGAGAAAGAGGCGGATGAAACCATGAGAAGAGGGGACGAAGCGAAGTTGGCTGCTGAGCCTATACACGTTAGCTCCAGACGTACGAGGAAGACGGTGGGGTTTGAGGAGGGGTCCTTCCGCTCCTCACTGAACACGGGGAGCCTACGGACCGAGCAAATTTCGGAGGAAGAAGAGACCTGCTCTGTCGGAGCGCCCCGCGCGAAGAAGAGAAAGGCCAACGGATCTCCATATCTTTCCACGGAACTGGCCGTCGAGATGAGGACATTTACTACGGCGGACAGGCGAGCGGAACTGCTCCGTCCCGCTTCCGAGGTAACCAAGGTTGTCGAAACATCTCGCAACCTCAACGACACACACGTGGAGATGCTGAGAGAAGCGGCGAGGTCAATCGCCGCTGGCGCAACAGAGATTGTGAAAAAGATGGACACCGCACCTGGCGCCTTCCCGATCATGGAAGGGCGCATAGCGGCATTAGAGGCGGAGAACGAGGCGCTCCGAAAAGTGCTGGCCTCGCGCTCCACGGAAGAGCAGAACGGCGGGACAGCGCGTCTCGCCGCGATCGAACGCAAAATGGAGGAGCTAGGCCCATTGCTGATCCAGCTGATGGAGGAACGCCTCCAAAACATGGAAAGAAGAAGGGAAATGGAGGTCGTCTCCGAGGAGACCACGAGAAGGGTGGAGCCTGGCGTTCCGCACACTCCGGCGTCCAAGGAAGGACAAGCGGTTGCTATGGAATGGCAGACCGTTGAAAGAGGAAGAGACAAAAAGAAGGAGCTGGCAGGGAAACAACCGACAAAGAGAACTCCGGGGACAGGGGCGAAGAGCACGAGGAAAGCCCCGGAGAGAGAATTGGAGAACGTACAAGGAGCGGGAGACAAGCTGCCTCCCCCAAACACACCGCGATCATCGGCGGTAACGAGCACGCTGAAGGACAATCAGGCCAATCTTACGCGGAAGTGTCGACCGCGGCCCAGGACAAGGTCCCTGTGGCCGAGGTCGGCATCAGAGTGGCAAGGATACGTAAAACTATGACCGAAGACGTCGTTCTGGAGGTCTCCGAGGACCAGAAGTGGGAGAAGGCCGGTCGCCTTCTGTCGCAGACCCTGGATCCGAGCAAGGTCCTCGTGGCGTCACCCTTGCGACACGCGGAAGCAAGCGTGATCTGCGGTGGCACGTGACAACGAAAAGGGCTCGCCGCTGCAGGGAATGCCCCACTCAAAGCCCGCGAGGAAGGAGGCTGGCACGGAGGAAGCCATGGAAACTTTAGGTGATTGAGAAAATGCGCATTCTTCAGACCAACTTGGAACTGTCCAGACGATCGCAAGACCTGCTCTACCAAACCATTCCGGAAAGCACTGTAGCGGCACGTGAGCAGGACAAGTCAAATCCTGTTGTTGTTTTGCTTCGGAGTATCAAGACCGTTAGGTCACAAGTATTGTAAGGAGTAATGAACTCCGCTACTTACAACCGTCAAACGCAGTCGAGTTCAAATTTTCCGGCTGTCCCCTGACCAGTATAAATAAGCAGACGCAATCACGAGCGTGAGAGTTCATCGAACAGAGTCGAAGCATTTTGACGCTTAAACAGGCATCGCACAGATCTACGAAGTTTCTCTGAGTGTTTCACGGGTATTTATTCCGTGACACAAAATTATACCAGCGGACTCGTAATTTGTCTGTAATTAACTATTTGATTGAAGATATATTTAACGGATTGCGACGGCAATAATTCGTCTACGTTATTTCGCTACATCAAAACAGATCTATCCTCCACATTGGTGACCCCGAGGTGATCTGAGTGATAGAAATAATCGGGAGAGTGCCGACAAGACTTCGAACTACGCGAGTATTAGAGTGTTCGAGATGACGACTACCGACAAGAACGAGCTCGCTAACGTGGACGCGGTAAACGCTCAGCTCCGCATACCACCGTCCTGGGCGGACGATGTAGAGCTATGGTTTAATGTGTTGGAGGCACAGTTCAAAGACGCCCAGATTACGAGCGAGGAGGCCAAATATAATGCTGCCATCTCGAATATCGATAAACCTCATGTCCGACTCATCCGCGACATCTTAGTCAATCCACCGGAGAGCGAGCAGTACGAATTCCTCAAAAAGGAACTCATTAAGAGCTGGGCGAGTCAGACGCCCGACGCCTACGCAAAATAATAGAGAACGAACTACTAGGCGACAGGACGCCTTCTCAATTTTATCGGGACCAGAAAAGCCTCGCCACCCCTGCAACATCGGACGAACTCATCCTAACTCTCTGGGAAGGCCGACTCCCGGTGCACGTGCAGCGCGCGCGCACGCTGACTTCTTTCTCTCGCAACGCGCTGTATATGGACGTTTCGTGTTCTAAGTGAATCCGTCAAGCCAAGAAGACGAGTTATCGAGCTCCAGTTCGACCTCTAACTCGTCTACGAAACTACTATGTTGACTCGTCGACGCTCGACACCTTTATGTGTTTAAAGATCGATATGGAAATTGGAATTCACCATCTCATGATGCAATTTGGTGACTTCTGTATGTGAAACGGAGCTATCGAATTCCAGCCCGTGCTTGTCTACGCATCCACTTTGTTATTATGTCGTTATAGATGTTTAACGTCTTTATGCGTTTAAACAACTACAGAAAAATTCGAATTACGAACGTTGGAAAAATTCGAACGTTGGAGATTCTAGTATGTGGAAAGAAGGATCGTCGTGGAATAAGTAACGAATAAAAATGTGCAGAAATCATTTAATTGAAATCATTTTCATTTAAATTTTTGGTTGTAGTAATGCAGAGAAAAAAAGTAAATATTGTTTTAATATAGGGGGAAAGTATTTGTAGAGTGCTAGCAATATTTTTAGTAGTTTTAGTTTTATCTATTTGTGGAACGCTTTTATTAGTACTAGTATGTCGTGTTTCGTTTTTCTTTTAATAAGGATATCACTTTTCACGTGTATGAAATCTTATGTGAGTCGGTTTAATCGCTCCGCGTGAGGTGATAAATGCATTCTCATCGAAATGTTATCCTAACGTTATCAAATCGAAGGTCGAACGCGAAATCTAGCGCGTAGTCAAGTTATCTTCGATCAAGGAACTTGAAACGAAAGTCTGACATTCTATGATCGTATTGGATTTTAATTAATGTTCGCTAATGGAATTTCTGTATTTATTACCAAATCGTATTTTGATATACCAGAATTATGAAAACTATATAGAACGATGCAAGAATTACACTGTTATGTAGACTAAAAATTATGTAAGAATAATTAGCTGTCCTGTTTAGGTTATACGATTCTTTCATCTCAATATCGATCTTTTTTACTTTCCTCCGACCTAAACTATAGTACTTCTCATTCCCCCCTTTCACGATGAAGTTTTTATAATGGGAAGTTACTCGAATTAATAAAACACTCCATTTACAAGAATTATTTCGAAAATGTAAACTATCGTTGAATCGAATCGATTTAATATATAGTGTATAGCGTACAATAATCTTGTTATGCCAGAGTTTATAGTTTCTTGCTAGTTCATATATATATATTTATTTATTTATTTGAGTTCGTGACAAGAGAGTATAGGCAATTAGAGGGATCAGTAATAGCATATATAGATATTTAGTATAGGAGAGATAAAGAACAAAGGAGTAAAAATAGGGCTGTAGACTGATGAAGAAATTGGAAAAGAAGAAGAAGGACAGTGCGAAGATAAAGTGCGTAGCTAATTAACTAGGTAAATTAGATAAAAAGGTAAAGATTTGTGCAATAAATAATAGATAGACGTATACACATAATGGTTAGTAGTTGGATAACGTTCGAATACGTTAGATTGAATAGACAATAGCAAAATAATAAAATAGCAAAATAGCAAAATAGCAAAATAAATGTAATAGCAAGATAAGGGTAAAATAAGGTTGTGCATTAAGATAAGCAGTAAAGAAAATAATTAGAAAACGAGTTCATCTTACGACATATGGTGTACAATCAAAGTTATACAACTTTCTCAAACAATTTAATAATGCTTTCTGTTCTACAAAATGTATGTTACTAATAATTCTTTACTGAAATTGTATCGTATCGCATCGCATCGTATCGCATCGCATCGCATCGTATCGTATCGTATCGTATCGTATCGTATCGTATCGTATCGTATCGTATCGTATTGTATAGTATTTCCTTATTACATCGAGGCTTGCGCATATTACAATCAATCATTTTTGAGTATGTACACGAGCACGCTGGATGTATTTTGTTTCTGCTTTAATTTATTCCTTGAAGCTAAATCAATCTTCGTATAATAAATTAAGAAGAATTCGTACAGTAAATTCATTCTTCTTATATTCTTTATCGAAATAATGAACTAAATTGAGAAAGACAAAGGAAAACGGTTGAGAGAATAGGGAGAAGAAGTAGAAGAACACGAGAAAATCACTGACTCGAGGCTGGCTGTTACAGAAAAAAGGAAACGGGATCGAATGAATGGGGCGTTAGCCTATAGCGGTATACGTGAGAATAGCGAACACAATCAGTAATGACGTTATTGATACAAATTTTAGCACCGACATACTTTCTTCTATATCTATCATGTCGCTTGTCATTTTTCAAAAATAATACAAGGTCGTTAACCTGAGTAAAGCATTGCGAAGATTTCAATTAGATGTCGCCGTTTGTTAAAAAGTTATTGTCACATTGAAAAGTTTATATTACAATTATTTGATATTTCGATACAGTAGGATCAATATACATATATACATATATACATTGATTATTATAATTGAATATAATAATATTATACTTTATCATATATATGATAACAGTGATGCAAATCGAATTTTAAGTTAATCAAGAATCAGCTTGTATTTCAATGTAAATAATGTGCGAAAAATGATGTACTTTCGTTTAAACATTTTTTAAATAATAAGTTTTTAACGAACGGCGACACTCGAACAAAAGCTTTGTAACACTGCTCGGGTTGATGACCTTGACGACATGTCAAAGAATCATGGACATGTTTTGCGAACATTTACCAATAATAATGATAAAAATTCGCTGCATTTATTTATATATCTATTATATATTTATATCTACCTAAGGTAGATAATTGCTTTACTAAGATTACAGGAATTACGGTTGTTTACGTACTACTGCCCATTTCGGAATTAGCCACGTTCGAGCATAGAATCATTGACAAATTTTCAAAGCCGATTTTCTCGAGAACGAAGCGTCACATAAGAAAACTTGTATTCTATATGTCCTTCTTATTTCTGCATAAAGAATCGCCTCGTGTTATTATCAATTATTATTAATCACGTTATTCGGCCGAATCCTCTGTCGTATATACATGTCGGAGATGAAAGAACAGCGGAGCCTTTGGAATTTTGGATAATCCCGCAACATTGTAACCTAGAGTCTACTATAGCTGTAATTGAACAATTGTAGTTATTCAACCCGATTGTAATTGCTCGAGAGTCGTGATAATGAGCTTGGGCTCGAGGCGACAGTCAGTCGCCGAACGTAGCCGCGGTCACGGGATGAACGTTTTGCCTAACAAGGTATGGAGTAATTCTATAGCTCTCCTTAAAAGAAATATTCGGGGCGACACGAGACAATAAACATTCCAACGGTTTCTGTCCCGTGGCTCGCCACGTGCAGACCCTATTCTTCGAGTAAGATGATTGCCAGATGTCGATGCGTCTCCGCAGGACATGTTCGGCTAGCCCGAGAGCCCGTTATAAATCTTAAGGTTTAGTTAACTAAAGTCCTTCAAACAGACAAACAGTCTTTGTCCCAACTACGGGAAGATAGGGGAGACATATTTTTCAACTAGTGGCGTCTCCCACTAGCAACTTTCCCTCGAGGGCGGCTAACATCCTTTTCTAACCACCGATATGGAGATTGACCAATTAGCAGCAACGCCAATTTCCCTTACTTTCTGAACGAAGGCTTTTCTCGACGAATCCGATGATCTCGTGTCCTTAGACACACCCCATTATAGTTTTCCTCTGTGGCATCATCGGGACAGGAAAGGCATTCTCGCTCGCGATCTCATCGATGAAAGGAGTAACCCTTTACGACCAGTGAATATTACGCGTCCGACTTAGATTTTGTGAGCACGTTCATCTATCATCCCGTCGACCGCGGATTCGTTATTGAACCTAGGATCATTGTCATTAGTTTCTCGAGCACCTAACTACCGCGGTTACTTGTCCGGTTCTATAATAATCGTATTTGCACTAGTCAATGTCTTCTCCATTGCATAACGACAACGTGTAACCCAAACGAAGATTCGTTTCACGCCCCTAACCCTAATTCTAATGTGCGCTCCGACATCAGAAGTGGGATCAGTGCCGGTTATAACAGTGCAAGAGCTTACGACCATCGTGCGCGAGTTAATTCCGTCGCTAGTGCAAGAATCGAGTGTGGAACCTAACAATTTTTCGACTCCGCTGCATGGTGCGCAGCTACCAATCTGATTATGGAGGAAAATCCTTTACAAAGCAGTTTCCTGAATATAATTTCAATACCGAGTGTCGAATCGACTTCCACGTAGTGGAGGCGCCAACTGGTAGATCAAGCCATCCGGGTGAGTCGTTTCCATTTTACCCCGATTTCGGAGCCGAGTGTTCGCTAATTAAAGAATCCGTAGTCTTGAGAATTTCTGGCAAAAGAACGATTGATATAGTAGTAATGCGAGGAATAAGAGATATTGGTACTAAACGTATCGCTCAAATCTTGCCCGTTGCAGGTGTTAGTGGTTAGAGATAAATTTTTCATGTCCTGGCTGATAGTTATTTAAAAATACGATATCGCGATTGCTCGTCAAATTTTAAGCCAAGATCTTGACGTAATATTACACAAACTAGCCTCGCTATGTGTAAAACAAAAATAATTCATGCCCGTAATAAAACCGCTGAAAACGAGATCGATGTCAATGCAGTTGACAATGAGGTACGTGGTAGTGATAAAAGTCGATTAATCTTTCTTTTCGAAAATTCAGAGATTCATCCGTTACGGGTTCCCTACGTACTCGTACAAAAAATACAGGACAGTTAGAAGTACAATTAATTGATCCTAACATCGCCGTACAAGGAGTCCTAATAGACTTCGCGAGCGCAGAGTAGTACGTGATAGAACAAGCGACTTAATTACAGCCAAAAATCATAAAGCCTAGTAATTCACCGTTCGCGAGCCCCGTGTTACTCGTGAAGACGAACAATGGTACAGATATATGATAGACAGATTTTCGAGAACTAAATAAACATACGGTCGCGGGTCGGTAGCCTTTACCCCTCATTGCGGATCGAGTCGCGAGATTGCAAAAGCGAGATATTTTATTATTCTGGACATGGCCGGTGGGTTTCTCCAAACCCCTATTCATCCTAATTCTAGGAAGTATACAGCATTGATTACCCTCGATGAACAATTTGGATAATAAGTTGTTGTTTTCTTCGAATTCTTTTGTGCCTTTGTTCGATCCATTCGATGTCCTTTATTTGCATAACATAAGTGCGTGCGCGTTTAATGTTTCTTCCGGAAGTCATTTTCGGGACGGCGATACTATGCTGACTCCGTCGAAAATGGGGATTCTTATATCTTTGGACAACCCTAATAATTTTGCAACTCATACTTGTCTAAATATTCTAATATTTATGTTCTTCCTTGCTACAATTTTGTAAACCATCAAAGCGTTTACTACGGAAACCCTCAGGAGTAGTCGCGTGCCAGGTCTTCTGTAGCATTTGACCCTTTTTAATTGTGGTAACATGGGAAATCATTTGGTCGGAGTGATCTGTACTACACTTTCCTTCATTGTATTCAGCAGCGGCTGCTGATTTCGATGTTGCGAACAAACGAAACGAGAGATCGTTCTTGAGATTCCTTTGAAAACACGTATAACAGCCAACGTGCCATTCGTACGTTGTCGTCTATTTGGATGATGTCCTAATTATTGCCGACTCGATAGATCAAGCTCTAAAAGTATTGCACACCGTACTAGATACCCTTGTAAAAGCCGGATCCTCCTTTAACTTTTCAAAATGTTCTTTTCTAAAGGCATCGGTACTCTATTTGGAATATGTAATTTACGTCGGAGAAGTTCGTCCCAATCCGGGTAAAATGCACGCCTTGAGTTCTTTACCTGCGTCAACGACCGTCACACAGCTCAGGCAGTTCATAGGTTTAGCCCTTTATTTCCGAAAATTCGTCCCTAAATTTTCACGGGTAATGAAACCCTTGTATGCGCTTACTTCCGATAATAAAAACATGACTTGGACAGATAGGCATGGAAAAATAAGGCAAAAGTTAATTTCCGCCCTGACCGACGCGCCGGTGTTAATGGTATTTGACCCGAACTACCCGATAGAACTTCGTATCGACGCTAGTTCGGATGGATATGAGGTCATTTTAATGCACAGGGTTGAAGGTAAAAATCAAGTAGTGGAATATTACAGCAAAAGAACTAGCCCTGCAGAATCTAGGTATCATTCCTACGAATTAGAAACGCTAGCAGTTGTAAATGCCGTCAAGCACTTCCGTCATTATCTCCACGGACGAGAATTTCTTGTCGTCTCCGATTGTAATCCTTTGAAGGCTCCCAGTAGTAAGGTAAATTTAAATGACAGGGTTTACAGGTGGTGGGCTTACTTACAAACTTTTACTCTTGACATTCTGTACCGGGAAGGTAAACGAATGGCCCACGTAAATTTTGTCTCGCGAAATCCCGTAGACTTGGATCACCTTACGATCAACGAAGTCATAGAGAAGGAAATCAATCTGACCGAAACCTCCGAAGACTAGCTATTAGTGGAATAACGTCGCGACTCCCAAATTTCTGGGATCGTCAATAAATTACAGAACGAAGAGCTCGCGGAAGACGTCGCGAATACGTATGAGTCACGGTCCGGTACCCTTCATCGTAAAATACAGAGAAAAGGCAGAACTCTCTGCTTGTCCATTGTCCCCAGAGGTTTTAGATGATCTGTTATTAACCATGTGCAACAGTCAATTATGCACTTAGGTTGGGATAAAACGCTTGAGAAACTGTGCGAGTGTCACTGGTTCGAAGGAATGGCGGAGTATGTTCGCCAATTCGTAGAGAACTGTCACGCTTGTCAAGTTTCAAAGGCCAGTTCAGGTAAAATACAAGCTGAATTACATCCTATACCTAAGACCAGCATACCTTGGCCTACAGTTCACGTGGACATAACGGGCAAACTAAGCGGTAAAAGTGGTTCGAAAGAGTATGTCATTGTTTTGGTCGACGTCTTCACTAAATTCACATATCTGCATCATACTCGCAAAGTAGATTTCCTTAGTACCGGTAAAGCACTTAAGTACTATATTTGTATTCGGCAGTCCTTGCCGGATAATAGCGGACCAAGAGAGGTGTCCTAACGGGTAAAGAATTCCAAGATTTCTGGCAAGGTGAAAACTAAAACTCCACTTAATCTCAACCGGTGCGAGTAGGGCCAACGGTCAGGTAGAGCGTATTACGGTACGTTGAAAATTATGTTCACGATCATAGAAACGACCGGGCGATCGTGGCTAGACGCGGTTGGCAAAATACAGCTGGCTTCGAATTGCACCACCAACCGCGTGACTAAATCGTGTCCATTGGAACTATTAATTGGTGGAACAGCAAAGACCTTACGACTCGTTGATACCCGATAATATCGAAGAAAAAGAAGTAGATATCTCTAATGTAAGACAGCGGGCAATAGAGGATATAGAAATTGGTGCTAGGTACGATAAAGGTGGAGTTGACAAAACTAAAGCTAAGGTAGTTAGGTTTAACCTTGGTGATTTTGTATTATGCAAAAACGAGGAAAGAAACCAGACGAAGTTAGATCCGAAATTCAGAGGTCCATTCGAGATAGCAAAGATTTTGGAAGGAGATAGATATACTTTAAAAACCTTAGACGGCAAACAATCATATAAGGACAGACATGACAGACTGAGAAAGATGCTAGAAAGTTGCGCCCCTGCTGAGATTGACGTCTGCGGTGATGATAACGATGGTGATAATAACGATGCAAGTGCACTGACCTCAGAGGATCATTAACACCACGTTGTGGTCGTAGTGTATACCCACAGTGACGTTTTGCGTATCTGCAATATATCCACTGTGATGTCTCATATATCTGTAATATACCCACAGTGACGTTTTGCGTATCTGCAATATATCCACTGTGATGTCTCATATATCTGTAATATACCCACAGTGACGTTTTGCGTATCTGCAATATATCCACTGTGATGTCTCATACATCTGTGATATACCCACAGTGACGTTTTGCGTGTCTGCAATATATCCACTGTGATGTCTCATACATCTGTAATATACCCACAGTGACGTTTGCGTATCTGCAATATATCCACTGTGATGTCTCATACATCTGTGATATACCCACAGTGACGTTTGCGTATTTGCAATATATCCACTGTGATGTCTCATGTATCTGTAATATACCCACAGTGACGTTTTGCGTATCTGCAATATATCCACTGTGATGTCTCATACATCTGTAATATACCCACAGTGACGTTTTGCGTGTCTGCAATATATCCACTGTGATGTTTCATACATCTGCAATATACCCATAGTGATACACCCAACGTAGCAATATGATCCAACCAACTGAGATTCATCAGTGTACGAAATCGAACATGATCTGTCGTGTCATTACGGTCTGGCGACTCACAGAACGCAACTAGCACTTTGAATACAAATTATAACGCTACAAATTCTTGTTCTCTTTTAGTTTTGTGTTGTCAAGCCTCCGAACGAAATTTTGTTATTGCACTGGACCCTTGACTTGCTTGGACATTTAGTTAAATCGTAAATAATGTCAGTTGAATCTAATGAAAGAAAACACGATATTTTAGTTACACACGAGGACGTGTGATAGTCAGGAAGGCCGTGTCGGAGATGAAAGAACAGCGGAGCCTTTGGAATTTTGGATAATCCCGCAACATTGTAACCTAGAGTCTACTATAGCTGTAATTGAACAATTGTAGTTATTCAACCCGATTGTAATTGCTCGAGAGTCGTGATAATGAGCTTGGGCTCGAGGCGACAGTCAGTCGCCGAACGTAGCCGCGGTCACGGGATGAACGTTTTGCCTAACAAGGTATGGAGTAATTCTATAGCTCTCCTTAAAAGAAATATTCGGGGCGACACGAGACAATAAACATTCCAACGGTTTCTGTCCCGTGGCTCGCCACGTGCAGACCCTATTCTTCGAGTAAGATGATTGCCAGATGTCGATGCGTCTCCGCAGGACATGTTCGGCTAGCCCGAGAGCCCGTTATAAATCTTAAGGTTTAGTTAACTAAAGTCCTTCAAACAGACAAACAGTCTTTGTCCCAACTACGGGAAGATAGGGGAGACATATTTTTCAACTAGTGGCGTCTCCCACTAGCAACTTTCCCTCGAGGGCGGCTAACATCCTTTTCTAACCACCGATATGGAGATTGACCAATTAGCAGCAACGCCAATTTCCCTTACTTTCTGAACGAAGGCTTTTCTCGACGAATCCGATGATCTCGTGTCCTTAGACACACCCCATTATAGTTTTCCTCTGTGGCATCATCGGGACAGGAAAGGCATTCTCGCTCGCGATCTCATCGATGAAAGGAGTAACCCTTTACGACCAGTGAATATTACGCGTCCGACTTAGATTTTGTGAGCACGTTCATCTATCATCCCGTCGACCGCGGATTCGTTATTGAACCTAGGATCATTGTCATTAGTTTCTCGAGCACCTAACTACCGCGGTTACTTGTCCGGTTCTATAATAATCGTATTTGCACTAGTCAATGTCTTCTCCATTGCATAACGACAACGTGTAACCCAAACGAAGATTCGTTTCACGCCCCTAACCCTAATTCTAATGTGCGCTCCGACATACATATATGTATGTATTTACATGTGACATGTGAAAATAAGAAAAATGTTAAAAATTTAAAATAAGAAAAATAAATTAGTCGTGGAATTTGTAACATGTGAATAAATGTCTAGCGAAATGAACTAGTAAATTGAAAGCAATCGTATTAATCGTATCGTTTGCATTTTCAATTGTTCAGATTAAATGTAAAATCATATAGGAAATCCAATAATAACGTCTATAAGTTGTCAAATGTTGCTCATCCACGATGTTTCACGCTGCGTATCTGAAATTTCATGGAAACGCGTATTGCTATCAGACATTCCGATTTTGCAATCGCCTCTTCCAAAGCCTGCAAATCACTTTCGAGGTCATCTCGCGGATTTGCAATGAACGAACGGTACGTATTTCCTAACCTAGAAAAATATTCTGTAAACACTCGGTCGATTAAAATTTCTTCCTTCGAAACTTCAAATTCTGGATACTAGATAGATGGGAAAAAAATAAAAATGTAATGGCAACTATTACGCGATACATGCGATAGAGATAGCCTAGCCTCGTTGTATGTATCTCGTGTTAACGTAACCTTTAAGCACCGACTTGAGAATATGGCAATGCAAGATAAAAGTAGAGTTACCGTTGGAAACATTACGAAAGTCATTTTCATTAAGAAGTTTCATACGATTCTTGTATCTATCTCTATATCTTAAAGTTTTAAGGTAACGAGTAGTTTCTCCGTTAATAGAATAGAAAATACAAGATACAGGTAAAATCTATCGACAGTGGCGGCGACGGGTCTGTCCACGACAGTGGTAATCGCAACTCGAGATTGCGCAAGTTCCTTCTCGATCTTATCACGACCGCAAACTATATACTGTACATGTGTATACATTACACGTGCAATACGTATACGAATACGCGTACGCATACACGGACTGTCATGACTATATGTACAAATACATATGATCTACATACGTATGCGCGTATGTATGCACGTACAAGTAAACGAACGAACTAAGTAAATGTTATAAAGACTATGTTAAAGAGAAATTGGCATTAACAGAGAATGTTTTTTAAAATTATAACGTAACGTAGGATTGGATAAAATTTGGTAGGTATTTTCGGCGAGTATCAAAAAGGAGTGAGCAAACATTTTGTTATAAAGAGATTAAATGTTAAAATGTAAAATTAAATGTTGAAATAATTATTAAATGGTAAATGAATGGAATTTCGAAGAAAAATTAAATTGTCAAATATTTATTTTAGATTAAGTCAATGTTTATAAGCCATCTTGTACAATTAAGGTTATTAAGAATATGTTAAACTTTTAAAACAACTCGACTCTTATTGTGATACACAGCTTATCCATTATACATTCTAAACGCACCTATCAACGCACATTTAAATACAACTAATTCGTAAATAATGATTTCTGATATAACTTGTTTGGTTTTAAAAAGCAATAGAAATACAAAGAAAAATAAGAAACAAAGACATCTATATTCGTATTATCCAAATATAAAGAGTCAATATATTGAAATTATTATGGAAAAGTTGATATCTTTTGTTTGGCTGAAAAATAGTTGTTGACAATACCGATATTACATATTATCTAGTCTCTGCGCATGCATGCATACGTTTTAAAGTTAATTATTTGAATAATTTCCTTCTAGTTGGAAATCTAGTTGGAAGAAAAATTTGCAAATGCCGTTACCGTTTGGTCAACGTAATAAAACGTAATAAAACGTAATAAAAATGATTAAAGTTCGTTATTATAATATCGAAATGTACAGGTTGTTTTGCAAAATTTTCTTATTAAAACTGAATATTATTTACATATAGAATATATACATACTATATAATATCGAAACGAATATTTCTTAATTAATCTTGGTCCTGTTTGTTTAAACGGTATTCGATATTTTTGTGAAAACGACGTAATTCCAGATACAGCTAACTTGAACGATGAGAAAGCGTGAAATACTTTAGATTCAAATATATAGCACAGCTGATATTTCAGAGTATTTGTCTTTGTTTATTTTGCGATTTTATCAGAGGTAGAAGGAGTATTGAGGTAGAAGGAGACATCCAAATATATGTTTGCCCCGACGCACACAGGGATATGAAAACGGTAACGCGATATGACAATGTCGATATAGAATGCAGTTTATGCAGTGGGAATAGGTATGCGCGCATACGTGCAATGTGCGCATTACGAAGACAAATCCGTGTCGCGCGAATGGCTTTCGTCGGGTATACGTAGTCGCACACGACACGTACATGAAAAGAGAAAAAGAGAAAAATAGAGATAGGGAGAAGGAGCGTGTACTGGAAACTCCCTGGATCCTTGAGACGTGGATAGGCCTAGTGAGACTTATGAATATTGATGAACCTTTCCCGACGTACTTACTGGCCCGACCGCACCTCGATCATTTGTTGCTACTCGACGGCAATCTTCCTCTTTTCTTCCTCCTATTTGTTTTCACAAAGTAAGTTCTTCGAGCATGCCGCGTACTTATTGCTAGCTACACTTATTCCTCCGCTCATCTACTTTCTTATCCAATCGACTTACGACGATTGTAAACGTACCGCCCCGTGTATTATAAATATTGCCAACAGAGAAGCGTTAAATACGAACGTGCTTCGGTTGCACACGATGATCGTTAATACGAATCCCTTTTAAATCTGTTTGTTTCCCATTGCCAATTTGCTATTAGCATTTAAATGTTTTTGGTGAAAATAAATTAGCCTGAATGATTTTTTAAATTAATCAACCTAACCCCAAGGGGTTCTGGAGGACAATTCTTCGATCTCATCTATATGACGATGAACGATGCGTTTGGAAATATGCAGGATAATAAATCTGTATTTTTGATTCAGCAGATACGCGACTGTAAATGCAATTAGGCGGTGATGTGGACAAGTCGAGGGGAAAGTAACGCAGAAACGCAACATTCCTTTACGTTCCAGTAGAAACGTAAGATACGCGACGTTATAATTAGTTTTTATTTATTTTGGGGTTAGGTTGACAGGACTTGACAGGATTGGACAGGATTTGACAGCATTTGACAGCATTTGACAGCATTTGACAACATTTGACAGGATTTGCCAACATTTGACAGCATTTGACAACATTTGACAACATTTGACAGCATTTGACATCATTTCACAGCATTTGACAGCATTTGACAGCATTTGACAACATTTGACAGGATTTGCCAACATTTGACAACATTTGACAACATTTGACAGGATTTGCCAACATTTGACAGCATTTGACAACATTTGACAGCATTTAACAGCATTTGACAGCATTTGACAGCATTTGACAGCATTTGACAACATTTGACAGGATTTGCCAACATTTGACAGGATTTGCCAACATTTGACAGGATTTGCCAGCATTTGACAACATTTGACAACATTTGACAACATTTGACAGGATTTGCCAACATTTGACAGCATTTGACAACATTTGACAGCATTTGACAGCATTTGACAGCATTTGACAGCATTTGACAGCATTTTACAGCATCTGACAGCATTTGACAGCATTTGACAGCATTTGACAGCATTTGACAGCACCTGACAGTATTTGACAGCATTTGACAGGATTTTACAGGACGCGTGATATAACCTGGAAAAGAAAATTGCGAATCGAAATATTATGATTTACATTTACTTATTTCTATATGAAATAACTTTTTTGTCCAGTTGTAACTCGTGTCTTGCCACACCCTATATATATTTTATATATACATCGGATTTTCCTTTTAAATAAATCATACAACAATAGGGTAGAGGCTGCGAATGTTACGCTATCTGTATATAATGGGAATCATGGGAAGGCGATCTAACTAAGCTATTAGGCGCCGCTACCGATCGTTTTCTATCGGCATCGGCGGTGTGAATTTTGCCGAAGCGCGAAACCAATTGGACGCGATCTCGTTGAGCCAGGCGAAAACAAAATGCGGTACTGTACTTACACGAGACGACGGTAGCTGGCTATTGCAGCCGATGCCAAAGCGAACCGGTTTCCCGATGCTGCTGAAAAATGCTTCTCGACCGGCTATAATAATTTTAATTGACACTCAGACCAGACCGCTGAGTATCCTCGATCGGCATGCATGTACATATAACCTCGTATAAAGTGTCGTATCCAGCAAATGAAAAATGGGCATTGTTCGTATTTTTATGTAATCTTGGTCGTCTTATCTAGAACGTTTTTATGTTTTTCCACCGCTTTCGATCGCTCGCCGATCAACTATCGTAGAATATATCGTAATACAAGATCGATCGCGAAAGCAACGTATTTGAAATTCACGTTGATTATAATTTTTCTTAAAATGATCTTTAGCTGTGAAAGATAAATCCTATCGAATATGTTACATTTTGGCTCGATCGCGGATAACAGTTTTATCTTTAGCGCTGTACAACGCCGATAATATATTAATTATAAAAATCTTGATTGTAGCAAGTATTTTGAAATTTGTTTGGTATTTCGATTTCGATTTCGATTTCGATTAATCGTCGTCCGTAAGTAAAAGGAGAAATCGGAGAATGCTGAGAATGGGTAAAATAAGAGAAAAGAGGAAAAAGAAGAAACGAGAAAACGAGAAAACGAGAAAACGAGAAAAAGGTATATGCGATTAAGGTTAGAAGGCGCGTTCATAAGCGCGCAGCCATGGAAAATATTCCTGTGAAGTTGTTACGTAGGAACGTATGCGCGTTCAACGAGATATTAAGCGTGTACGTATGTATATGCAGTTAGGCCTACTCGAGCTGACTGGCCCGGGTGAAAGGAAAACCCGCGCCTACCTTGCAAGTGAAGCACAGAGAGGGGGCAGAGAGATTCCACGTCGAATCTAGTACTTTTTGTACTTACGTGGAACGCGATTGCAAGGAAAGCTTCTATGAAATACCTTAGTATGCTCATTGTGTAACGTACAGTCTTTGTAAACGTGCAATTATCGCACGTTATCGTTCGGTAGAAGCAGCAAGACAATCGATCGTATGAAATTTTTCGACTCGCTCGCATGTTTCTCCTTGCTCGCAGCTTTAGCGTGTACTTTCTAAGTTGAGTAAAAGTGTTTCTTCTATCGTATTTAATTCTTCTATCGTATTCATTATTAAATAATTCGATTGTTAAAACGTCTGCTATAATTTTAAATATAAATGTTAGTTTCTCACTAAACTATCGACTCAAATATCGACTAGGCTATAAATTTATAAAATGTTGTTTCCTAGCAACCGAGTCTAGCGATTCTCTCGTAGTAAGTCTCTCGGTAACTTTACCATACAATCTGATAAAGTAACTTTAATTTAGATACGCCGATATTTTGTTATTTTGACGTAACAGAAAAATACGTAGGTGAATTAGAAAAAGGATTACATAGGATTACAAAGGATTGCATTGTGCGATACCGTTTGTACCGACATTTGCTTAAAGAAGCGTACGTTTCGAATACGTCAATTCTTTTTACTTTGACATGGCAGAAAAAAATATGTGAAAAAAGTTATATGCGTTCTGTGTACGTAATTTTTGTATTAATTTTTTTATTCATTTTTGTATTCATTTTTGTTCACGGGACGAACGCATTCGTTCGTTTTATATAAATTTGAGTTTGACAGTTTGTCTGATTTATGCACTTCGTAACTCGTTGCGCACGTATATCCTTCTTTGATGTCCGTTTAGAGAGGGAGATATTACGTCGCCGATACGCATTTCCGCGAAACATGGCGTTTTTTTTGGTAATTAAAATTTGTCTCTTGGACCCAACCAATTAATCCGATAGTTTTTAACGATTATAAGAGAATCAATGTTAATAATAAGTTGCATTTGTTGCAAATGTTAATAATAAGTAACGTAGCATTTACGAAAGAAGACGCGTTTCAGTCGCTCGAACGTAAATTAACTTTTGTTCGCGCCAGCGTCGATTAAGAGAAGAGGTACGGGAGGAGGTTGTAACCCTTTTTTCTTTACCTTTTTTTTAAATTTACCCTTTAAAAAGATACATTTGAGGGAAAACTAAACTAAACATTTTTGTTTATATTTCAAAGACCATTTAAAGAATGTTTCTACGAAGGAGGCCTGCGGAAGCTTTAGTCCGACACTGTCTTTGCGTCATTCTGTAAGTTATGAAAATCATTCTGCAGCGTAACGTTAAAACGACGCGAAACGTTAACGATAATCTCTAACGAAAAGTCTGGACGTGGAACGAACGGTGGATGTGCTCAACGATAACGTCTTACTTGGCCCGCGTATTATCAGCATTGACAAGACTAATGTAATAGGAAAACAAACGTGGCTCGTCGTACTTGCTTCTTTCATGGTCATTCTGAATCTTAATCGGGGCCTACGGTATATACATATGTACGACCCGCTCGAAATAGAGCCGGCGTCGTGTACTCTTAAGGTCATCGATCCCTCTTCCGCGTCACCTGCCATCCTCGTATCTTTTATCTAGGCATGAACCTAACATCGATCGATAAGCAAATCGAAAATACCGTAATTATGCGATTTCCTAACTTTTCCCAATTTCCACTTTTTATATTTTCAAATTCGATTTTATGGCGAACGAAGCGTTGTATGAAAAGAAATTCTCTTTTGTATTATCGATTTATTCCCTTTTATTATCGTTTCTATTCGTTCATCGCGAATCATACAGACCCTTGTCGATCGTGCGACATACGATTACATAATCGTGCCGATTAGGGGCAAAATTTTGTTTGCCCTGTAATCGAAAATCGATTCTCGGATATAAAAACACCGATGAATTTTTCAAATTAGCGACAGAAAGTATAGCCAGAAGCTTACTTTTTTTCCAAAGCTTTATTCTATTACCAAATGGACAAGTGAATCGGCAGAGTTCGAGAAACTAACGTACTTTTTAATACACGTTTATAATTCGCATAAAGAGAACGGAGTAGGTACCTGTGGAATACTGATAATCGATACACTCGATCGATAACGAATCTTTGTATATTTACAACCGTAGATGAAATATGAACGTCGTAATTACGCTATAGGACGATTCAGCAACGTTATTCGTTCCACTTGAACGTATTAAAGTTACTTTTTTTTACTAAAGCTTTTACTATCGTTTACTTACTATCGTCCAGTTATAAATAACGTTAAATTCAAAATTCAAGGATTTTATGGTATATCGAAGTATATAGTTATATATAAAAATAATAATAACAAGTATACAAAAATAATTTTATTTCCTTTTGTTAATTATCATATAGGAAAATTTGCATCGTTTGTATGTCTATACACTGTACACTGTACACTGTACACATAAAATACATGTACATATACGGATGGTTTTTGAAGAATGCGTAACTATACGAAACATTTTTCAAGGATCATTTTTCCAGTAGAATGGTAAATTGTGCGATACTGTGCAACGTAACGATAACTTGTATCAAGGATTTATAAATAATTGCGTACGGAAAATCAATCTGCAAGTGAAATAGTAGTACTGTTAATAATATTATACCGCTTTTACCGTATAAAATATTCGATTAGAACGAGGCGGCTGGCTAAGGACGCGATCATGCCGCTCTCTGAGCGGCGGACGCTGAGCGGCGAACGCTAAGCGGCAAAATTGGCATGTGAAACGGTGGCGTTGACTGTATCGTCGCTCCTTCTGCTGCTTACCGTTTACCTCTCTGTATGATCACGGTGTTGGCGGTTCTGCAGTTGGCATCTTTTTCCGCCAAACGTTCGTAAGGCCGAATTTTCATAACCGTCCATTTCCGTGAACAGCGATCCTCGTTTACGGCTTTAGCGACCCAAAATACCCCCGAAAAGACACATCCGAATGAAAAATTGTCCATTCCGTGAGAGAATAATAATTCTTCGTCGCCAAATTAAAACATGTACGCAGATAATCGGACTAAGGTAAAAAAACGACGTGTTTTAACCACTTGACTAATTAACTGCCATTCTTATATCTTGATATATATATATCGATATTTACGAATCGAAACTATACGATATCCGATACCATATCGATAATATGCGTAATACGTATGATATATCTGATAAAATATATACCCGTTCTCGTTGGTTCGTTGCGTTTTATTATACAAAGTCTTCGCTATATTCTTCTATATCGCTATATTCGCTTCGCTAATAAAAGAAAAATTTATATTAGAAGAAAAATATATGAACATTGTATGTAGAGTGTTGGGACAAAGAACAAGTTTCGAAGTCTGCGGATAGAAGCGAAACGGAGAACTTGGAAAATAGGCTGGAAAATAGAGAGAGAGAGAGAGAGAGAGAGAGAGAGAGAGAGAGTGACAGGAACGAGAACGTTTTCTCAATTTCTCGATAAAGGTAAAACGTTATGAGACTGCGTTCGTCCAAATATACGAAAAAAAGTGCAATCCTGGTGCATCGTGGTGGATGGCGTGGTTAAAGTAGGGAGAAAAGACCTTGAGTCGCGTCACGTGACCACGAAGCTGCATGGGAGTTGGGTAGGGCGGTTGCAGAGGGCCTTGACCTTACCGTCGGCGTCGCAGCCATAGTTGTAACTACCATCGTCGTGGCCTTTGCGAACATCCGAGAAGAGGCCGATATAGCCGCGTGACGCTTCATTTTCCTACGGTTTAATTCTTCCCGTTCTCCCGCTCGTTGGTTACACCAAAATTTCCACTCTTCCACGATATCCTACCGACTAGTAGTTACCGCTGTACGAAGCAATGTCGTCCGTTCGTCGAACAGATGTTTTTAAAAACTTTACGAGTCACAAGTTAGTAGTATGAAAAATATATACAAGATCGTATACTTGAGATTTCAAGTGTATAATCTAACTTTACGTAACGTAACGTAACGTAACGAAAATAGAATTAAATTTTATGCGAACAAAATTATGTATAAAATTGGTAATTTCTATAGAAATAAAATGAAATTTTCCCCCGAGTCGCATAGCTTTATGCGAAATTCAACGCGCGAGCGAAAATTTATTAATTAATTAATAAAAAGCATAGAAAATTAGCTAGAAAATTAAATAGAAAAATAGTCGGTCGTAGTATGTTTTACAATGTTTCTTGTCGCTTTCTCGCTTTCTCGCTTCATTTAGCGAATAGTTCTTACGGTATATGATGCATATTACGTTACGAAGGAAAGAAAAGACTTGTATCATGAGTATTTCTGGAATATGTTCAAGGACTGAACGGTAATTGCAAAAGAAATAAGGTAATACGAAATTTATCGGTAATATGAAATTTAGCATATACGCGTAGTTAGGAAAGTTATTTTCTTTTTATCGTACGATTCGGTCCGTCCTATCCGCCACAGTCCGAAAACTATATTTTCTGAAACTGTATTTAAAGATAATATCTTCCGTAGAAAATGACAAAACCGAAACAATGTTTTTTTCTCCTTTCGTATCTAATTAATAAATAATCTCGTATAAAGATATATTATACGTTTTTGTGTGTGTGTGTGCGTGTGTGTGTTTGAACGATATCGCAAATTTCTTCGCATCTTGGATAAATATTTGGTCACTGTGATTTACAATACTCGATTTACAAAGTAACCATGGTAGTTTTTAGTAGGTATTAAGATTAAGCGATTTGGAACGAATTAACGACGAATTGGAGGTAACGTTTAAGCGATAGCGTTTTTCACGAGAAATCAGCGTATTATAAATTTGCGTCTGTTGAAAGACGTAGCAACGTGTTGCCTGGACATACGTAATTAACGGTATTGACGCATCCAGAGTATCACGCGCATCCACGTTCTGTAACGGACAAAGAACGGAATTTCGTATAATAATTTTTGTTTTCCCTTGCTCGGTGCATTATATCGTGTTGCATGATCGCCGAGTTACAAACAAAAGATACGAGTACGAAGCGCGTTTATGTTTCCGCGCGAAGGTCGATCGATGGTTCTGCGGGACCGGAAGTGAACGGGATGAATAATGTACGCGCTCACAAACTCTAAGTCGGACTCTTTGTTAATAAAACGCCTAATATTCACTGGCCGTAAGGCGTTACTCTTTTCGTCGATGAGATCGCAAGAAAGAATGAGTTTCCGTCCCGATGATGCCACAGAGGAAAACCATAATGGGGTGTGTCTAAGGACATGAGGATTCGTCGAGGATAACCTTCGTTTATCAAGTAAGGGAAATTGGCGTTGCTGATAATTGGTCAATCTCCATATCGGTGGTTAGAAAAAAATGCTAGCCGCTCTCGAAGGAAAGTTGCTAGTGGGAGACGCCGCTCGTTGAAAAATATGTCTCCCCTATCTTCCCGTAGTTGGGACAAAGACTGTTTGTCTGTTTGAAGGACTTTAGTTAACTATACCTTAAGATTTATAACGGGCCCTCGAGCTAGCCGAACATGTACTGCGGAGACGCATCGACATCTGGCAATCATCTTACTCGAAGAATAGGGTCTGCGTGTGACGAGCCACGGGACAGAAACCGTTGGAATGTTTACTGTCGCGTGTCGCCACGAATATTTCTTTTAAGGAGAGCTATAGAATTACTCCATACCTTTGTTAGGCAAAGCGTTCATCCCGTGACCGCGGCTACGTTCGGCAACTGACTGTCGCCTCGAGCCCAAGCTCACTATCACCAATCTCGAACAATTACAATCGGATTGAATAACTACAATTGTTCAGTTACAGCTATAGTAGACTCTAGGTTACAATGTTGCGGGATTATCCAAAATTCCAAAGGCTCCGGTGTTCTTTCATCTCCGACATATATAAATTTTCGTCAATATTGTACTTAAATTCTTGAATATTGATCGCATACGGTCGATAGTATTATCAATACCTGGTGTTATGTCGCGTAAAACATCTGCACTCCATCCCTCGCTGCTGAACAGCCAACGGTCCACGTACCGTCATTCAGGCCCTCAATAAATCTAAGGACCCACCACAATCCTTTAACTTCTAACTTCATTGTTTCAACACATGTTTTTCAGTTAATCTGTTTGTCCTGGAGGATTTTCAAATTCTAGAAGTTGTTCAGTTTATGGCTGGTATTTAGAAAAGTTCTTGGGTTTATTATGTGCTCTTAAAAATTACGGAGAAAGCGGGTAGTGACCTAACAAAAAATGCGGTTATTCGCCTGACAGAAAATCCGGGTTTTCGCTTAAACAATGTCACCAACTAGCAACATTGGTAGGGGGGTTCCTTTCCCTCTTATCTCTCATTAACATTGACTAGAACCAATGGACATCGCAGATCGTCGCCCTCACCTTACTAACGAAAAGTGTGAGCAACGAATCCGGTCTCTCCGTTCAAAAAACCACACCCACACCGAGCTTTCCTCCGTAATTGCATGAGAGCGGAAAGTCAGTCAGTTCAATTGCTATCAGTTCTGCCCGAGCAGTCGAGTTATGCAGACGTAAAAACTAGTGCCTCCGTAAGCGCGACAAGAGTGAAAGAAAAGGGACCGAACCAATCGATGATGGAAAACACCCAAAAGATGCCAACAATAAGAATACTAAACAAAGGAGAAACATACGCTATAAACAGGGCAGTAGACCAACAGAGCCCAAATAAACCAACAAGTTAAGTACAGAACTGCTCAAATACAAACGAAATAGAGATGGAAATAATACAAAAAGACGACGAAAAGAACAACATCAACAAGGATCTACCACAACATAACGAAAGCTGGAAGACTGTAACTCCCAGGAAAAAAAAAAAAAAATACAAACACAAACGATAGGAGGACTACAGAAACAGAAAAACAACAATGGCTACAATAAATTCCTACACAAAACTCCTTCAGCTCGCTGACAGAAGAAATGGACACAGGCCCTACAGAAAAACCAAGAACACACCCCCAAGCCACCACCAATCTACATAGACGCTAAAATAATAGACCCCCTCATTGACCTGCTAAACAGCACGGCAGGAAAAGAAAACTACACCATTAAACAGATCAAACTGGATCAAGTAAAAGTACAAACTAATACCCCAGAAACCTATAGGAAAGTGACAAAAGCGCTAAAGGAAAGAAACGCTGGGTATCATACTTACCAACCCAAATCTGACAAAAGCTACAAAGCAGTAATCAGAGGTTTACACCCTAAAACAAATACAAACAAAACATGCGAGGAAGTGGCCAAGAGCGGAGCCAATATATCGAATATATAAAATAGCGCGCGTTACTATACGACACGCGTTATAACTGCTATATCGTATCGCAAACTCGCATATCGCTCAGCCGTTTTCCGACACAACGATAATAGACCATGTTTAAAGAAACGTACGCATGATGGCTGGATCGTCGGTGAAGATGCGCGCAACGAGCAGCAGACGACAAGGTAGGCACGCAAACCGATCTCGACCTGTTCCTCTGGATCGTCCGAGAAGCAGGCAACGTCTCTTCGTCGCTGTCGCTTTCCGTCACCGAATTCCCATTTCCAGCGCGACTCTCCCTTCCCCCTTTGCTTCGCTTGCTCGAGAAATTCTTCTTCTCTATGCCGACGGTCGTCGACGAGGTCGAGCTCACCGACAACGAGACTGCCGACACGTTCGTCGACGAGCCGCTCGTCAACGAGACTCCTCGCAAACGAGACACCAGCTTTATGTCCAAGCACAACATCTTTCCACTCTCTCTTCTCTTTCCTCTTTAATTTCCCCCTTTAAATAGTTTTCCCGCCATCTTTACCGATGCACAGTTTCCGTTTCCGTTTCCACGATCTCGTAATTGCTCGAAACAGCACTTTTCTTCTACTCGAAATGTTCACCTTTAATCCGATCCGGTAAAAAACGTCCGTCTTATTATACGCGAGATATTAACGTGTACAGCGTCATTTTCCTACCAAAGCCACAGCAACGACAGAAAATCGTAGAAAGCACGTCGTACACTTTCGTCGTGTGCGAAAACTTAGCACACTGCAACCTTCCGATAATACGTCGATACCGTAGCTTCCCCCGTAGCTCTGTTACGTTCTTTGCCTCTTTCAAATCGATCGCTGTATTAGATACGTTACAAACGATTACTATGTTCAACGACGAACAATACCAACTTAACCACCGATTTACGCTAAGAAGATCGTAGATTTACCATTTGCAAAGGAAAAAGAACGTTTGTTAATTTCTGAATTCTAGTTTCTTCTTTGCTTCGTCTCGTTTACTAAAATCAGCCAGTCAAGATATTATCTTCGTATCGATGTCGTAGAATGTAAATACTTTTTGTAAGAGCGTACAAAATATCGAGCAGAGGGCAAACGGATAAACGAATACATTGTTCAGAGATGTCGAATCGATCCGATTCGAGGATCGTTTCCGAAATTTCATTATTTAATTAGAAAGAAAGAGAAGGTCGATCGATAACCAGATTCGAATTCCCTTGCCTCGAATCCGTATTTCCAGAAACAGAGTCGGAATTACTCTGTCAACACCTTACCACGGCCAGTATTCCGTTCGCATAATTATAATAATTTCTCGGTTCATCCTCATTAAGAGCTACAACGAATTCCAATACTTGGCCAGCGTAACTGTAGCCACCAACTGTTGCAACGGCTACGAAAAGTATTTGTACGTCCTTCTAAGTATTACAGCATTTACTATTTTATTACTATTTAATTGCGCTCGAATATACAAAGTTTCGTATCTTTACTCGTTTAGTCGTATGTATTTTCATACGACAGCGAGAAATTTATTTTCCAAAAACGAATTCGAACGCTACAAAGCGAGCGTTAGCGAGTTTTACATTTCATTCCGATTTATACGTAGATGCTGAATTTTGTATATACGTAGCTGGAAAATCGCTCGAGGGCGAAAGATGCGACAATTCCGAACAAAAGTAGCAAAGTAGTAGCAAAAGTAGCAAATGTAACAAGAAATCTGGATAACAGTCTAAACTACAGCCTTAAACAGAGATCTCCGAGTATATAACGAACTTGATACCATCGCTAGTTATCCGTTGAAAGCTTCGAGGTTCGTAGCATTGGTGCCAAGTTGCGTGATTTATTACCATCGACAAACCACCTTTTTTAAACATGCTGGCTGCCGGACGCGCGCGGACATCGATATCATTGACCGAGTTTCCCTGTTCCGCAGGTCTCTAACCCTTTTGAAGATCGTGGCTACATAATGGAAAAGAGTACCGACGACACTGACCGAGTCCCTTTGCCTTTGCTCTCCTCTCACTTTTTGCTTAACCAGATCTTTCACGTTGAACGAAGCGGCAGTCGATAGGTTGATTTTAATAATCAGACTTCACTTCCTCTCTCTCTCTCTCTCCCTTTCACTCAGCTTTGGCACGTTGAAGCTCGGTTATCGCGCCTGGATTGTAAGCGCCCTCCTCCTCCTCCTCCTCCTCCACAAAAAAAATGCGTCCGATTATTCGATGTAGGAAAGTAAGAGAGATAAAAAAAAATGTACTTCTATTATCGATAATTGACAAGAGAGATCTTTTTCTCACAGTCTAAAAGATATTCGATGCTGAATCGGTTAATATAATTTCTGCCTTTCCACTTCTTCAACCCTACGATTTTTCTCAACGCGGGATCGAGCGTTCGCTTGACTGTAAAAAATTTCATTTTCAATTCGATTAATTTTATTTATCGATCGTTATCGACGATAGAGACGTGCGCGTGTTTTAAGAACGAACGAAGAAAGAACGTTTTAAGGATCGATATTACTTCGGTATTCACGATATCGATATCAATAATTTTCACTTTTCGTTATTAATTTCCCAACTATTTCAAATGACACCGTATAATTCGCAAAAATATCGATCGTCTTGCAACAACAAAGCGTCGATCCCTTCGTTTTTTCTCCCCTTTCTCGTAAAAAAAATCTTCAAAGTATCAAACGGGCATATACTCGTTGGTTAAATACACAAAAATTCAAATCTTTCGTTTACGAATTTCGTAACGTTCTATGCAGTTTCGTTCACACTGCGAAAAGTGCCAAGATCTTCGGGCAATCGTTTTCAATACCTATTTTACGATGCCCTTTTCGTCCCATTGCGACCACCGTCACCATTATTTGATCGTCGAACGACTCTAAAACGAATCGATCTCACATTATCTTCCAATGGAAAGGCTTTCTTACAGCCTCATACCCGTCACATAGCCACCAAACAGTTTCATTATCGATGATTCTCACGGTCGATCATCGACGATCAACGGTTCGTTCGAGCGTAATAGCTGCACATAGCCACTGTCGTCGAGTTCGTGTCCGGACGACCTTGATCTCGGCCGTCGTCGATTCAGCCTACGTATCGTATCGATGGGAAAAAGAAAAACGAAAAGGCGCGGATAGAAAACGCGAGTGAAACGATAACACACGGTAGCAGTGACGTTACCGCGTCGGTAAGCACGAAATCGATAAATTGTGACGAATCGATCGAGTATCGGATGGATGAAAAATCGAAGAATTTGCCACGGGTCTCCAACCCCTACTGACAGAGTCAGGACACGACCCTTTCCGAACGAGGATGCAGCGAGTCACGATCAGAGAGCAAGTACTCTTACTAACACGGCGACTCGACGACTGGCGCCACGTCGTCGAGCTCATTGGCTCTCTTTCGCGACCCTCCTCTGACGCCCTCCGCCCCTCTCCAAAGAGATCTATCTCGTACGCTTTCTGTCTTACCGCGGTGGCTTCGTTCCTTTTCTGTTCGCGACCTGTACGTGCGTGCTCTCTCTATGCATACGCCTGTCTCCTTCTACCCTACCAACCGACCTACGTGACGGCGCGGCGACGCGGCGACGCCGCACCGCAACGCGCTCTCTCCCTCGCGTTTTATATCGGCCAAACTTTTTATCCTCCTCGAATTCTGCGCTTTACACATTTTTCCAGCATTACATATAGATTGAATTAAAAAAGTTGCTTAAAAATTATACCGCTATTACTATACTATGCTATGCTATGCTATGCTATGCTATGCTATGCTATGCTATGCTATGCTACGCTATGCTATGCTATGCTACGCTACGCTATGCTATGCTATGCTATGCTATGCTATGCTATGCTACGCTATGTGGAAATAACATTTTTAAAAACATCTATTTACTTTGTCAATAATATAATTCGCATAGTATAATTCTTAAGGCATTGTAGCGCGAGATTCTTCTGCACTTACGACAGATCTAAAAGCGAAGCGATCCATAGAACTTATATAATATGCAAAAATATCGAAATTATCCAAAGTATACAAATTATTAGATGAAATAATTTTCTATCTAGATTACATCTTTTTAATTATATTCGGCAAAATATACAATGTTATAAATATTCGATATTGCTTATTTTATTATTAATAAGCCCAATAAGCCGAACGAGCTTGAAACCAACATTTTAACTGTTTTATTATGTTTATTTTTAATATAACATAGAAACAAACTAACTTTAAGTTATAAGATCAAATAAATTATTTTCGAACAATTTTCCACTTTAGTCGACTGCTTCAAACGAGTTATGATAACGAATAATACGGATATTTTCTTCTGCCTATTTCTTTCATTTTTTCCCTTACTCTAGTTAATTGATACTGTACTTGTTACTGCAATAGCAGGTATTATGGTGTTGTTTTTGCGAATATAGTTCTATGTATTAATTAGCCAATTAATATCGGAGAATAATTGGAGATAAGATCGAAATAAGATTGCGCTTCAGGGTATAATTTGTTTAATCTGGAATATAAAAATATTAGATATATGTATGCATACTTGATTTGCAAGTTGCTATTTTTTTAAACATTTTCGTTGCCAATAACAATACGTATATATTAATAATCAGATACTATGTATATTATTATTACTTACTACTTTAGATGAATGATGAACGATAGTTTGGTTTATTCATTGAGTAAGCTCGGTGGTTTAGTTCATTATTCTTTACCTTCGGCGTACACAGTTATTGTTTGCACCGAAGGGTGGCGTTAAATACTCCGTCCTAATCAATCGATCCAAGCGTTCAATGACGGCCATTTGATAAAACAATTCTCTCTGCGGTTAAGATATTTTTGCAAAAGCATTCTAGTTTCTTTTATACCAATCGTAAGATATCGAAAATCATTTATCTCTCCTAATTAATTCCTTACCTACAGTTAAACTAATAATTTATGATAATTACTCTATTCATTTATATCAATTTATTCATAGAATGTATTCATGGAATCAAGGGAGCAAGTGCAATTTAGATCAAAGCCAACCAGTTTTCATCATCCATTGATGCGTGCTACCATTGGTAAGTCGCATGGTTTCGTTTCTTCGACGATAAGTTCAATGTTCATGTATAATTATTTGGAACCACATGCTGTACCTATTCTAATTGATAAATTTCAATACATACGCCGTGAGACACCGTGGAATGCGTGCGTTTTAGCCTTAATTATTCGTAAGATAGATTAGTCTATGTTAAGAGCATTGTGAGCTCATCGTGTACAATGATACTTATCCATCTTGCAAGGAAAATTAAAATTCTATTCTCTTTTTCTGCCGAAACACGCGTCCATTGATTTTTCCGAAAGATCGCAAACTCGTTCGTTCGTGCCGTGATTTTTATTTGATTTTCCGATTGATTGCAGATTCTCTTTGGCTTCTGCCTACTTTTAGGGGCACATACAGCGTCAGTAGCTTCATTTTCTTTCTCTCGTCCCAGGTTAGACAAATGTGTCTTTGATGCCGAATGCAAACCAGTGGGGCTACGAATTATCGTACGATGTTTATAAAGATCGATGTAATCATTGTGTGAGATATAGATATTGCGCGATGTATCCTTTGTTTGAAATTTGGAAAGATTCGTGTAAGATCGTTTTGTGTAGATCGTTTGACTTTCCGTATCTGCTTGTATCTCCGTCATCCTTCCCACCACGCCACTTTGGAAGCTGCTCAGCGAAACTAAGGTGCGACGAGTCCATTCAGTCGTCTTCTTTTCTATCGATAACATGGATCACGTTGCGTCAGGTTTGTAACCTATTCTAACCTATTAGCGGCGTCACTTCTTCATTACTGTCATTACTATATTTTTTACTATCGTTTATATCTCGTTATTAATATCGTTTAATCAATCCACGTTTATTTAACGATTTGTCGAACATTCAGATAATGAAATTAGGTGGTTTTCTGAAATTTTTTGTTTGTATCTCTCTTTAATCGTCTATTTACAAAATGATACTGTTACTGGTAGCTTGTATCGTAAGCTTTCGTAATAAAATCGTTATTGATCGTTTGATCGTATTTTCATGTAATTATTTTATACATTTCTAGTTTGTTTTTGTGCAGGTTATCGATCGATGGCAGGGATAATATAGAAGTAACAGGAATATTAATATATGGACGCAACGACGATCAACGATCAGTCTGATGAATTTTCATGGAAATCTGGTAACGTTTAATTTATTTTAACTAAGACAGCTGTGTATGAACGGTTCTATTGCCTTTTTATTCGAGCATGGGTAACATTTGATATACAATTTATGTCTACTTTAAAATATACTTGATACATATTTCATAATAGATCGTTTCGTAATTATTTGGAATATTAAAATGAAAGTAAATACGATTAAACAAATCACTTTTTTTCATTCAAATATATGAAATCATTCTCTTATTTCAAACGAACTTGTAACAAATTATTTTATTGTTTCAATGTAATTCATAATGTAGAATCCTTGATAATTTAACGATAGCTTCGTGTAGACAGTTTGAAACATAGAAATCTTAACAATAATGGCTTTAACTATATCGATAGGTATTGTAACACACTAGGTATTGGTATATCGAATTCAAATTATTTTTCTATATTACGTGAATTTGCTATAGTTTCGGTCATATATTGCAACTTTGTAACTTGTGTCTTTTTCATAGAGGTGGCGCGCAAATAGACTGAAATACTTCAAAGCAAGACTTCGCGCGCGTTTCTCTAGCATTCTTTAAGCATTCTTTTAGTTGTGAACTTTTGAATTCTTGGAAATATTTTCGGATATTTATAACACGCGACCGTTGTGTGTTAACTATGTTTCGTGTTCTAATAACGAACATTCGTGGTATGATTCTCGCAAATGAAATGATCGATTCCCTATTTCGGTTAGGACAATAGAGGTGGTTATATGAAGTATTACACTGAGATAACGGTTTACAATTCGCACTTTATTCCAACAATTTTGTAGAGAAGATAGTTGAGCTGGTGCGTATAGATAAGTGAAGTAGGTGACTGATCTAAGGGTGGAAACCCGGTCAAGAGATGTCGACTGTTCTAAAGATGGAAAATCAGTAAAGTTCGGTGACGATGCTATTGTCACGTAAAATAACAAAATAAAAAAGGAATTTGAGGTAAAAAATAAAAAAAAGAAAACTTTATTTTTTTTCTAACATCAATACACTTTACAATCTACTTCCGAACTCTAGGCGTGACTTTCTAAGACTGACTCTTACGATTTTACTTTCAATCGGATTCGATTACTTTCTTTTGTCATCCCTCAACATCCCCACCGTCCATGCATTTGCTAGGCGTCCGCGATCGTTGCCACGTGCTCTTTCTTCTAGAACCTTCGGTGGAAGGACCGTTGGGATGTTGATGGTTCATTAGGCACTTCAGCGATATACATTGTCGCCGAGTGCCGCCACATCTTTATCTCTATCTCTATCGTCAGTCCGTCGGATTTGAAGTATGCCGGTCGTGACACTATGGCGGAGGAAGGCTAGCGATGGGTGTGTCTAGCGCACGGGACCATCGGATTTGTAGATGACAGTTTTGACTAGGAAAGTGAGGGCAATAGTCATTGCTTCTGATTGGATGAGAAAAAGGTTGGTGGGCAAGGAAATGTTCTAACCGCCCCGGAGAGAAAGTTGCTAGCCGGAGACACCGAACGTGAGAAAAACCAACTTTCCCGTATCATTCCGTAGTAGACAATAAATTTAAGGAACACTTGAAATAAAAGAACTATGAAAATGCCAAGATTTATGGTGGGTCCTGAAGACTATTGAGGGTACGCAGTAACGATGCGTAGACAACTGGCTGTCATGTTGCCCGCGGATTGGGGCCTGGCTTGTGTACAGAGTCACCGGACGTAACATTATGTATTAACGATATAAACGATATCTTATGTTTTGTTGTAGACATATCACAGCTTCAACTTTTCCGTCTTCTTTGGGAATGTTCTAACAGTGGCTCAGAAGCCAAGAACGTAAGTATCTTTACATATCGTACTTTAATTATGTCTATTCTGTATATTTTGTATATTTTGTATATTTTGTATATTTTGTATATTTTGTATATTTTGTATACTTTGTATATTTTGCTTTGAACGCTATTAATTAAGGAATACAATTTGATTAAAAACTTGGGAGGTTAGGATCTTCTCGGGTTATTCTTCTATTAAAATAAAAATAGTGTTAGTTAAAGCCTTAATATCGAAGTGTAAAACAAATAACTAACATATTTCAGAAATTATTCTAGATTTTAAACTTTCATATCAGAGTTTCAGTTTTTGTACCTATCGAAGTTTATTAGCATTTCAATCTTTATTATTAGCAAAGTTACAAATTCAATAAACTTGCATTTTTCATTATCTCCAGCTTTCCAAATAATCAGCAGTCATTCATCGTGTTTTGTTCTGCTGGGATAGCACGGCAGTTCGATGGCGTAACGCTTCTGTTCCTCTGTTCCTCCTAACGGTGAGTCGCATGCATTTCTGTTCCTCCGGTCACTCAATCGTGTGATAGGATGGAAAGATGCGAATCGGCGTGGGGTTGTATTACGTAGAACTTTTTGCGAGCATAATGACCGCGGATATTTTTTAAACTCGTGAGTAGTAACATTTTTCTCAAATCTTTATTTATTAGTTCAGGATAGGTCTTCTCGCACATCGCGATTATAATAATTAGTTTTTTAATAGTTAGTTGAAACATGTACATTTGAGAATATACTCGTGGTACTTATAAATATGTATATTAATATTCGGTAGAAATAGACAAGTATCGACACGAATATACCTGTGTCACATAAATATGTCGGAGATGAAAGAACACCGGAGCCTTTGGAATTTTGGATAATCCCGCAACATTGTAACCTAGAGTCTACTATAGCTGTAACTGAACAATTGTAGTTATTCAATCCGATTGTAATTGTTCGAGATTGGTGATAGTGAGCTTGGGCTCGAGGCGACAGTCAGTTGCCGAACGTAGCCGCGGTCACGGGATGAACGCTTTGCCTAACAAAGGTATGGAGTAATTCTATAGCTCTCCTTAAAAGAAATATTCGTGGCGACACGCGACAGTAAACATTCCAACGGTTTCTGTCCCGTGGCTCGTCACACGCAGACCCTATTCTTCGAGTAAGATGATTGCCAGATGTCGATGCGTCTCCGCAGTACATGTTCGGCTAGCTCGAGGGCCCGTTATAAATCTTAAGGTATAGTTAACTAAAGTCCTTCAAACAGACAAACAGTCTTTGTCCCAACTACGGGAAGATAGGGGAGACATATTTTTCAACGAGCGGCGTCTCCCACTAGCAACTTTCCTTCGAGAGCGGCTAGCATTTTTTTCTAACCACCGATATGGAGATTGACCAATTATCAGCAACGCCAATTTCCCTTACTTGATAAACGAAGGTTATCCTCGACGAATCCTCATGTCCTTAGACACACCCCATTATGGTTTTCCTCTGTGGCATCATCGGGACGGAAACTCATTCTTTCTTGCGATCTCATCGACGAAAAGAGTAACGCCTTACGGCCAGTGAATATTAGGCGTTTTATTAACAAAGAGTCCGACTTAGAGTTTGTGAGCGCGTACATTATTCATCCCGTTCACTTCCGGTCCCGCAGAACCATCGATCGACCTTCGCGCGGAAACATAAACGCGCTTCGTACTCGTATCTTTTGTTTGTAACTCGGCGATCATGCAACACGATATAATGCACCGAGCAAGGGAAAACAAAAATTATTATACGAAATTCCGTTCTTTGTCCGTTACAGAACGTGGATGCGCGTGATACTCTGGATGCGTCAATACCGTTAATTACGTATGTCCAGGCAACACGTTGCTACGTCTTTCAACAGACGCAAATTTATAATACGCTGATTTCTCGTGAAAAACGCTATCGCTTAAACGTTACCTCCAATTCGTCGTTAATTCGTTCCAAATCGCTTAATCTTAATACCTACTAAAAACTACCATGGTTACTTTGTAAATCGAGTATTGTAAATCACAGTGACCAAATATTTATCCAAGATGCGAAGAAATTTGCGATATCGTTCAAACACACACACGCACACACACACACAAAAACGTATAATATATCTTTATACGAGATTATTTATTAATTAGATACGAAAGGAGAAAAAAACATTGTTTCGGTTTTGTCATTTTCTACGGAAGATATTATCTTTAAATACAGTTTCAGAAAATATAGTTTTCGGACTGTGGCGGATAGGACGGACCGAATCGTACGATAAAAAGAAAATAACTTTCCTAACTACGCGTATATGCTAAATTTCATATTACCGATAAATTTCGTATTACCTTATTTCTTTTGCAATTACCGTTCAGTCCTTGAACATATTCCAGAAATACTCATGATACAAGTCTTTTCTTTCCTTCGTAACGTAATATGCATCATATACCGTAAGAACTATTCGCTAAATGAAGCGAGAAAGCGAGAAAGCGACAAGAAACATTGTAAAACATACTACGACCGACTATTTTTCTATTTAATTTTCTAGCTAATTTTCTATGCTTTTTATTAATTAATTAATAAATTTTCGCTCGCGCGTTGAATTTCGCATAAAGCTATGCGACTCGGGGGAAAATTTCATTTTATTTCTATAGAAATTACCAATTTTATACATAATTTTGTTCGCATAAAATTTAATTCTATTTTCGTTACGTTACGTTACGTTACGTAAAGTTAGATTATACACTTGAAATCTCAAGTATACGATCTTGTATATATTTTTCATACTACTAACTTGTGACTCGTAAAGTTTTTAAAAACATCTGTTCGACGAACGGACGACATTGCTTCGTACAGCGGTAACTACTAGTCGGTAGGATATCGTGGAAGAGTGGAAATTTTGGTGTAACCAACGAGCGGGAGAACGGGAAGAATTAAACCGTAGGAAAATGAAGCGTCACGCGGCTATATCGGCCTCTTCTCGGATGTTCGCAAAGGCCACGACGATGGTAGTTACAACTATGGCTGCGACGCCGACGGTAAGGTCAAGGCCCTCTGCAACCGCCCTACCCAACTCCCATGCAGCTTCGTGGTCACGTGACGCGACTCAAGGTCTTTTCTCCCTACTTTAACCACGCCATCCACCACGATGCACCAGGATTGCACTTTTTTTCGTATATTTGGACGAACGCAGTCTCATAACGTTTTACCTTTATCGAGAAATTGAGAAAACGTTCTCGTTCCTGTCACTCTCTCTCTCTCTCTCTCTCTCTCTCTCTCTCTCTATTTTCCAGCCTATTTTCCAAGTTCTCCGTTTCGCTTCTATCCGCAGACTTCGAAACTTGTTCTTTGTCCCAACACTCTACATACAATGTTCATATATTTTTCTTCTAATATAAATTTTTCTTTTATTAGCGAAGCGAATATAGCGATATAGAAGAATATAGCGAAGACTTTGTATAATAAAACGCAACGAACCAACGAGAACGGGTATATATTTTATCAGATATATCATACGTATTACGCATATTATCGATATGGTATCGGATATCGTATAGTTTCGATTCGTAAATATCGATATATATATATCAAGATATAAGAATGGCAGTTAATTAGTCAAGTGGTTAAAACACGTCGTTTTTTTACCTTAGTCCGATTATCTGCGTACATGTTTTAATTTGGCGACGAAGAATTATTATTCTCTCACGGAATGGACAATTTTTCATTCGGATGTGTCTTTTCGGGGGTATTTTGGGTCGCTAAAGCCGTAAACGAGGATCGCTGTTCACGGAAATGGACGGTTATGAAAATTCGGCCTTACGAACGTTTGGCGGAAAAAGATGCCAACTGCAGAACCGCCAACACCGTGATCATACAGAGAGGTAAACGGTAAGCAGCAGAAGGAGCGACGATACAGTCAACGCCACCGTTTCACATGCCAATTTTGCCGCTTAGCGTTCGCCGCTCAGCGTCCGCCGCTCAGAGAGCGGCATGATCGCGTCCTTAGCCAGCCGCCTCGTTCTAATCGAATATTTTATACGGTAAAAGCGGTATAATATTATTAACAGTACTACTATTTCACTTGCAGATTGATTTTCCGTACGCAATTATTTATAAATCTTTGATACAAGTTATCGTTACGTTGCACAGTATCGCACAATTTACCATTCTACTGGAAAAATGATCCTTGAAAAATGTTTCGTATAGTTACGCATTCTTCAAAAACCATCCGTATATGTACATGTATTTTATGTGTACAGTGTACAGTGTACAGTGTATAGACATACAAACGATGCAAATTTTCCTATATGATAATTAACAAAAGGAAATAAAATTATTTTTGTATACTTGTTATTATTATTTTTATATATAACTATATACTTCGATATACCATAAAATCCTTGAATTTTGAATTTAACGTTATTTATAACTGGACGATAGTAAGTAAACGATAGTAAAAGCTTTAGTAAAAAAAAGTAACTTTAATACGTTCAAGTGGAACGAATAACGTTGCTGAATCGTCCTATAGCGTAATTACGACGTTCATATTTCATCTACGGTTGTAAATATACAAAGATTCGTTATCGATCGAGTGTATCGATTATCAGTATTCCACAGGTACCTACTCCGTTCTCTTTATGCGAATTATAAACGTGTATTAAAAAGTACGTTAGTTTCTCGAACTCTGCCGATTCACTTGTCCATTTGGTAATAGAATAAAGCTTTGGAAAAAAAGTAAGCTTCTGGCTATACTTTCTGTCGCTAATTTGAAAAATTCATCGGTGTTTTTATATCCGAGAATCGATTTTCGATTACAGGGCAAACAAAATTTTGCCCCTAATCGGCACGATTATGTAATCGTATGTCGCACGATCGACAAGGGTCTGTATGATTCGCGATGAACGAATAGAAACGATAATAAAAGGGAATAAATCGATAATACAAAAGAGAATTTCTTTTCATACAACGCTTCGTTCGCCATAAAATCGAATTTGAAAATATAAAAAGTGGAAATTGGGAAAAGTTAGGAAATCGCATAATTACGGTATTTTCGATTTGCTTATCGATCGATGTTAGGTTCATGCCTAGATAAAAGATACGAGGATGGCAGGTGACGCGGAAGAGGGATCGATGACCTTAAGAGTACACGACGCCGGCTCTATTTCGAGCGGGTCGTACATATGTATATACCGTAGGCCCCGATTAAGATTCAGAATGACCATGAAAGAAGCAAGTACGACGAGCCACGTTTGTTTTCCTATTACATTAGTCTTGTCAATGCTGATAATACGCGGGCCAAGTAAGACGTTATCGTTGAGCACATCCACCGTTCGTTCCACGTCCAGACTTTTCGTTAGAGATTATCGTTAACGTTTCGCGTCGTTTTAACGTTACGCTGCAGAATGATTTTCATAACTTACAGAATGACGCAAAGACAGTGTCGGACTAAAGCTTCCGCAGGCCTCCTTCGTAGAAACATTCTTTAAATGGTCTTTGAAATATAAACAAAAATGTTTAGTTTAGTTTTCCCTCAAATGTATCTTTTTAAAGGGTAAATTTAAAAAAAAGGTAAAGAAAAAAGGGTTACAACCTCCTCCCGTACCTCTTCTCTTAATCGACGCTGGCGCGAACAAAAGTTAATTTACGTTCGAGCGACTGAAACGCGTCTTCTTTCGTAAATGCTACGTTACTTATTATTAACATTTGCAACAAATGCAACTTATTATTAACATTGATTCTCTTATAATCGTTAAAAACTATCGGATTAATTGGTTGGGTCCAAGAGACAAATTTTAATTACCAAAAAAAACGCCATGTTTCGCGGAAATGCGTATCGGCGACGTAATATCTCCCTCTCTAAACGGACATCAAAGAAGGATATACGTGCGCAACGAGTTACGAAGTGCATAAATCAGACAAACTGTCAAACTCAAATTTATATAAAACGAACGAATGCGTTCGTCCCGTGAACAAAAATGAATACAAAAATGAATAAAAAAATTAATACAAAAATTACGTACACAGAACGCATATAACTTTTTTCACATATTTTTTTCTGCCATGTCAAAGTAAAAAGAATTGACGTATTCGAAACGTACGCTTCTTTAAGCAAATGTCGGTACAAACGGTATCGCACAATGCAATCCTTTGTAATCCTATGTAATCCTTTTTCTAATTCACCTACGTATTTTTCTGTTACGTCAAAATAACAAAATATCGGCGTATCTAAATTAAAGTTACTTTATCAGATTGTATGGTAAAGTTACCGAGAGACTTACTACGAGAGAATCGCTAGACTCGGTTGCTAGGAAACAACATTTTATAAATTTATAGCCTAGTCGATATTTGAGTCGATAGTTTAGTGAGAAACTAACATTTATATTTAAAATTATAGCAGACGTTTTAACAATCGAATTATTTAATAATGAATACGATAGAAGAATTAAATACGATAGAAGAAACACTTTTACTCAACTTAGAAAGTACACGCTAAAGCTGCGAGCAAGGAGAAACATGCGAGCGAGTCGAAAAATTTCATACGATCGATTGTCTTGCTGCTTCTACCGAACGATAACGTGCGATAATTGCACGTTTACAAAGACTGTACGTTACACAATGAGCATACTAAGGTATTTCATAGAAGCTTTCCTTGCAATCGCGTTCCACGTAAGTACAAAAAGTACTAGATTCGACGTGGAATCTCTCTGCCCCCTCTCTGTGCTTCACTTGCAAGGTAGGCGCGGGTTTTCCTTTCACCCGGGCCAGTCAGCTCGAGTAGGCCTAACTGCATATACATACGTACACGCTTAATATCTCGTTGAACGCGCATACGTTCCTACGTAACAACTTCACAGGAATATTTTCCATGGCTGCGCGCTTATGAACGCGCCTTCTAACCTTAATCGCATATACCTTTTTCTCGTTTTCTCGTTTTCTCGTTTTCTCGTTTCTTCTTTTTCCTCTTTTCTCTTATTTTACCCATTCTCAGCATTCTCCGATTTCTCCTTTTACTTACGGACGACGATTAATCGAAATCGAAATCGAAATCGAAATACCAAACAAATTTCAAAATACTTGCTACAATCAAGATTTTTATAATTAATATATTATCGGCGTTGTACAGCGCTAAAGATAAAACTGTTATCCGCGATCGAGCCAAAATGTAACATATTCGATAGGATTTATCTTTCACAGCTAAAGATCATTTTAAGAAAAATTATAATCAACGTGAATTTCAAATACGTTGCTTTCGCGATCGATCTTGTATTACGATATATTCTACGATAGTTGATCGGCGAGCGATCGAAAGCGGTGGAAAAACATAAAAACGTTCTAGATAAGACGACCAAGATTACATAAAAATACGAACAATGCCCATTTTTCATTTGCTGGATACGACACTTTATACGAGGTTATATGTACATGCATGCCGATCGAGGATACTCAGCGGTCTGGTCTGAGTGTCAATTAAAATTATTATAGCCGGTCGAGAAGCATTTTTCAGCAGCATCGGGAAACCGGTTCGCTTTGGCATCGGCTGCAATAGCCAGCTACCGTCGTCTCGTGTAAGTACAGTACCGCATTTTGTTTTCGCCTGGCTCAACGAGATCGCGTCCAATTGGTTTCGCGCTTCGGCAAAATTCACACCGCCGATGCCGATAGAAAACGATCGGTAGCGGCGCCTAATAGCTTAGTTAGATCGCCTTCCCATGATTCCCATTATATACAGATAGCGTAACATTCGCAGCCTCTACCCTATTGTTGTATGATTTATTTAAAAGGAAAATCCGATGTATATATAAAATATATATAGGGTGTGGCAAGACGCGAGTTACAACTGGACAAAAAAGTTATTTCATATAGAAATAAGTAAATGTAAATCATAATATTTCGATTCGCAATTTTCTTTTCCAGGTTATATCACGCGTCCTGTAAAATCCTGTCAAATGCTGTCAAATACTGTCAGGTGCTGTCAAATGCTGTCAAATGCTGTCAAATGCTGTCAAATGCTGTCAGATGCTGTAAAATGCTGTCAAATGCTGTCAAATGCTGTCAAATGCTGTCAAATGCTGTCAAATGTTGTCAAATGCTGTCAAATGTTGGCAAATCCTGTCAAATGTTGTCAAATGTTGTCAAATGTTGTCAAATGCTGGCAAATCCTGTCAAATGTTGGCAAATCCTGTCAAATGTTGGCAAATCCTGTCAAATGTTGTCAAATGCTGTCAAATGCTGTCAAATGCTGTCAAATGCTGTTAAATGCTGTCAAATGTTGTCAAATGCTGTCAAATGTTGGCAAATCCTGTCAAATGTTGTCAAATGTTGTCAAATGTTGGCAAATCCTGTCAAATGTTGTCAAATGCTGTCAAATGCTGTCAAATGCTGTGAAATGATGTCAAATGCTGTCAAATGTTGTCAAATGTTGTCAAATGCTGTCAAATGTTGGCAAATCCTGTCAAATGTTGTCAAATGCTGTCAAATGCTGTCAAATGCTGTCAAATCCTGTCCAATCCTGTCAAGTCCTGTCAACCTAACCCCAAAATAAATAAAAACTAATTATAACGTCGCGTATCTTACGTTTCTACTGGAACGTAAAGGAATGTTGCGTTTCTGCGTTACTTTCCCCTCGACTTGTCCACATCACCGCCTAATTGCATTTACAGTCGCGTATCTGCTGAATCAAAAATACAGATTTATTATCCTGCATATTTCCAAACGCATCGTTCATCGTCATATAGATGAGATCGAAGAATTGTCCTCCAGAACCCCTTGGGGTTAGGTTGATTAATTTAAAAAATCATTCAGGCTAATTTATTTTCACCAAAAACATTTAAATGCTAATAGCAAATTGGCAATGGGAAACAAACAGATTTAAAAGGGATTCGTATTAACGATCATCGTGTGCAACCGAAGCACGTTCGTATTTAACGCTTCTCTGTTGGCAATATTTATAATACACGGGGCGGTACGTTTACAATCGTCGTAAGTCGATTGGATAAGAAAGTAGATGAGCGGAGGAATAAGTGTAGCTAGCAATAAGTACGCGGCATGCTCGAAGAACTTACTTTGTGAAAACAAATAGGAGGAAGAAAAGAGGAAGATTGCCGTCGAGTAGCAACAAATGATCGAGGTGCGGTCGGGCCAGTAAGTACGTCGGGAAAGGTTCATCAATATTCATAAGTCTCACTAGGCCTATCCACGTCTCAAGGATCCAGGGAGTTTCCAGTACACGCTCCTTCTCCCTATCTCTATTTTTCTCTTTTTCTCTTTTCATGTACGTGTCGTGTGCGACTACGTATACCCGACGAAAGCCATTCGCGCGACACGGATTTGTCTTCGTAATGCGCACATTGCACGTATGCGCGCATACCTATTCCCACTGCATAAACTGCATTCTATATCGACATTGTCATATCGCGTTACCGTTTTCATATCCCTGTGTGCGTCGGGGCAAACATATATTTGGATGTCTCCTTCTACCTCAATACTCCTTCTACCTCTGATAAAATCGCAAAATAAACAAAGACAAATACTCTGAAATATCAGCTGTGCTATATATTTGAATCTAAAGTATTTCACGCTTTCTCATCGTTCAAGTTAGCTGTATCTGGAATTACGTCGTTTTCACAAAAATATCGAATACCGTTTAAACAAACAGGACCAAGATTAATTAAGAAATATTCGTTTCGATATTATATAGTATGTATATATTCTATATGTAAATAATATTCAGTTTTAATAAGAAAATTTTGCAAAACAACCTGTACATTTCGATATTATAATAACGAACTTTAATCATTTTTATTACGTTTTATTACGTTTTATTACGTTGACCAAACGGTAACGGCATTTGCAAATTTTTCTTCCAACTAGATTTCCAACTAGAAGGAAATTATTCAAATAATTAACTTTAAAACGTATGCATGCATGCGCAGAGACTAGATAATATGTAATATCGGTATTGTCAACAACTATTTTTCAGCCAAACAAAAGATATCAACTTTTCCATAATAATTTCAATATATTGACTCTTTATATTTGGATAATACGAATATAGATGTCTTTGTTTCTTATTTTTCTTTGTATTTCTATTGCTTTTTAAAACCAAACAAGTTATATCAGAAATCATTATTTACGAATTAGTTGTATTTAAATGTGCGTTGATAGGTGCGTTTAGAATGTATAATGGATAAGCTGTGTATCACAATAAGAGTCGAGTTGTTTTAAAAGTTTAACATATTCTTAATAACCTTAATTGTACAAGATGGCTTATAAACATTGACTTAATCTAAAATAAATATTTGACAATTTAATTTTTCTTCGAAATTCCATTCATTTACCATTTAATAATTATTTCAACATTTAATTTTACATTTTAACATTTAATCTCTTTATAACAAAATGTTTGCTCACTCCTTTTTGATACTCGCCGAAAATACCTACCAAATTTTATCCAATCCTACGTTACGTTATAATTTTAAAAAACATTCTCTGTTAATGCCAATTTCTCTTTAACATAGTCTTTATAACATTTACTTAGTTCGTTCGTTTACTTGTACGTGCATACATACGCGCATACGTATGTAGATCATATGTATTTGTACATATAGTCATGACAGTCCGTGTATGCGTACGCGTATTCGTATACGTATTGCACGTGTAATGTATACACATGTACAGTATATAGTTTGCGGTCGTGATAAGATCGAGAAGGAACTTGCGCAATCTCGAGTTGCGATTACCACTGTCGTGGACAGACCCGTCGCCGCCACTGTCGATAGATTTTACCTGTATCTTGTATTTTCTATTCTATTAACGGAGAAACTACTCGTTACCTTAAAACTTTAAGATATAGAGATAGATACAAGAATCGTATGAAACTTCTTAATGAAAATGACTTTCGTAATGTTTCCAACGGTAACTCTACTTTTATCTTGCATTGCCATATTCTCAAGTCGGTGCTTAAAGGTTACGTTAACACGAGATACATACAACGAGGCTAGGCTATCTCTATCGCATGTATCGCGTAATAGTTGCCATTACATTTTTATTTTTTTCCCATCTATCTAGTATCCAGAATTTGAAGTTTCGAAGGAAGAAATTTTAATCGACCGAGTGTTTACAGAATATTTTTCTAGGTTAGGAAATACGTACCGTTCGTTCATTGCAAATCCGCGAGATGACCTCGAAAGTGATTTGCAGGCTTTGGAAGAGGCGATTGCAAAATCGGAATGTCTGATAGCAATACGCGTTTCCATGAAATTTCAGATACGCAGCGTGAAACATCGTGGATGAGCAACATTTGACAACTTATAGACGTTATTATTGGATTTCCTATATGATTTTACATTTAATCTGAACAATTGAAAATGCAAACGATACGATTAATACGATTGCTTTCAATTTACTAGTTCATTTCGCTAGACATTTATTCACATGTTACAAATTCCACGACTAATTTATTTTTCTTATTTTAAATTTTTAACATTTTTCTTATTTTCACATGTCACATGTAAATACATACATATATGTATGTCGGAGCGCACATTAGAATTAGGGTTAGGGGCGTGAAACGAATCTTCGTTTGGGTTACACGTTGTCGTTATGCAATGGAGAAGACATTGACTAGTGCAAATACGATTATTATAGAACCGGACAAGTAACCGCGGTAGTTAGGTGCTCGAGAAACTAATGACAATGATCCTAGGTTCAATAACGAATCCGCGGTCGACGGGATGATAGATGAACGTGCTCACAAAATCTAAGTCGGACGCGTAATATTCACTGGTCGTAAAGGGTTACTCCTTTCATCGATGAGATCGCGAGCGAGAATGCCTTTCCTGTCCCGATGATGCCACAGAGGAAAACTATAATGGGGTGTGTCTAAGGACACGAGATCATCGGATTCGTCGAGAAAAGCCTTCGTTCAGAAAGTAAGGGAAATTGGCGTTGCTGCTAATTGGTCAATCTCCATATCGGTGGTTAGAAAAGGATGTTAGCCGCCCTCGAGGGAAAGTTGCTAGTGGGAGACGCCACTAGTTGAAAAATATGTCTCCCCTATCTTCCCGTAGTTGGGACAAAGACTGTTTGTCTGTTTGAAGGACTTTAGTTAACTAAACCTTAAGATTTATAACGGGCTCTCGGGCTAGCCGAACATGTCCTGCGGAGACGCATCGACATCTGGCAATCATCTTACTCGAAGAATAGGGTCTGCACGTGGCGAGCCACGGGACAGAAACCGTTGGAATGTTTATTGTCTCGTGTCGCCCCGAATATTTCTTTTAAGGAGAGCTATAGAATTACTCCATACCTTGTTAGGCAAAACGTTCATCCCGTGACCGCGGCTACGTTCGGCGACTGACTGTCGCCTCGAGCCCAAGCTCATTATCACGACTCTCGAGCAATTACAATCGGGTTGAATAACTACAATTGTTCAATTACAGCTATAGTAGACTCTAGGTTACAATGTTGCGGGATTATCCAAAATTCCAAAGGCTCCGCTGTTCTTTCATCTCCGACACGGCCTTCCTGACTATCACACGTCCTCGTGTGTAACTAAAATATCGTGTTTTCTTTCATTAGATTCAACTGACATTATTTACGATTTAACTAAATGTCCAAGCAAGTCAAGGGTCCAGTGCAATAACAAAATTTCGTTCGGAGGCTTGACAACACAAAACTAAAAGAGAACAAGAATTTGTAGCGTTATAATTTGTATTCAAAGTGCTAGTTGCGTTCTGTGAGTCGCCAGACCGTAATGACACGACAGATCATGTTCGATTTCGTACACTGATGAATCTCAGTTGGTTGGATCATATTGCTACGTTGGGTGTATCACTATGGGTATATTGCAGATGTATGAAACATCACAGTGGATATATTGCAGACACGCAAAACGTCACTGTGGGTATATTACAGATGTATGAGACATCACAGTGGATATATTGCAGATACGCAAAACGTCACTGTGGGTATATTACAGATACATGAGACATCACAGTGGATATATTGCAAATACGCAAACGTCACTGTGGGTATATCACAGATGTATGAGACATCACAGTGGATATATTGCAGATACGCAAACGTCACTGTGGGTATATTACAGATGTATGAGACATCACAGTGGATATATTGCAGACACGCAAAACGTCACTGTGGGTATATCACAGATGTATGAGACATCACAGTGGATATATTGCAGATACGCAAAACGTCACTGTGGGTATATTACAGATATATGAGACATCACAGTGGATATATTGCAGATACGCAAAACGTCACTGTGGGTATATTACAGATATATGAGACATCACAGTGGATATATTGCAGATACGCAAAACGTCACTGTGGGTATACACTACGACCACAACGTGGTGTTAATGATCCTCTGAGGTCAGTGCACTTGCATCGTTATTATCACCATCGTTATCATCACCGCAGACGTCAATCTCAGCAGGGGCGCAACTTTCTAGCATCTTTCTCAGTCTGTCATGTCTGTCCTTATATGATTGTTTGCCGTCTAAGGTTTTTAAAGTATATCTATCTCCTTCCAAAATCTTTGCTATCTCGAATGGACCTCTGAATTTCGGATCTAACTTCGTCTGGTTTCTTTCCTCGTTTTTGCATAATACAAAATCACCAAGGTTAAACCTAACTACCTTAGCTTTAGTTTTGTCAACTCCACCTTTATCGTACCTAGCACCAATTTCTATATCCTCTATTGCCCGCTGTCTTACATTAGAGATATCTACTTCTTTTTCTTCGATATTATCGGGTATCAACGAGTCGTAAGGTCTTTGCTGTTCCACCAATTAATAGTTCCAATGGACACGATTTAGTCACGCGGTTGGTGGTGCAATTCGAAGCCAGCTGTATTTTGCCAACCGCGTCTAGCCACGATCGCCCGGTCGTTTCTATGATCGTGAACATAATTTTCAACGTACCGTAATACGCTCTACCTGACCGTTGGCCCTACTCGCACCGGTTGAGATTAAGTGGAGTTTTAGTTTTCACCTTGCCAGAAATCTTGGAATTCTTTACCCGTTAGGACACCTCTCTTGGTCCGCTATTATCCGGCAAGGACTGCCGAATACAAATATAGTACTTAAGTGCTTTACCGGTACTAAGGAAATCTACTTTGCGAGTATGATGCAGATATGTGAATTTAGTGAAGACGTCGACCAAAACAATGACATACTCTTTCGAACCACTTTTACCGCTTAGTTTGCCCGTTATGTCCACGTGAACTGTAGGCCAAGGTATGCTGGTCTTAGGTATAGGATGTAATTCAGCTTGTATTTTACCTGAACTGGCCTTTGAAACTTGACAAGCGTGACAGTTCTCTACGAATTGGCGAACATACTCCGCCATTCCTTCGAACCAGTGACACTCGCACAGTTTCTCAAGCGTTTTATCCCAACCTAAGTGCATAATTGACTGTTGCACATGGTTAATAACAGATCATCTAAAACCTCTGGGGACAATGGACAAGCAGAGAGTTCTGCCTTTTCTCTGTATTTTACGATGAAGGGTACCGGACCGTGACTCATACGTATTCGCGACGTCTTCCGCGAGCTCTTCGTTCTGTAATTTATTGACGATCCCAGAAATTTGGGAGTCGCGACGTTATTCCACTAATAGCTAGTCTTCGGAGGTTTCGGTCAGATTGATTTCCTTCTCTATGACTTCGTTGATCGTAAGGTGATCCAAGTCTACGGGATTTCGCGAGACAAAATTTACGTGGGCCATTCGTTTACCTTCCCGGTACAGAATGTCAAGAGTAAAAGTTTGTAAGTAAGCCCACCACCTGTAAACCCTGTCATTTAAATTTACCTTACTACTGGGAGCCTTCAAAGGATTACAATCGGAGACGACAAGAAATTCTCGTCCGTGGAGATAATGACGGAAGTGCTTGACGGCATTTACAACTGCTAGCGTTTCTAATTCGTAGGAATGATACCTAGATTCTGCAGGGCTAGTTCTTTTGCTGTAATATTCCACTACTTGATTTTTACCTTCAACCCTGTGCATTAAAATGACCTCATATCCATCCGAACTAGCGTCGATACGAAGTTCTATCGGGTAGTTCGGGTCAAATACCATTAACACCGGCGCGTCGGTCAGGGCGGAAATTAACTTTTGCCTTATTTTTCCATGCCTATCTGTCCAAGTCATGTTTTTATTATCGGAAGTAAGCGCATACAAGGGTTTCATTACCCGTGAAAATTTAGGGACGAATTTTCGGAAATAAAGGGCTAAACCTATGAACTGCCTGAGCTGTGTGACGGTCGTTGACGCAGGTAAAGAACTCAAGGCGTGCATTTTACCCGGATTGGGACGAACTTCTCCGACGTAAATTACATATTCCAAATAGAGTACCGATGCCTTTAGAAAAGAACATTTTGAAAAGTTAAAGGAGGATCCGGCTTTTACAAGGGTATCTAGTACGGTGTGCAATACTTTTAGAGCTTGATCTATCGAGTCGGCAATAATTAGGACATCATCCAAATAGACGACAACGTACGAATGGCACGTTGGCTGTTATACGTGTTTTCAAAGGAATCTCAAGAACGATCTCTCGTTTCGTTTGTTCGCAACATCGAAATCAGCAGCCGCTGCTGAATACAATGAAGGAAAGTGTAGTACAGATCACTCCGACCAAATGATTTCCCATGTTACCACAATTAAAAAGGGTCAAATGCTACAGAAGACCTGGCACGCGACTACTCCTGAGGGTTTCCGTAGTAAACGCTTTGATGGTTTACAAAATTGTAGCAAGGAAGAACATAAATATTAGAATATTTAGACAAGTATGAGTTGCAAAATTATTAGGGTTGTCCAAAGATATAAGAATCCCCATTTTCGACGGAGTCAGCATAGTATCGCCGTCCCGAAAATGACTTCCGGAAGAAACATTAAACGCGCACGCACTTATGTTATGCAAATAAAGGACATCGAATGGATCGAACAAAGGCACAAAAGAATTCGAAGAAAACAACAACTTATTATCCAAATTGTTCATCGAGGGTAATCAATGCTGTATACTTCCTAGAATTAGGATGAATAGGGGTTTGGAGAAACCCACCGGCCATGTCCAGAATAATAAAATATCTCGCTTTTGCAATCTCGCGACTCGATCCGCAATGAGGGGTAAAGGCTACCGACCCGCGACCGTATGTTTATTTAGTTCTCGAAAATCTGTCTATCATATATCTGTACCATTGTTCGTCTTCACGAGTAACACGGGGCTCGCGAACGGTGAATTACTAGGCTTTATGATTTTTGGCTGTAATTAAGTCGCTTGTTCTATCACGTACTACTCTGCGCTCGCGAAGTCTATTAGGACTCCTTGTACGGCGATGTTAGGATCAATTAATTGTACTTCTAACTGTCCTGTATTTTTTGTACGAGTACGTAGGGAACCCGTAACGGATGAATCTCTGAATTTTCGAAAAGAAAGATTAATCGACTTTTATCACTACCACGTACCTCATTGTCAACTGCATTGACATCGATCTCGTTTTCAGCGGTTTTATTACGGGCATGAATTATTTTTGTTTTACACATAGCGAGGCTAGTTTGTGTAATATTACGTCAAGATCTTGGCTTAAAATTTGACGAGCAATCGCGATATCGTATTTTTAAATAACTATCAGCCAGGACATGAAAAATTTATCTCTAACCACTAACACCTGCAACGGGCAAGATTTGAGCGATACGTTTAGTACCAATATCTCTTATTCCTCGCATTACTACTATATCAATCGTTCTTTTGCCAGAAATTCTCAAGACTACGGATTCTTTAATTAGCGAACACTCGGCTCCGAAATCGGGGTAAAATGGAAACGACTCACCCGGATGGCTTGATCTACCAGTTGGCGCCTCCACTACGTGGAAGTCGATTCGACACTCGGTATTGAAATTATATTCAGGAAACTGCTTTGTAAAGGATTTTCCTCCATAATCAGATTGGTAGCTGCGCACCATGCAGCGGAGTCGAAAAATTGTTAGGTTCCACACTCGATTCTTGCACTAGCGACGGAATTAACTCGCGCACGATGGTCGTAAGCTCTTGCACTGTTATAACCGGCACTGATCCCACTTCTGATGTCGGAGCGCACATTAGAATTAGGGTTAGGGGCGTGAAACGAATCTTCGTTTGGGTTACACGTTGTCGTTATGCAATGGAGAAGACATTGACTAGTGCAAATACGATTATTATAGAACCGGACAAGTAACCGCGGTAGTTAGGTGCTCGAGAAACTAATGACAATGATCCTAGGTTCAATAACGAATCCGCGGTCGACGGGATGATAGATGAACGTGCTCACAAAATCTAAGTCGGACGCGTAATATTCACTGGTCGTAAAGGGTTACTCCTTTCATCGATGAGATCGCGAGCGAGAATGCCTTTCCTGTCCCGATGATGCCACAGAGGAAAACTATAATGGGGTGTGTCTAAGGACACGAGATCATCGGATTCGTCGAGAAAAGCCTTCGTTCAGAAAGTAAGGGAAATTGGCGTTGCTGCTAATTGGTCAATCTCCATATCGGTGGTTAGAAAAGGATGTTAGCCGCCCTCGAGGGAAAGTTGCTAGTGGGAGACGCCACTAGTTGAAAAATATGTCTCCCCTATCTTCCCGTAGTTGGGACAAAGACTGTTTGTCTGTTTGAAGGACTTTAGTTAACTAAACCTTAAGATTTATAACGGGCTCTCGGGCTAGCCGAACATGTCCTGCGGAGACGCATCGACATCTGGCAATCATCTTACTCGAAGAATAGGGTCTGCACGTGGCGAGCCACGGGACAGAAACCGTTGGAATGTTTATTGTCTCGTGTCGCCCCGAATATTTCTTTTAAGGAGAGCTATAGAATTACTCCATACCTTGTTAGGCAAAACGTTCATCCCGTGACCGCGGCTACGTTCGGCGACTGACTGTCGCCTCGAGCCCAAGCTCATTATCACGACTCTCGAGCAATTACAATCGGGTTGAATAACTACAATTGTTCAATTACAGCTATAGTAGACTCTAGGTTACAATGTTGCGGGATTATCCAAAATTCCAAAGGCTCCGCTGTTCTTTCATCTCCGACATGTATATACGACAGAGGATTCGGCCGAATAACGTGATTAATAATAATTGATAATAACACGAGGCGATTCTTTATGCAGAAATAAGAAGGACATATAGAATACAAGTTTTCTTATGTGACGCTTCGTTCTCGAGAAAATCGGCTTTGAAAATTTGTCAATGATTCTATGCTCGAACGTGGCTAATTCCGAAATGGGCAGTAGTACGTAAACAACCGTAATTCCTGTAATCTTAGTAAAGCAATTATCTACCTTAGGTAGATATAAATATATAATAGATATATAAATAAATGCAGCGAATTTTTATCATTATTATTGGTAAATGTTCGCAAAACATGTCCATGATTCTTTGACATGTCGTCAAGGTCATCAACCCGAGCAGTGTTACAAAGCTTTTGTTCGAGTGTCGCCGTTCGTTAAAAACTTATTATTTAAAAAATGTTTAAACGAAAGTACATCATTTTTCGCACATTATTTACATTGAAATACAAGCTGATTCTTGATTAACTTAAAATTCGATTTGCATCACTGTTATCATATATATGATAAAGTATAATATTATTATATTCAATTATAATAATCAATGTATATATGTATATATGTATATTGATCCTACTGTATCGAAATATCAAATAATTGTAATATAAACTTTTCAATGTGACAATAACTTTTTAACAAACGGCGACATCTAATTGAAATCTTCGCAATGCTTTACTCAGGTTAACGACCTTGTATTATTTTTGAAAAATGACAAGCGACATGATAGATATAGAAGAAAGTATGTCGGTGCTAAAATTTGTATCAATAACGTCATTACTGATTGTGTTCGCTATTCTCACGTATACCGCTATAGGCTAACGCCCCATTCATTCGATCCCGTTTCCTTTTTTCTGTAACAGCCAGCCTCGAGTCAGTGATTTTCTCGTGTTCTTCTACTTCTTCTCCCTATTCTCTCAACCGTTTTCCTTTGTCTTTCTCAATTTAGTTCATTATTTCGATAAAGAATATAAGAAGAATGAATTTACTGTACGAATTCTTCTTAATTTATTATACGAAGATTGATTTAGCTTCAAGGAATAAATTAAAGCAGAAACAAAATACATCCAGCGTGCTCGTGTACATACTCAAAAATGATTGATTGTAATATGCGCAAGCCTCGATGTAATAAGGAAATACTATACAATACGATACGATACGATACGATACGATACGATACGATACGATACGATACGATACGATGCGATGCGATGCGATACGATGCGATGCGATACGATACAATTTCAGTAAAGAATTATTAGTAACATACATTTTGTAGAACAGAAAGCATTATTAAATTGTTTGAGAAAGTTGTATAACTTTGATTGTACACCATATGTCGTAAGATGAACTCGTTTTCTAATTATTTTCTTTACTGCTTATCTTAATGCACAACCTTATTTTACCCTTATCTTGCTATTACATTTATTTTGCTATTTTGCTATTTTGCTATTTTATTATTTTGCTATTGTCTATTCAATCTAACGTATTCGAACGTTATCCAACTACTAACCATTATGTGTATACGTCTATCTATTATTTATTGCACAAATCTTTACCTTTTTATCTAATTTACCTAGTTAATTAGCTACGCACTTTATCTTCGCACTGTCCTTCTTCTTCTTTTCCAATTTCTTCATCAGTCTACAGCCCTATTTTTACTCCTTTGTTCTTTATCTCTCCTATACTAAATATCTATATATGCTATTACTGATCCCTCTAATTGCCTATACTCTCTTGTCACGAACTCAAATAAATAAATAAATATATATATATGAACTAGCAAGAAACTATAAACTCTGGCATAACAAGATTATTGTACGCTATACACTATATATTAAATCGATTCGATTCAACGATAGTTTACATTTTCGAAATAATTCTTGTAAATGGAGTGTTTTATTAATTCGAGTAACTTCCCATTATAAAAACTTCATCGTGAAAGGGGGGAATGAGAAGTACTATAGTTTAGGTCGGAGGAAAGTAAAAAAGATCGATATTGAGATGAAAGAATCGTATAACCTAAACAGGACAGCTAATTATTCTTACATAATTTTTAGTCTACATAACAGTGTAATTCTTGCATCGTTCTATATAGTTTTCATAATTCTGGTATATCAAAATACGATTTGGTAATAAATACAGAAATTCCATTAGCGAACATTAATTAAAATCCAATACGATCATAGAATGTCAGACTTTCGTTTCAAGTTCCTTGATCGAAGATAACTTGACTACGCGCTAGATTTCGCGTTCGACCTTCGATTTGATAACGTTAGGATAACATTTCGATGAGAATGCATTTATCACCTCACGCGGAGCGATTAAACCGACTCACATAAGATTTCATACACGTGAAAAGTGATATCCTTATTAAAAGAAAAACGAAACACGACATACTAGTACTAATAAAAGCGTTCCACAAATAGATAAAACTAAAACTACTAAAAATATTGCTAGCACTCTACAAATACTTTCCCCCTATATTAAAACAATATTTACTTTTTTTCTCTGCATTACTACAACCAAAAATTTAAATGAAAATGATTTCAATTAAATGATCTCTGCACATTTTTATTCGTTACTTATTCCACGACGATCCTTCTTTCCACATACTAGAATCTCCAACGTTCGAATTTTTCCAACGTTCGAAATTCGAATTTTTCTGTAGTTGTTTAAACGCATAAAGACGTTAAACATCTATAACGACATAATAATAAAGTGGATGCGTAGACAAGCATGGGCTGGAATTCGATAGCTCCGTTTCACATACAGAAGTCACCAAATTGCATCATGAGATGGTGAATTCCAATTTCCATGTCGATCTTTAAACACATAAAGGTGTCGAGCGTCGACGAGTCAACATAGTGGTTTCGTAGACGAGTTAGAGGTCGAACTGGAGCTCGATAACTCGTCTTCTTGGCTTGACGGATTCACTTAGAACACGAAACGTCCATATACAGCGCATTGCGAGAGAAAGAAGTCAGCGTGCGCGCGCGCGCGCGATAGAAGAAAACCTTCAGCCACAAGAATCTCGCGTTAAGGAGCACTGATCCGCACTGTGCATCGTGTATTACCCCGGGGAGGTGGGGATAGAGGTGCAGAGTGCAAGAGGGGAGCGCAGAGGGGCTCAAGACCGGTCACGCCGTCATGCCAGAAAGCCTGCGCGCCGAAATATCATGACTGTTCAACTCGGTTAGCCTCTCTTGCTGCTCCGATTACTTCGCCCCGTTCGTAGACACGCGGCTATATCACGTTCTCGTTCTTCTGTCGCGGACGAAAGTCGCGGAATCATGAAAATTTTGTGTCAACAATTCCGTCCCATGGATTAATATACAGAGCGGAGTAAAAAGGGATAGAATTGTGATGTATAAAGTATAAAAGGGAAGGAGAGGCGGATAATCGACTCTAGGACAGGTGGTACAAACACGGAGGCTGACAGCTGATAGTTCGTGACTTTTGTATCGAGGGAAGTTACGAAACTCGTTACCACGAGAAAGGCTACGACACAGTCTCGCAGGAAAGAAACGGAACACGTCGGTGTGTGAGAACGTGCGTGTCGAGTGCATTCGCGAGTGCATTCGCGGTCGAGAAAGAGAAAGAGGAAAAGGACGTGAAGAGACAAAAGGGAGAGACGGAGAGAGATAGATAGTTAGAGATAGGCAGACAGATAGATAGGTAGGTAGATACATAGATAGATAGATGGATGGATGGATGGATGGATAGATAGATAGATAGATAGATAGATAGATAGATAGATAGATAGATAGATAGATAGATAGATAGATAGGGAGAGAGAAAGAGAGAGAGAGAGAATGCGCGAAATCGGTAATCGATCGATCTGCGATCGAAATTCACTGCGTCGCTAGGATATCGTCCTACCAAAATTGCGGTGATGCCCTTAAAGCGAAAGAACACGTTTGTCAGGGAAAAAATAAGGCGAAATGCGAAATGAAGGGCGAGACGTGGAAGAAGGGTAGAGTAAAAGAGGAGAGAAGAAGAGACCGACGAAGGGAAAGGGGATAACGAGGAGAAGGAGGCGGGAGTCGAGGGGTCATCGGGAAACATAATCTCTGTACGCGCAACGTTCGAGTAACCGACCGAAGTAATTTTCGACTTTACCTTCACTTCCGATACACTTCCGCGTATCCTACACTTACCTTATGTTTCGTGCAACCCTACGATCGCGATGAAGATTGCCCGTAAGCGTTCGCGTTTGAAGCCAGCGTCTGAGATCACACAACACTCTTGACAGTTTTCCGCGATGATGTACGGCTCGGCTGGTATAGTTTTTTCGGCTAGCACACGAGGACAGACAGGCCAATAGATCACAACACTACTACCGACACTTTCGATACGCGACACTATGGTAGACGTACGATCGGGCGTCTTCGGACGAAGTAACAGGCAAGCGAAAGAGCTTGGCACACCTTCGCGTCACGTTACAACGAGCCACGGGCAGCTACAGTCACGGGCTACCTCGGACTCTCCGTCTCCGTCTCCGCTGTTGACTGGTGGCTACCTCGCACCACAAGCTCGTCTCGTACCTGTGTCTCTCTTTCTCTCTTTTTCTCTTTCTACGCTGGTGCTCCGAGCCAGCAGCCGGTAGTACAGTGCATTGCCACCAGATGGACGTGTGTATCAATGTACATAATGCATATAGCGAGCGATTCTACACGAAATTGATTTGAAACGATACTCGAGAAATGGACACCAAAGAAAAGAAATTTCAGAAATTGCTCCATTCGGCGTTTCATCGAGTGTATCTACAGGTACGTTCGTTAAAGTGGACTGATAAGGTATAAGATAAAACGTAACAGCTCGTAATAATCATTGAGCATAAATATGTTTAAACGTAACTTTTTTTATTATAATCAGTGGTACAATCGTAAAGACTAGTTGGAGAAACATGTTAAACGCTTGAACTTAACTTCTATTGCTATAATAGAATTTAATTGTTAAGTAACGAAGGAAAAATTACAGATTAATTATATAAATGTTAAGAAAACCTTATCTTATTTAGGATGTTCTTTTTTTAGAATACTTTGATCCATCGATAATCGAAGCAACTTAAAGAATGATTGTAAAACGTTTTAGATTATCAATGTTAGTACAGATTTATACGACGAATAACCTATTTAATTATAACTGGTAAATCGATACCTTTTATTTTACCTCTCCGAATATCTTACTAAACAGTCGTATTATTTATTAGATAGGTTATAGCGAGATAATCTTTAGAGTCGATTTTTGGGGTAATTTTAATCGAGGAACGTGCAAAACAACCGAAACGTTACACGGAAGCAGGATTTCAATATGGCGGACGCGCAACTTGATCTAACCGAAATCTCGCTAGTAGATCGAACACATGGTTCGTCATAATGCATCGTTTATTTTCTAATAGAGTATTACGTGTACCCGGTTTGTTATCGTTTATCCTGTGATTTTAGTGGAATAGAACAAGTTAGAGAAACACAAGTCGATCTTTGCAAGAATATGGAAGGTATAAGTGTAGATTTGCAATCAACTAAGTATGCAGTCTATCATTTTTGAGAACATAGTTAAAAAAGGTAGAACCTCGATAGAAAATTGTTTTGTGCCTACCAAGTATCGTAGAAAGCACCGCACCCTGCACGTTTTACATATTTTTTTATATTATTTGTATTTTATCTTCTCAAATCCTGCACTCTCAAACTTTCTATAAACTCATGAAAATCCGCAGTCTAGTAATTACTGTTGTATTTCATGATTTTTTACAATTAATTAAAATTTTATTCACAGACTGATTGATCAACGAAATCGATCGATTTTATTTTGTGCACAATGTTTTTCATAGGTATTTTAGTTACGAGATTCGAACATTTTATTTTACTTATTCGTCCATTATTATTATTATTATCATTATTACTACTACTATTATTATCATTATTGTTGTTGTTGCTGTTGTTGTTATTATTAGTATTATTATTATTATTATTATTATTGTATATATGTTATATCGTATTGTTTTATTACGTATATTTCATTACGTCAATTAGCATTTATGAAATATTTCGTTAATTTAATGTACTTGTTCTTCGCTCATTATTATTTGGTATAGAGATATAGGAAATAATTAGAAAATATGAAAAAATATATAATAGTCTGTGAATAGTGAACAACGAGGTTAAAACGAATTTCGCTGATATTACAGTATTATATTAGAGTTCGATTACGATATTGAATTCGGCGTTAATCAAGTGTCGGGGAAAACTTATTTTACCGATTGCAAAAAAATGATTCTAGCGTTATTAATTTAATTAAATTGTTAGTAATATCGCTAGTTATTAATTTAAAGTAAATCAGTAAAACTTGACAAGCTCGAAGTATAGAAAGTAATAAAAAAATTTCATAACAATTGAAATGAATTAGATTCCATTCGACAAGTAGATTGCGGCGCAATATTAAATAAATTGTACAGAAATGATTGTATGGGATTTTGTAGAGAAACAAGGTGTTTTAATTAGAGAAAATGATTGTTTTGCTACTGGCGCGAATAAACCATTAGCTGGATTATATTTAGTGTTATTAATTACGGTTCGACTTGAACGATTAAATCGAATCTAATGTTTGACATGAAAGTTCGTTAAATTAAAGTGTATCGATAGATCAATAGGGAAACTAATATTTCTTCTGTGAAATTGTGCAATCGCTATTATAATTAATGGTTTTTGTTAAAATTCTTTTCGTCTATCTTCCGAAAACCCGTTGAATGTCGTCACGAATCTGGAAAATAAGACGGGAATTTATTCTTTGTACGTTAATGTCAGATAAATTAGAGGAAAGAACGCGGACAATTATTATTATAAGACTCGGCTGATAGTGGCATATAAGTCAGGTAAACGTAAATGATCATAGTTCAACGCTCGAGACTGACCGGGGTCGCCAAAGCATTTTCCTTTAGCTCCGCTTGACAGCGATTGGCATCTATAATTCTCGACGGTGCGGTGTGGCAAAAAAGTCGCGGAATGCGTTTGATTTGAACCCGTTTAAACGCGTTTCAGGAAACGTGAGCCAGCCCTTTCCACTCGTCACGATCATATCGAACCGATCGTTTTCCTTTAAGCGATTATAACCGAAGCACGAAAGGTGTATAAATATTAGGAAAGAGAAAAAGGAAATAAATTAATCTAGGCAGGGTTGCGAAAGTATTTGAAGAGTATTTGAAATTTTATAGATTTACGAGAGCGGATTTTTCAGACTTTCAGCAATTCTTTATAAAATATGTATAGATGAAAGTTCAACATTTACCTTGAACTACGTATCTTTTCGTATATGTACAATTTTGTTGGTTTTGTTTATGTAAACAATCGTTGTGCAATCGGTGAAATTGACGATTAGAAATCATTTTATAAAAATACGAGAATCGAGAAGAAACTGGTGCTAAATCGAAAAAATAAAATTATCGAAGAGAACATTTTCTTACATGCGAATATTCAACTGATCGTAATAGACACAATAGAAAACAGAAAATTGATTGTAATAGAAAAATGTCGAGTTTTACAGCATATGAAAAAAATACATTGAGATCGGAGAGAACGGAAAGATTCGACAAATTCATCGACGAATTTACTAAGAGAAAAGTTTCGTGAGAATAACATTTTCAGATTATTTTCAGTGGTTTTCGCGAAGAAGATTATTTATACGTATATGGAAAAAAACTAACGATACAGAATACAATGTAATATAGTTTTTTGAAGGAGTTAATCGTCTGAGCAAATGTAAAAAAATTCACCTGTACATTTTTTAAGCGGAGATGGACGATGAAATACGCGAGTGCGTGGATTTGAATAAATTTTCAATATGCGTTGTGATGTATCGGCGTCAGCTGGTCGGTGGTCGGTGGTCGGTGGTCGATACGAGACAGACTGGAGCAAAAGGACGTTTTCCGTTGCGACAAGATTCCGCGCACACTGTCAGAAACAGGCGTCCAGTTAGCAAGTTTAGAAGCGCTGTAGACGAAAGGTAGAAAATAGGCGTATACGATAAGATGATTACAGACAGCTTTCCGTGGCTAGAACGCGTGTTTGATAGCAACGATCAACTGCTTCCGAGCGATGATCGTCCGTTAACGAGGGTAGACGAAGACTGTCCTCGCCGTCGAAGAAACTCCCTCCGCTGGAGTACGGTCCGAGAAAGATTCCTCGAGGTCTGTAGCAGTTTTACGATGCGCCCGGCATCGCGCTCAGCAATACGAGTACCACTTGTAACGCGGCAATAATAATAAAACCAGGTCCTTTCCACGGATCGGTGCGATGCGTAACCAAACACTGTTAATGTACCAATTGTGCGTGTATATATCTATATCTATATTGGAATATTACATTTGAAAACATTCGAAACATTAAAAGATTAAACATTAAAACATTAAAATTGCTCTATAATCAAATCCAATTACGTCACAAGGATGAAAAAGAAGAGTGTCATAAAAAAAAAAGAGAGGATGTTAAGATACGTCTCCGAGGAAATGAATTTTAACTGTGTTAAAACGCGTTAAACACGATACAATGTACGTGTACATATAATACTACGATTATAAGGGCTCGGCCTTACTTTGTCCTCCTCTGACTCTGACGTATTACGTTAGCGACAGAGAAATATGAGTAAAGTAGTAAAAAGCTTGGATCAAATTCATCGAATACATTTTTATGTTACGACAGATTATGTACATTTGACGCACATAGGCCAACCTAGCTTAATCTTAAACTTATCAACGCGATAATCATTTTTAATATCGTATAAATAAATAAACATAGCGTAGGCTGAACCAGATAAATATGCAGTCGGCAATACGGTTTGCAATAATAATAATTCGACGAGTCCATCTTCGATTCGACAGTCGGTCGACTGTACGACAAATATACATATACCGTCCGAATGAAAAATTACTTACAGAAGAAAAGTTGTTCGATCGGATCGCATAATTAGCAAATTCCTGTTTAAATATGAACGTTTAATAGGTTATCATCTTCCTTTTATTTGCGGTAAATACATACATATAGAAATCGCTAGGCGATTTAACGGCGTACATTTTCTTTAATTATCCTTTTACGTATTAACCGTGGCTCCTATCGTACCTGTTGTAATTATCGGCAGAGGTAATTCGTCACGACAACCATCGAACGAGACCATCGACGTATAAGTTATCTACGAATTGCGTAAAAGTAATCGTAAAACTTGGTACAACTCGCGCGTAGACCTTGGAAAACCTTTGAAAGCGACGAGAATCCTTTGCTCTTTATCGTTCGTTCGCTCGAGTTGATAAGTCGGTAAAATAATTCTCGTAAAGCGGCTAAATTAGATCGCGTATATCATTTTGATTTTTCCAGTTCTCCGTAAAGAGTTCAGCTTTTAAATAACCCTTGATCGAAATTTAAAGCCGAGTAAATACGAATAAGACGAGAAAGGAATAAAAGTAACACGTGGACTGCGGATATTTATGCAGACTCTTCGACTTTGTCGTTAAGATAACGCTTTAACGTTCTAACATTAACAGAATAATCAAACTTGTTGTATGTTACGGGATATAATACCCGTCAAAATACACTGTACGTACTATTTATCATATATACCGATTTACACGAGTCCTTTACACGTACTTTTTACGATCAGATCCAACTATACGTAAAATTTCGTATCATTCTCTTTTCAGTTTCTACTTTTATTTATTATTTATTAGTTATTATTTATTATTTATTACCATCGTGCTAGTACTATCGGGGCATCTTTTTATCCGGTGCCTTGTCTCGTACTAAACATTCTTCTACCTATTATTATCATTGCTATTGTTATTGTTATTATTATTAGTATTATTATTATTATTATTATATAGGCATAGAGTGATTTTTCGTATTTGCGACAAGAACTTATCAAGATCAACGCTTCTTTCACGAGCAGCGAACGAAATCGCGTCGTAGACGTAATTTCGTAGAAACTGAAACAGCCGATAAGCTTTGTGCTTCTATAGTTTGACGAATAACGACAAATATAGCTATAGTCTGCGAAACTTGAAACGGGACACTCTGTGTAATTATTTCCTCGGATACTACGTCGTTAAAACAAATACGTTCGTATAGATTTATTTAAAAAACATATTTTTTCGTTGTTTACGTTTATGATATAGAAACCAGTTTGTAGAGTAATTCCTACACTTACGTACGTTTCGTTCTCCGTACGTTGAATCGAATCGATGGACGCTTGTGTGTGCTTGTACGTATCTCGCGAAGCGTGAATTTTGTAGGAACGTGGCTAAATTACAACAAGCGTCGTATCGCTCTCTCCTTGATCGAAACAAGCTATCCGGCATTTTTTCATTTCTCAAGATACGTCGCAATCATATCGTATAGACTGTTTGGAAATTATACTGTATATACGTCTATAATTATAATATATACGACTAGATATTTTAGGCGAAACGAGGAAAAACAAAGATGGCACGTTCTAACTTGCATTTACTTTTGGCATTTGTAATATTTCTGCCTGTCGCTCACTCCTACCCATGCTGCGTATCTCCGCGATTCTAAATCTCTCACAAATGCATAAATATCCGCCGTCCGATACTTTTCCAACTCTTTCTCTAACATTTTTCCAACGCGATAGAAACATAAATTTGATCTGGGTTCGATCAACGTTCGAATAAACGCTAACGCGGACAAAGTCAGGTTCGCATAAAAATTGTAAAACTGTTAATTAAACGGTCTAATTGTAAAAGAAGAGAAAGAAACGGCGCGCGTACGTGTATTTTATCTCGATTGCTCTTTGCAACGGCAGTAAATTCTAGCTACAGATGAAACGCACCGAATCGTGCACGATCCGTTGTCGCTTTTACAATTCGATCGAGGCACGAGCTTCAGGTGATCGCAGTTGCGATCTGTCGGAAGGAAGGTCGTTTATACGTTGTGCGCGAAGCTCGAGTTTAAAGGAAATTTTGTTTCACCCGTCGGCGCTCATGCACTCGCAACCAATCAACGACGATTATTACCAACGACGTTATTAATAAATAGCAGGCACGCTCGATCAACCATGTAACTTTTTGTACTAATAGAAATCACATTTTCGTATTTACGAAGACACGTGCTTTTCCTATCTTGCGTTTTACGCTTTATCGTAACTTAAACGTAAGTTACTAAACGCAGCAAGAACGTAAGACGTAGAGTATTGGAAAAACATCTATCGTTATACAGCTAAGAAACGATTAAGAAACGCGTTAAAAAGAAAATGGCGCATTTTTCATCGGTTAGATATGGAAAAGGTTACGGGATTAACTTAGTAAGGAGCGAGTGTCGCTAGCGATCGCTAGCGATCCAGCCTATTTTCTGAGTCGAGGCGGAAGCACGTTGGTCGGCGATGGCGTTGGACTGCTGCTACACGATCTGCTCAACGCTCTGTGAGGCTCAACGCTGAGGAAACTCTTGTCGCTGGTCGGCGGCGCCGAGATGATTTCTGGCTCGGCAGGGCTGGGACAGCGTCGTTGCGAGCACGTTGACAAGCTACTTCTCGATAACGTTTGCAACGGTATTTGGTAGATTCTTATCGGCTTCCAGTCGCCCTGACTGTCTATAGAAAGCAAAAGACAATTATTCTCGATTATATCGATTTCCTACTCGTATCAACGTTAGCTACTATACTATACTATAACGCCAGATATAGTACGTCATGGTTTTCTAGACTTTTCGATTTAGCAAGTTGTTGGCACAGTGTTGGCGCGTAAACGTGTTTATCGCTGCAAGCGTATTTTATATATATATACCGTATAGATATCGTTCTAAATAAATAAATAGATAAATAAATAAATAAATAAATAAAATAAATTATCCTATTAGGATAAATGTAGAATAAGTAGAATAAGTAGAAAATGACGATCGGTTTGGAGAAGACGGACACGTACTTTGCTGATTGGATCGAGACGTAGAAGATTGGGGGAAAGGAGGCGGACTGGAAACCGGTTCTTCCTTGTCCATGGGTTTCGAGTCCAGGCGAATTCTTTCGCATTTTCCAGGCAGAAATTCCGGAGCCGTTGTGGCGAAGAAGATGTCTTGCTTCGAAGTGATTAGATTCAGGTTTGGCATGGCGATCGTGTGCACCAAATTTCCATTGATTATCAATCGTATCTCCATGGTGTCGTTGGTAAAGGCGATCACGTAGGGAAAGGCACAGGCTGAAAGTTTGTATCGGGACACGAAGGATTATCGAAAAATAAAGAACGACGAAACGTAAAGATGCAAAGATACGTTACCTATTGCCGCAGGAACGGAATTCCAGTTGAAATCGAATTCCGTTGCTACGGTATTCTCTTCTAAGAGTTTTTGAAAGTGACACGTATCTGAGGTAAGAAAGGCAGGTAAGCGAGTATCGATCGACCACGTCGTTGTTGCATCGCTGCCACCAATTCTTCCTCCGTTTAACCATAATTCTACCGTTTATTATATTTATTAAATTCTTCGGTTTCCCATTTCGCTTCTTATTCGACTTTTAGCTAGATCGATATACGTAGGCACGACGTATCGTTGAAATCGAACGACGACCTTCTATCTTTAAATTTTGTCTACCTTTAAATTTACATTTTTCACCTTTATTCGGCTGTTTACAATTTTCAACTGTACTTTCGTATTACGTCGCTCTTTCGTCGAGTATACTGCAGTAAGTACAACAGGCCAAAGAACCTTTACGTTTTTTACTTTACTTTACGACTTTGATACGTTCGATCGGTTTAGCGTATAGCGGTGCGTTTGCTCCAACCTCTATACTATATACATATATAAATACGTACTGTTGTAGCAGAGTAACAATTCGGGTTCTTCGTCTTCGCAGAGATCCAAAGCAGCCACCACGTGTGGTTTCGGTGTTCCCTCGATGTGAAGAATTCTCGTGCTTCCAGAAGCTGAGATCAATTCAAAATGATGTCGGACACCGCAGCAAAGCGTCCATTCGTTGTTCGAATCTGTATTTTCTACTATCGTTACCAACGTCGGAGATTCGCTGGCGTTCAACTCCTTCAAATGCAAAAATCCTTCCACGGTGTCTGTGTCCGTAGCGGAACACCATGCGGTCCACGCGGCGCTATGTTTCCATTGGAAAACTATCAAACGTCGGCCGACCGCTAGGCACTAAATAAAATAAAAAACGATATCCGAATTACCAAGGTAATCTGAATTTCTCTATTATCGTCCTATATTTATTCCTATATTTCCTATATTTATAATTCCTATATTTATAATTTACTCGAACAAAACTACTACTAACAAAAATATACATAACTATCGTACGAGTAGTTCAAGTAATTATTAGACAAATGGAAGATTAGATAAATTTGCTTTTTACTCGGTCCGGTAGATTCTAGGGTCTCGATGCCATCGCCATTGATACATCGTACACGCACCTATACTATACTATACTATGTTTAGCGACACGATCCGAAAATCTTGGAATCCTGATAGAATATATATATATATATATATCAGATAAATTGGCAGACGATTCGAATTCGATCGGAGTCTGGAATCTTTTAGTATTTTTACGACAATTCCGAGTCCGATGATACGCTGTTTCGACAAAAGCAATGGAAAACACTCGCCTACGAAACACATTTAAACTTTCGCGACTTACTACTCGCCATACGATCCAGATATTTTCAGCTTCGAATCGTGTTCCAAGCGATTTTCAAGCTTTTGCGATCCCAATACGCGTATTACGTTAAAAAACAAAGAAAAACTCATCTTTATACGAACAGCCAAAGCTTCGACAGCAAGATCGTAAATTATCGAGCTTTTAATCAATATATATCGGATATATTTATCGGATATAAATATACGCAGCAGTGTAGCGGTTGTAGTTTCCATGTGCAAACAAAGCTTAAATAAGCAAAATTACATAAGAAGAATCGATTCCAAGTATAAGCGCTAATTCGAAAATAATTTCTTTAAATATTTCAGCAACGCGAAGCAACGATCGTTTTTCGCGTCTGTTTACACGTTACAAACACGATTGCTTTGCGTCAGCCGATCCACGCGAGTTACATCTGTACAGCGGTTTTTACTCGAGAAATTACGTAAATTGTCGACAACTCGAAAAATTAAGCCGCCACTGACCTTTCCTTGACAGCAACGTTTTTCGTCGTCTCGAGTCGATTGTCCAAATACAGTCTATTTTATAAACATACGCGCTACGTACTGCGTACGTTCGGTTAAAACGATAAATCGAAATAAGAGGAAAAATGTATATAAAAGTTGCTCGTACGAAACGATCAACTCTCTCCACTCGACAATTTCAATTCTTGGGAAAAATTTGAAAAGCCACTGTCGTCTATTCTTTTTCTCTCTCCTTTTTCCTTTTCTCTTGTTCGGTACATACCATGCGCAAATGAGAGCCACCAGGCATAGTAACGGTGTATAAATGGCAGCCCCGAGTTCTAGGTAGTCTTCTTTCCTTTATATGCGCTCGTCCTCTAACAGCCAAGGGACGAACACGAACACGAACACGAGTACGACGAATCAAGGGCTTAAATTTTGTAGTGGCTCGCGTGAAATTGTCGCAATCGTTTTCTTCGCTTTCGTCGCCGTCGTCGTCCGCATCGTCCTCGTCGCCATTGTCTTCGCACTCTTGATCGTCTTCATGATCGTTTGCAATTTCGGCAGGCCTACTCGTCGTGCTATTCTCGAATTCTCTTAGACGAAAAACGTACACGTTGCTATCTTTGCCTTTATCACCGGCTCGAAACAACAATATTCCGTGTTGCTCGACCACGTCTAGCTGTTTAATTTGCACGAACTCGTCGAAGATCAGTCTGTGCGATAAACTGTCTGAAACAGAAAATGCATTGGAAGGTTCTTGCGTTTTGTAATTTCGTAGTTAGGAACAGAGAGAGAGAGAGCATCGGTTTTCTCTGTCCTCGACGAAGGAAAGCGTGCTCTCCTTTTATATATTTTATTATTTCATATATTTCATATTGTTATTTCATACACGCGTCATCTTCTTTCTTTCTTTCCTTTCTTCCTTTATACTAACGAGGTTTTCGCTTAATAAATAAATCAATTTTCTGATTGTACAGTTTCGCACAATTTGTAAGAGAAGACGTATTTTCGAAAATATTCCCTGTAATGGTAAAATAAGGTTTTGATAATGCTCGATTCACCTTCGATCAGAAAAGTTCCATTCTCGGTAGCCAAGATCAGCTTGTTATCCAGCCAAACGTCGCCGCATACGACTTCGTGCGGGAAATCCGGATAGATACACCTCGGCTCCCACGGTCTAGGCTTCAAAGGACCAGCAGTGGCCAAGGAAGTTGGCGCCAAACCTCTGACGATCGCTTCGAGTTTCAGGGCCTGTCCGACGCGCACCATCTCCACGGCACGGGTCTCCTCGCGACGTCGACCTGGAGCCTCCACGACATCCGACAATGCTCGTCGGTTTAACATACTCTGCGAAAATTTCATCGATTTTCCTTTCTACGGGGAGGGTGTGCCGCCAACAGTTAATATATACAGCTAGTACAGTTTTCGTTGCTCGCCAGGCGACGCGGGCGGTTCGGAAATTCGTGCAAAGGCGGAGAAAAGTGGCAATTTACCGTTTTCACGATCATTTTATCGCTTGTCCGTGCTCCGATCGCGTTCTCCGATAGCGCGTTGTTCGAGACGTCGTCGACGAAATGTCGCAACGCAAAAAACGGCAACGCGCTATTAAAAGAGACGCTTGAAGCCAGAATTCACGTTGTATCATCTTTTACGTACTCGTTATCGTGCGATAGCTTTGGTCGAATAACGCCTACGTACAAGAAAACGCGTCGAAGCTTGTGTAAATATTGTATTTCGAGTAGTTTTATCCGCGTAGACGAACGAATTCGCGATAAATACTCCTGATAAATACTCGCGATTGCAATTACAAACAGCGTACTAATTAAAGGCAGCTTGACCGAATCTTTCAGCATTTTATCCAAAGTATTCTAGTATTTCTTACATGCCTTCTAATTCGGATTTCCCTAATTTGGCTTTCTAGCTACAAGTCGTCGGACGAATTTTCAACACGAAGAATATTATAGATGCGATAACGAACGAATCGAAACGCATTACTCGAACAAATAACAGCAAAACCGTGTTTTATTAATAACAACGAATAATACCGCAAGCACGTATAAATACAGAGATGTTCGATACTGGATAACAACGAGTACACAGGTGCCGATAATACTGTCGGAAGTAAGAGCAACTTTATCAAAGAAGGATCTAAAAGCGAGAGGAAATGCATATAAATATGATTGATCGATTAGACTTACGTTGCTCTTGCTCTCCTGCGAGTGTTCTTGATACATATCCCGAAGAAGAGCGTCCAGGGTCCTTTCCCTTTTTTGAGCGAACGTTGGCGTGTTGAACGTGGCTTTCTCGCCGTTTATTAACTTGACGAGAAGAAATTCTCGCAGGGTGTACGGGTCCTCGAACACAGGCGGGCATGGAAGGCTCGGGCCAAACAGAGGAACGTTTTCGTCGCAGTAAATGGCCACGCACCATCCTTTGCCGTTTTCTTCGGCCGATACCACGGCAAACACGTCTGTATTTGTAAATGTATCGCGTGAACGTCGAATTAACGATCTTGTTTATCCTTAGGAAAATATACAAGAAGATGGTGAAACAAGACGTTGGAAGAAAGAGTTTTCTCCGCAAAAGTGGCGTGTATTTGCGAGAATGGGCCGACACATTGTTCGCAAAGGTGCGAACTCGTCGACCACCAGCTGCAAATTTGCGCCGCGCATCGCCCGTTGTAGCAGAACCGACAAACAGGTCTGCGACTTTGCAGCCGGCCGGTCGGTGGGTCAGGTTATTTACGGTAAAAATGGTATCGTCTACGGTATATCGTTATGTAACCGTCGTTATATTACGGGATTCTTAGGAGCTGCGACCAGGCATTAGCTCGTCAAAATGACAATTACGTCGACTAACGTCTCCCTCGACCTCGAAACCAATCGCTTCGCTCTCGTTCGAAACATTTCTCCACACGATTCGGTTATATCGCGGTTATATCCGTTATATCCGAAAAGATCGCAGCTCTTGCCTACACGGATAGACGTATTTATATTTTTATCTTACTTTGTTCTTTCCTCCTTATCTTACCGATCGATTAAAAATGATATTAGAAACTCAGCCTAGATCGAAAAAATGTAGATAAATGGCGTATCGACTTACGGGTAAATTGACTTTTGATGCAGTTTGGGTTGAAAGTGTCTATGGCGTTCGAGTCATCCGTGTAAATGATGTTAACGATATCGTTACCGATGTGTCGCTTTCTCTCCAATTGTTGCGGGTTGTCCTTCGAATAGGGAAGCATCGTACTCACATGGTACATCACTTCGTGTCCCGCGTACACCGTATAATAACTCTCGTTGCGAGTCATGTCGCCTGCAAACGTTCAGAGAGAGTTCGCACTTTGAAGAAGAAACTCGAAAAAAATACAACACGAAGAAAAAATAACAACGACGACAAACGAACATGAAAAACTAGCGTTTACCTTACCGTCGACCATATTTTCAAACCATAGCTACCACCTACTAACTACATAGAAACGGAAATAAGAACGGTACCTTTTACGTCTAAACCATCTCGATACTTGTCCCAATTCTTCAGTTCTATCCTCTCGCCCACAATTTCCAGGAACTTGTCAAAATCTGGACTACCCTTCTCTGTAAACCGAGCGAACAGATCGCGTATCGAGACGAATTACGAATCAACGTTGGAATCGTATTTTTCTAAAACTTGAAACTCGCTATGAAACGGATACAAGGCGGTGAAAAATTGCTCGCGTAACAGTGCTATAGACTCGCGAGAAGCTACTTTTTCGTACGACGGTTAAAATGCTTGAAACGATCGAAACGGTTAAAACGGTCGTAATAGGTGGAACGTACGCTTTAAGCGAAAGCGACCGCCGTTCTTCCGCATAGTCGTCCAAGTTTCAAGGGTTGGTCGATTCGTCTTGGTTAAATTTCAATCGAAACTTTTCCTCCGCTTACCGTTGGATAGCATTTCGTCGTCGGTCGTTTGCCCTTTCTTCGCGTATATCACGCCAAACTTGAAGTTGACGGAACCCTCTTGCTCTTCCAGCAACAGCAGATCCTGCGATGCAAAAATTTCCAAAAGTTCAACTCCACCGTCTCCTTCTTACGATTTCCTACAGTTTCTCGCAATTTCGTACGGTTTCTGCCGTTTTCCCACACACACACACTTGTAGAAATAAAGACGGAAAAGCTGTTTCTTATTAAGTTAATCGCAGGATTGGCCACTTACCTTCTGAAAACCTCGCGCGGAGCCTTATCGAGTTTCTCAAGACCAAAGAAATTGCTGAAATTTTACCAATTAGTTACTTCAACTTGACTTAATTTTAATTTAACCGAAGAAAATTAGCAATCAACGAGCAGTAAGCAAGTCCGTACCTCAAGATCTGCCTGATCGTCATCGTTTTGTTCGCAGAGTATGGCAGCGATATCTTCTGTGCGCCCTAAATTCGTTACTCTTTCATTCATCGATCGCTGTAAACTTTTTTTTGCCTCGCTTTTCTCTTACATAGTGTCTTTTAATACGTAATAACATTCGAAGAAAAAGTGTGGCTATAAAAAGTCACAGTATCGACACTGTTTAGTAATAAAACGGTTCGTTCTACCGTTCACCTACTAATCAATCGATTCTCGAGAGATTCGCAAGAACGTTCGATTCTCTAGCATTTAGCGGTAGACTTTCGTGCGTTTCGTTCTATGAAAATGAAACGCGGAGAACGCGATAAGTAGATAACGGTATCCTTCGTTGCGAGATAAGGCTATGTGCCGATACTTCTTCTATATATAACTATACATGGGTATAGCGTGCAAGTGCGTTGGCATTTTTCACGTAGAAATCTGCTTTTAGAAATTCATTCGTAGCAAGCGTACCGACGCCTAACTTTTTATCGCTTTCGATTTCTGTCCAAGATAATTGCACAACGGGATCGTCAATTTATTCCGCGATTCGTTCGTTACTCGTCCATTGAATAATCTTTAAAACGACGAAACGCGATCAGCTGTACGCGAAACCCGGTACACGAAAAACATATGGTTCGTCAAAGTACGATGTTGGAAACGGTCAGCTCCGCGGTAAATTTAGTCTTTCTTATTTTCTATAATTTACTTTTATCGTCTTATCGCCGATATTTACGTTTACGTTTTATTTTTTCATTAGTTTCGATCAAATCATCGTTCATTTCGAATAGAAAAGTATCTGACAAGTTGCAGTAGTTGTCGTAGAGGTACGTAGAGGTACAGGCGGATACTCACAGTTTTTCTCCATAAAATAACTCTGTAATGCGGCACGCTTTGATCGCTGACTTCGCTCGTCACCACCGATAGAAACAAGGGATTCCTTTCTTGGTCCGCGGCAACGTAATTTTGATGCACTGTAAACCAATTTTTCATCGAGTGACAAATATTTTCGATATACGTATAAGTAAGTAAGTAAGTAAGTAAAGTAAGAAATTATACGGATAACGAATTTTTTACGATAATAAACGTAAAAGACTGTCGGACGAGAACGGATCGAGCTAAATCCAAAATAAAAGAATAGGATATTGCTTGAAAAACGCTTGAATAGGATATTGTTCATCCGTCGTTCCTCTTATCCTGTACATGTATATCGAATATACGTACACTGATACTCTAAAAGACTCGTATAACATAACAGCATGTTCTTTACTCATGTTTTCCGAGAAAGTATTTGAAGTACCAGCGCGTTTGGTACTCTGGATTTTCCAATATCGGCGTACTCGGTGATCCGAACATCTGCACACGTGCAAAATCAGTTTCGCCACGGACGTAATCAAATTTTCTGTTAAACGAGGGGAAAGAAACGGCGCAAGTGGAAAGCGGAAAGCAGGAATATCGCGTGTTTCATGCCTAATTTCTACCTTACTAATTAATTATCTAACTGTACAGAATTACATCGCATTACATCGAACGAATTAGGATCGCTAATAAACAAGTGCCTTTTAGAAACCATTTACATAGTCAGTTACAGCGACGAATACCTTTGTCGCGCATCGTCCACGAATAATCAAAGTAAACGCATTCCAGCATCGTTTTATCGAATTATCTGCGAAGCCGGTACTCCCACCGATCTTATCTCAATTCGTTAACGATAACTTATATATGGTTCGTTGAAAAGCACCACGACGATCAGTCGTCCATGGTACGCGGATGGATGGATGGTACTCGCTTCTCGATAAAAAATGAAAATTAAACAATATCCGGTTTCAATATGGCATATCCGGTTTCTGGATATTTACGAGTTTGCTCGTTCTTCGAATATTTCCAACGCGTTAACGAGTATTTTGTACGTCGTTGAAACTAACATGCCGCCGTAACAAAGAAGAAGGAATTTTATCAAGTTGAGAGAACCAGTTAAAAAGCAAACGGATTCGTATAATTACCGATCTCTTACTTCTTCTTTCTCGCCCGGCGAATCACCGTTCTCCACTCGAAATCTTCTTCCATTGTCGGACCCGTCTTGCTCCATTTGTGGCAGCTGAAACGCACCATATCGAGAGACTAAGGTTAGCGAGACCGTGCGAATCTCCTCCGACGACACACGGAAAAAGGAAAAGGAGACGAGAAACAGATAGACCGTCCCCTTTCTCGGCGCTATCGTTGCGCGCGCCTTTCTTCCTTTCGGAACGCGTGCACGAAAAACTATTTTAAAAATAGTCTCGCGTACCATGTCTCGCGTATTACGCGTTACTGCCAAATTCTCTCGGCGCGCACATCTATATCAAGTCGATTTTCAATCGCCCACTCTCCATACAAATGACCACCGCGCTGCTTTCCAAACTCACCATTTCCACGCTGCCGTAATATCGCCTGGAGAGGACACCCCGCCTCGAAATGGCATCCGTGCTGCATCTGAAAATATCATACTGTAATATCGAAAAATAAGGATAGAAAATTTTTTTTCCGATTACTTACAATTTATTAATATTAAATTGAATATACAAATATAAATTGGACAGAGAACGATATTTATTTAACGGAAACTAAATGCAATACTCGTATCTATATCAAATAACTTTACAGTTATTTGATCACTCTCGTCACAACGAATCTAACACACACACTCTCTCTCTCTAACAACTCTATCAATTCTCACGACTCTACTCTTCGACGACTCGAAACCTCTAACGACTCTACTCTTCGACGACTCAATTAGCTCTGATCTTCGCTAATACACTCCTGCCCGGTCGTGCTCGCTCTTGCTCTCGTCCTCTCACACACATACACACTTTTCGGCTCACATACTCTGGCCTCTCGATTGCCACTCCTTGAAATATGAAACCGTACCACTGTTTTGACGCTGCTTATCCTTTCTCGTGTCGCTGTTACTAGGCGCTCTTGGATGTAAACAAACCACGAAAGACGACGTACACGGTGTTTTCTAATTTCAGCCGATCTCCAATCAAAGCTATTCTACGATATTACAATACGCGTTTAACGTTCTACGCGGCCACGACGAAACGAAGAAACGGTCGCGGTCTCTTTTGCCCAGCTTCCTGCCCGTGTTTATTGCTTCTTTCCCAGCAAAAAATCTGGGTTAACGAGGCCCCTAAGAAACGAACCACACGTTTCCCGATGAAATTCTTTCTTTACGGCAGACACTCGGTCGCAATTATTTTTCACCCGAGTTATCCAAATAATTCTGCTGAACGATTTGCCGGTGCTCGTTAAAACTTTCCACGATATCCGAACCATCGAATAATAGTTTCTCTAATAGTGTCGTTGCTCTTGTTTCTAGTCGAATTCAGAGTGGCGAGTGAATCTCTATAGCAAGGTTCATCGATTACCAAAGCGTATAACCGCGATCGGTTGACGATCGTCGAACCAGTAGCAAACTACAACCAGCCCATAAACACTGCTCTATCCAATACATCCGTCCAATTTTGCGTATCCGTCCGACTTTGTCGCGTTTACGCGTCGATACGATCGTCGTTGACGCGTATCTCTAAAAGAACAAACGATTAAAAATATGGAAACAGGTAACTCGGAGAAATTATTAGGTCCGAAAAGGTAAGGAAAATTCAAAGGATAAACTATAGTATCCGGAGTGGACAATTTTTCAGCCTTTTGCCGTTTGTCCTCGTATCTTCTCGCGGGTATTTTAGGAGTTTTAGACCTAAACTCTGTGTACGATCTTAGCCATAGCGTACGATATGGTATATATATACCTCGATTCTAGCAATGACCTTCGACACAGCGCGAATTACGTTCGTACTCGTATAACGATACGAGCGATACGCGTCGCCGTCTCATTCGATGCAATAGCGATGCGTAGAATCGCAAGCGATGATAAACGGTTAGCAGAGCAGCGAAGGAAGTTTCCAACGAGAATTTATCCGCAACGAGATTTTCGCCTCGCGTTTTTCCGCTTTCCAATCGTTCTTCGTGTTTTCATGCGTGTTTTCATGCGTGTTTTCATGCGTGTTTTCATGCGTGTTTTCATGCGTGTTTTCATCGAACCGGTTACTTCGAACGCCTCGTAGCGGCAAACCCAATATATCGAATATATAAAATAGCGCGCGTTACTATACGACACGCGTTATAACTGCTATATCGTATCGCAAACTCGCATATCGCTCAGCCGTTTTCCGACACAACGATAATAGACCGTGTTTAAAGAAACGTACGCATGATGGCTAGATCGTCGGTGAAGATGCGCGCAACGAGCAGCAGACGACAAGGCAGGCACGCAAACCGATCTCGACCTGTTCCTCTGGATCGTCCGAGAAGCAGGCAACGTCTCTTCGTCGCCGTCGCTTTCCGTCACCGAATTCCCATTTCCAGCGCAACTCTCCCTTCCCCCTTTGCTTCGCTTGCTCGAGAAATTCTTCTTCTCTATGCCGACGGTCGTCGACGAGGTCGAGCTCACCGGCAACGAGACTGCCGACACGTTCGTCGACGAGCCGCTCGTCAACGAGACTCCTCGCAAACGAGACACCAGCTTTATGTCCAAGCACAACATCTTTCCACTCTCTCTTCTCTTTCCTCTTAAATTTCCCCCTTTAAATAGTTTTCCCGCCATCTTTACCGATGCACAGTTTCCGTTTCCGTTTCCACGATCTCGTAATTGCTCGAAACAGCACCTTTCTTCTACTCGAAATGTTCACCTTTAATCCGATCCGGTAAAAAACGTCCGTCTTATTATACGCGAGATATTAACGTGTACAGCGTCATTTTCCTACCAAAGCCACAGCAACGACAGAAAATCGTAGAAAGCACGTCGTACACTTTCGTCGTGTGCGAAAACTTTGCACACTGCAACCTTCCGATAATACGTCGATACCGTAGCTCCCCCGTAGCTCTGTTACGTTCTTTGCCTCTTTCAAATCGATCGCTGTATTAGATACGTTACAAACGATTACTATGTTCAACGACGAACAATACCAACTTAACCACCGATTTACGCTAAGAAGATCGTAGATTTACCATTTGCAAAGGAAAAAGAACGTTTGTTAATTTCTGAATTCTAGTTTCTTCTTTGCTTCGTCTCGTTTACTAAAATCAGCCAGTCAAGATATTATCTTCGTATCGATGTCGTAGAATGTAAATACTTTTTGTAAGAGCGTACAAAATATCGAGCAGAGGGCAAACGGATAAACGAATACATTGTTCAGAGATGTCGAATCGATCCGATTCGAGGATCGTTTCCGAAATTTCATTATTTAATTAGAAAGAAAGAGAAGGTCGACCGATAACCAGATTCGAATTCCCGCGCCTCGAATCCGTATTTCCAGAAACAGAGTCGGAATTACTCTGTCAACACCTTACCACGGCCAGTATTCCGTTCGCATAATTATAATAATTTCTCGGTTCATCCTCATTAAGAGCTACAACGAATTCCAATACTTGGCCAGCGTAACTGTAGCCACCAACTGTTGCAACGGCTACGAAAAGTATTTGTACGTCCTTCTAAGTATTACAGCATTTACTATTTTATTACTATTTAATTGCGCTCGAATATACAAAGTTTCGTATCTTTACTCGTTTAGTCGTATGTATTTTCATACGACAGCGAGAAATTTATTTTCCAAAAACGAATTCGAACGCTACAAAGCGAGCGTTAGCGAGTTTTACATTTCATTCCGATTTATACGTAGATGCTGAATTTTGTATATACGTAGCTGGAAAATCGCTCGAGGGCGAAAGATGCGACAATTCCGAACAAAAGTAGCAAAGTAGTAGCAAAAGTAGCAAATGTAACAAGAAATCTGGATAACAGTCTAAACTACAGCCTTAAACAGAGATCTCCGAGTATATAACGAACTTGATACCATCGCTAGTTATCCGTTGAAAGCTTCGAGGTTCGTAGCATTGGTGCCAAGTTGCGTGATTTATTACCATCGATAAACCACCTTTTTTAAACATGCTGGCTGTCGAACGCGCGCGGACATCGATATCATTGACCGAGTTTCCCTGTTCCGCAGGTCTCTAACCCTTTTGAAGATCGTGGCTACATAATGGAAAAGAGTACCGACGGCACTGACCGAGTCCCTTTGCCTTTGCTTTCCTCTCACTTTTTGCTTAACCAGATCTTTCACGTTGAACGAAGCGGCAGTCGATAGGTTGATTTTAATAATCAGACTTCTCTTCCTCTCTCTCTCTCTCTCTCCCTTTCACTCAGCTTTGGCACGTTGAAGCTCGGTTATCGCGCCTGGATTGTAAGCGCCCTCCTCCTCCTCCTCCACCTCCACAAAAAAAATGCGTCCGATTATTCGATGTAGGAAAGTAAGAGAGATAAAAAAAATGTACTTCTATTATCGATAATTGACAAGAGAGATCTTTTTCTCACAGTCTAAAAGATATTCGATGCTGAATCGGTTAATATAATTTCTGCCTTTCCACTTCCTCAACCCGATCGAGCGTTCGCTTGACTGTAAAAAATTTCATTTTCAATTCGATTAATTTTATTTATCGATCGTTATCAACGATAGAGTCGTACGCGTGTTTTAAGAACGAACGAAGAAAGAACGTTTTAAGGAACGATATTACTTCGATATTCACGATATCGATATCAATAATTTTCACTTTTCGTTATTAATTTCCCAACTATTTCAAATGACACCGTATAATTCGCAAAAATATCGATCGTCTTGCAACAACAAAGCGTCGATCCCTTCGTTTTTTCTCCCCTTTCTCGTAAAAAAAATCTTCAAAGTATCAAACGGGCATATACTCGTTGGTTAAATACACAAAAATTCAAATCTTTCGTTTACGAATTTCGTAACGTTCTATGCAGTTTCGTTCACACTGCGAAAAGTGCCAAGATCTTCGGGCAATCGTTTTCATTACCTATTTTACGATGCCCTTTTCGTCGCATTGCGACCACCGTCACCATTATTTGATCGTCGAACGACTTTAAAACGAATCGATCTCACATTATCTTCCAATGGAAAGGCTTTCTTACAGCCTCATACCCGTCACATAGCCACCAAACAGTTCCATTATCGATGATTCTCACGGTCGATCATCGACGATCAACGGTTCGTTCGAGCGTAATAGCTGCACATAGCCACTGTCGTCGAGTTCGTGTCCGGACGACCTTGATCTCGGCCGTCGTCGATTCAGCCTACGTATCGTATCGATGGGAAAAAGAAAAACGAAAAGGCGCGGATAGAAAACGCGAGTGAAACGATAACACACGGTAGCAGTGACGTTACCGCGTCGGTAAGCACGAAATCGATAAATTGTGACGAATCGATCGAGTATCGGATGGATTAAAAATCGAAGAATTTGCCACGGGTCTCCAACCCCTACTGACAGAGTCAGGACACGACCCTTTCCGAACGAGGATGCAGCGAGTCACGATCAGAGAGCAAGTACTCTTACTAACACGGCGACTCGACGACTGGCGCCACGTCGTCGAGCTCATTGGCTCTTTTTCGTGACCCTCCTCTGACGCCCTCCGCCCCTCTCAACCGAGATCTATCTCGTATGCTTTCAGTCTTACCGCGGTGGCTTCGTTCCTTTCCTGTTCGCGACCTGTACGTGCGTGCTCTCTCTATACATTCGCCTGTCTCCTTCTACCCTACCAACCGACCTACGTGACGGCGCGGCGACGCGGCGACGCCGCACCGCAACGCGCTCTCTCCCTCGCGTATTATATCAGCCAAACTTTTTATCCTCCTCGAATTCTGCGCTTTGCACATTTTTCCAGCATTACATATAGATTGAATTAAAAAAGTTGCTTAAAAATTATACCGCTATTACTATACTATGCTATGCTATGCTATGCTATGCTATGCTACGCTACGCTACGCTACGCTACGCTACGCTACGCTATGCTATGCTATGCTATGCTATGCTATGCTATGCTATGCTATGCTATGCTATGCTATGCTATGCTATGCTATGTGGAAATAACATTTTTAAAAACATCTATTTACTTTCTCAATAATATAATTCGCATAGTATAATTCTTAAGGCATTGTAGCGCGAGATTCTTCTGCACTTACGACAGATCTAAAAGCGAAGCGATCCACAGAACGTATATAATATGCAAAAATATCGAAATTATCCAAAGTATACAAATTATTAGATGAAATAATTTTCTATCTAGATTACATCTTTTTAATTATATTCGGCAAAATATACAATGTTATAAATATTCGATATTGCTTATTTTATTATTAATAAGCCCAATAAGCCGAACGAGCTTGAAACCAACATTTTAACTGTTTTATTATGTTTATTTTTAAAATAACATAGAAACAAACTAACTTTAAGTTATAAGATCAAATAAATTATTTTCGAACAATTTTCCACTTTAGTCGACTGCTTCAAACGAGTTATGATAACGAATAATACGGATATTTTCTTCTGCCCATTTCTTTCATTTTTTCCCTTACTCTAGTTAATTGATACTGTACTTGTTACTGTAATAGCAGGTATTATGGTGTTGTTTTTGCGAATATAGTTCTATGTATTAATTAGCCAATTAATATCGGAGAATAATTGGAGATAAGATCGAAATAAGATTGCGCTTCAGGGTATAATTTGTTTAATCTGGAATATAAAAATATTAGATATATGTATGCATACTTGATTTGCAAGTTGCTATTTTGTTAAACATTTTCGTTGCCAATAACAATACGTATATATTAATAATCAGATACTATGTATATTATTATTACTTACTACTTTAGATGCATGATGAACGATAGTTTGGTTTATTCATTGAGTAAGCTCGGTGGTTTAGTTCATATTCTTTACCTTCGGCGTATACAGTTATTGTTTGCACCGAAGGGTGGCGTTAAATACTCCGTCCTAATCAATCGATCCAAGCGTTCAATGACGGCCATTTGATAAAACAATTCTCTCTGCGGTTAAGATATTTTTGCATAAGCATTCTAGTTTCTTTTATACCAATCGTAAGATATCGAAAATCATTTATCTCTCCTAATTAATTCCTTACCTACAGTTAAACTAATAATTTATGATAATTACTCTATTCATTTATATCAATTTATTCATAGAATGTATTCATGGAATCAAGGGAGCAAGTGCAATTTAGATCAAAGCCAACCAGTTTTCATCATCCATTGATGCGTGCTACCATTGGTAAGTCGCATGGTTTCGTTTCTTCGACGATAAGTTCAATGTTCATGTATAATTATTTGGAACCACATGCTGTACCTATTCTAATTGATAAATTTCAATACATACGCCGTGAGACACCGTGGAATGCGTGCGTTTTAGCCTTAATTATTCGTAAGATAGATTAGTCTATGTTAAGAGCATTGTGAGCTCATCGTGTACAATGATACTTATCCATCTTGCAAGGAAAATTAAAATTCTATTCTCTTTTTCTGCCGAAACACGCGTCCATTGATTTTTCCGAAAGATCGCAAACTCGTTCGTTCGTGCCGTGATTTTTATTTGATTTTCCGATTGATTGCAGTTTCTCTTTGGCTTCTGCCTACTTTTAGGGGCACATACAGCGTCAGTAGCTTCATTTTCTTTCTCTCGTCCCAGGTTAGACAAATGTGTCTTTGATGCCGAATGCAAACCAGTGGGGCTACGAATTATCGTACTGTAATATCGTAGAATAGATTTGAATTAGAGATCGGTTGAAATTAGAAAGCACCGTGTACGTCGTCTTTCGTGGTTTGTTTACATCCAAGAGCGCCTAGTAACAGCGACGCGAGAAAGGATAAGCAGTGTCAAAACAGAGGTACGGTTTCATATTTCAAGGAATCGAGAGGCCAAAGTATGTGAGCCGAAAAGTGTGTGTGTGTGAGAGGACGAGAACAAGAGCGAGCACGACCGGGCAGGATTGTATTGGCGAAGAGCAGAGCTAATTGAGTCGTTGAAGAGTAGAGTCGTTAGAGCTTTCGAGTCGTTGAAGAGTAGAGTCGTTAGAGGTTTCGAGTCGTCGAAGAGTAGAGTCGTGAGAATTGATAGAGTTGTAGAGAGAGAGAGTGTGTGTGTTAGATTCGTTGTGACGAGAGTGATCAAATAACTGTAAAGTTATTTGATATAGATACGAGTATTGCATTTAGTTCCGTTAAATAAATATCGTTCTCTGTCCAATTTATATCTGTATATTCAGTTTAATATTAATAAATTGTAAGTAAGCGAAAAAAAATTTCTATCCTTATTTTTCGATCTTACAGTACGATGTTTATAAAGATGGATGTAATCATTGTGTGAGATATAGATATTGCGCGATGTATCCTTTGTTTGAAATTTGGAAAGATTCGTGTAAGATCGTTTTGTGTAGATCGTTTGACTTTCCGTATCTGCTTGTATCTCCGTTATCCTTCCCACTACGCCACTTTGGAAGCTGCTCAGCGAAACTAAGGTGCGACGAGTCCATTCAGTCGTCTTCTTTTCTATCGATAACATGGATCACGTTGCGTCAGGTTTGTAACCTATTCTAACCTATTAGCGGCGTCACTTCTTCATTACTGTCATTACTATATTTTTTACTATCGTTTATATCTCGTTATTAATATCGTTTAATCAATCCACGTTTATTTAACGATTTGTCGAACATTCAGATAATGAAATTAGGTGGTTTTCTGAAATTTTTTGTTTGTATCTCTCTTTAATCGTCTAGTTACAAAATGATACTGTTACTGGTAGCTTGTATCGTAAGCTTTCGTAATAAAATCGTTATTGATCGTTTGATCGTATTTTCATGTAATTATTTTATACATTTCTAGTTTGTTTTTGTGCAGGTTATCGATCGATGGCAGGGATAATATAGAAGTAACAGGAATATTAATATATGGACGCAACGACGATCAACGATCAGTCTGATGAATTTTCATGGAAATCTGGTAACGTTTAATTTATTTTAACTAAGACAGCTGTGTATGAACGGTTCTATTGCCTTTTTATTCGAGCATGGGTAACATTTGATATACAATTTATGTCTACTTTAAAATATACTTGATACATATTTCATAATAGATCGTTTCGTAATTATTTGGAATATTAAAATGAAAGTAAATACGATTAAACAAATCACTTTTTTTCATTCAAATATATGAAATCATTCTCTTATTTCAAACGAACTTGTAACAAATTATTTTATTGTTTCAATGTAATTCATAATGTAGAATCCTTGATAATTTAACGATAGCTTCGTGTAGACAGTTTGAAACATAGAAATCTTAACAATAACAGCTTTAACTATTTCTATAGGTATTGTAACACACTAGGTATTGGTATATCGAATTCAAATTATTTTTCTATATTACGTGAATTTGCTATAGTTTCCGTCATATATTGCAACTTTGTAACTTGTGTCTTTTTCATAGAGGTGGCGCGCAAATAGACTGAAATACTTCAAAGCAAGGCTTCGCGCGCGTTTCTCTAGCATTCTTTAAGCATTCTTTTAGTTGTGAACTTTTGAATTCTTGGAAATATTTTCGGATATTTATAACACGCGACCGTTGTGTGTTAACTATGTTTCGTGTTCTAATAACGAACATTCGTGGTATGATTCTCGCAAATGAAATGATCGATTCCCTATTTCGGTTAGGACAATAGAGGTGGTTATATGAAGTATTACACTGAGATAACGGTTTACAATTCGCACTTTATTCCAACAATTTTGTAGAGAAGATAGTTGAGCTGGTGCGTATAGATAAGTGAAGTAGGTGACTGATCTAAGGGTGGAAACCCGGTCAAGAGATGTCGACTGTTCTAAAGATGGAAAATCAGTAAAGTTCGGTGACGATGCTATTGTCACGTAAAATAACAAAATAAAAAAGGAATTTGAGGTAAAAAAATAAAAAAAGAAAACTTTATTTTTTTTCTAACATCAATACACTTTACAATCTACTTCCGAACTCTAAACGTGACTTTCTAAGACTGACTCTTACGATTTTACTTTCAATCGGATTCGATTACTTTCTTTTGTCATCCCTCAACATCCCTACCGTCCATGCATTTGCTAGGCGTCCGCGATCGTTGCCACGTGCTCTTTCTTCTAGAACCTTCGGTGGAAGGACCGTTGGGATGTTGATGGTTCATTAGGCACTTCAGCGATATACATTGTCGCTGAGTGCCGCCACATCTTTATCTCTATCTCTATCGTCAGTCCGTCGGATTTGAAGTATGCCGGTCGTGACACTATGGCGGAGGAAGGCTAGCGATGGGTGTGTCTAGCGCACGGGACCATCGGATTTGTAGATGACAGTTTTGACTAGGAAAGTGAGGGCAATAGTCATTGCTTCTGATTGGATGAGAAAAAGGTTGGTGGGCAAGGAAATGTTCTAACCGCCCCGGAGAGAAAGTTGCTAGCCGGAGACACCGAACGTGAGAAAAACCAACTTTCCCGTATCATTCCGTAGTAGACAATAAATTTAAGGAACACTTGAAATAAAAGAACTATGAAAATGCCAAGATTTATGGTGGGTCCTGAAGACTATTGAGGGTACGCAGTAACGATGCGTAGACAACTGGCTGTCATGTTGCCCGCGGATTGGGGCCTGGTTTGTGTACAGAGTCACCGGACGTAACATTATGTATTAACGATATAAACGATATCTTATGTTTTGTTGTAGACATATCACAGCTTCAACTTTTCCGTCTTCTTTGGGAATGTTCTAACAGTGGCTCAGAAGCCAAGAACGTAAGTATCTTTACATATCGTACTTTAATTATGTCTATTCTGTATATTTTGTATATTTTGTATATTTTGTATATTTTGTATATTTTGCTTTGAACGCTATTAATTAGGGAATACAATTTGATTAAAAACTTGGGAGGTTAGGATCTTCTCGGGTTATTCTTCTATTAAAATAAAAAGAGTGTTAGTTAAAGTCTTAATATCGAAGTGTAAAACAAATAACTAACATATTTCAGGAATTATTCTAGATTTTAAACTTTCATATCAGAGTTTCAGTTTTTGTACTTATCGAAGTTTATTAGCATTTCAATCTTTATTATTAGCAAAGTTACAAATTCAATAAACTTGCATTTTTCATTATCTCCAGCTTTCCAAATAATCAGCAGTCATTCATCGTGTTTTGTTCTGCTGGGATAGCACGGCAGTTCGATGGCGTAACGCTTCTGTTCCTCTGTTCCTCCTAACGGTGAGTCGCATGCATTTCTGTTCCTCCGGTCACTCAATCGTGTGATAGGATGGAAAGATGCGAATCGGCGTGGGGTTGTATTACGTAGAACTTTTTGCGAGCATAATGACCGCGGATATTTTTTAAACTCGTGAGTAGTAACATTTTTCTCAAATCTTTATTTATTAGTTCAGGATAGGTCTTCTCGCACATCGCGATTATAATAATTAGTTTTTTAATAGTTAGTTGAAACATGTACATTTGAGAATATACTCGTGGTACTTATAAATATGTATATTAATATTCGGTAGAAATAGACAAGTATCGACACGAATATACCTGTGTCACATAAATATGTCGGAGATGAAAGAACACCGGAGCCTTTGGAATTTTGGATAATCCCGCAACATTGTAACCTAGAGTCTACTATAGCTGTAACTGAACAATTGTAGTTATTCAATCCGATTGTAATTGTTCGAGGTTGGTGATAGTGAGCTTGGGCTCGAGGCGACAGTCAGTTGCCGAACGTAGCCGCGGTCACGGGATGAACGCTTTGCCTAACAAAGGTATGGAGTAATTCTATAGCTCTCCTTAAAAGAAATATTCGTGGCGACACGCGACAGTAAACATTCCAACGGTTTCTGTCCCGTGGCTCGCCACACGCAGACCCTATGCTTCGAGTTTTACGTTACGTTTTAGATTATAATGTATATAATATACAAAGGAAATTATAAAAGTGGGGCAAATAACTGGTAATTACACTTAATAAATTAGTTATAGTATACATTAAAAAAATTTTACTTACCTGAAAAACAACATGTCAACTCTAGAAAATAATTTTTAATTTTCGAAATATCAATGTATATGTTTGACATATCAGATCAATATGGCTCCGAAATATGTTACACGGAATTGTTCATTTTCATTTGTTTGTTCCAATAAAAGCGCTAATATCTGGTGAAAAATCCTATGTATTTAGAAATTAACAGAAGTGTTAAGTGAGCTGTTATTTTGCCCGCATCGTATTTCTTACATGTAATGCCTGTTACACGTTTTATCTTTAAAATAGCAAACTCATTATTTACTCGAGATTTATTCCTAGCGCACCAATATTTTTCAATAGAGCGATGCAAAGTTTTACTGTATCTCGGATCATCACAAGTTAAACAAAATCTTGAGGATTCGATTTCACCGGCTCAAAGTGACTTTTGCAGGCAAAAGAAATTGTTCCTCGGATACTTTAATATTTTTTACTAAATTTCATCAAAAATAGAGTTTTATTTGCTAATAGAAGATAACTATGTTTTGGTACTCCTACAGAACAGTATCACAACATTCGCTAAAATTACAAATATTGTACGGTATATTCACTACAAGGCTAATTAAAATAGCTTGTAATCCAACATATAAGAATGCTACTTGCAAAGTATCTTTGCTAGTAACAGTTTAAAGTAGAGAGATATTCCTAAAAAATCATATATTTTATACATATATGTACGTAGTATATACAGTGGATATAACTATCTTTCTGAATTTATAAAATAACAGTATATAATAATAAATAATAATAATAATATAATATAATAATAATAAAAAAATAATATAATAATAAATAAAAATAACATAATAATAATAAATTTATAGAATAACAATATTCCAATATTTATATTTTTCCTTGTTGCAATTTTGTAAACCGTCAAAGCGTTTACAACAGAAATTCCCAGAAGGAATTGAATGCCAAGTTTTCTGTACCATTTGATTCCTTTTCTAATTGTGGTGGCATAAGAAACCATTTGATCGGAATAATCTATACCACACTTTCCTTCGTTATATTCGACAACAGCTAGCGGTTTTAATGTAGCGAACAAGCGAAACGAAAGATCATTCTTGAGACCACCACTTGAGCGATTCGCATTACTAAAATATCGATAGGAGCACCTAGCAGAGAACGCTTGGTACTGCTGTACGCGTGGCCTGACGCAGATTTTTTTGAAAACACGCGTGGCAGTCAATGTGTTAATAAACTATTAAACTACATGTCGTGAAGAAGTATCCCCTTTATGAACATTTATTAATAGCTCTAGAGTTGATAATATTAGCTTGAGGAAGTTCTGTATGTACGTGTAATTGATAGTACTCGCGTACACCTGTGCGTGTAAAACGTTTCAAGTTAATAAAGAGAACATGATACACGTGGAATAGGTATGAATAAAAATTACAAGAAGCCGGAGAATATTATAAAACATATGCCATGATAAAATATAAATTGTAAAGAGTTATAGATCATGTTATTGTATATTAAAATTATGCTTAAAAAGCAGATATTAGCGTAAATATGACGCTGCGATAATTAAATCCAACAATATTGAGAAAAGAACAAATTGAACAATACCTAGAAATAATTTAGAAAAACACTGTTAGATCAATTTCAAATTGGGTTTTCTTTACTCGATGTCAAACTTAACTCTTATTCGTCTTTTGCATAAACTCTTTTCGTGATATGAAACTTTAGAGTTGACATGCTGCTGGTATTAATTGCACACGCAGAATAAGATTTTCCAAATTGAACCGAAACGATTTAGACAGAAAAATGTAATACTTTCAATATTCATAACAATTATTTATGCATTCCGCATATAAACCTACCGAATATTTATTACTTACTTTTAGCTCAAAAATATTTGATATACTACTACCAAGCAAATATTAGATTGAAGAGGAAATCATACATGAAAGATGTCACTTTTTTTAATAAAAAGTTCGTTCTCATCAAAGTTTCTGGCAATTTATTACATACCTGTATACAAAGTGGATTACTTTGTAACACAACTGGAAAGTAACTTTCTTTAGTAATGATTTGCGTAATAAATTACGCAAAAAGTAAAAAGAAGATTATATTTTAAATCATATTCTAAGAATAACTGTATTTTAAACGTGATTTCAAAAGAATTTTGAATTTAAAAATTCGTCAAAAGTACATACGTACTTACTACTTCGACACGATCTAGGCTAATTATGTGTTCTAATGTTTATACATCTTGATAGTAGCTGTATTCAAAGAGCGCGTCGAATCTTTTTATAGTATTTGCCTTTTGATGTATTAAAAGTATCATTAGAGATATTCTTCTTATTATCGCAAATATGTATTGTTCTGCTCATTGCATCGACAAGTGAACGGATTTTAAGCTTCCTATTCTTTTACATCTTCAATATTTCCAGAGTTATTTGTTTTCAGAATAAAAAAATATTAATTCCTGCCACTTTTGAGAGAAATTGTTTAGAAGTGTATCCTGTTTATCTCGAATCGCTCAAATATATCGGGGAAAAAATGAATGATACAAAAATCGAATGACATCGAAAGGGATATACTATTATATTCGTGTGTATTTACTTTGCGTGTATTGTCTTAACATGAAATCTCTTGCGTGTTAAAATATTTCAGTGGATATCTCCATTTTTTGTTACATAATCACGCAGCTGACGTTCAGACATCTCTAAAATACTAGAAACTTGCGTCTTTCGCACCATCCGCTATCGTAATAGAAACTTTCAAATTCGACAGAGCAATACAAAGCACGCGAAAAGTGACTGACCAAAAAAGAACTGAATGTTTTGACGACATTACGAAACTGCAGCCTTGTATTTCAGCAATATCATACCAGCAATAACAAATTTTGAGAAATATCTTTATGTTCTATTCCTGTGGCGTACTTTGGATAACGCTAATCCCGGCGACACACTAAATTTTGAAATCCATACGACTGATTCTACAGAAGCGGGGATTCTACAGCAGCGATTTCGCTTGCACAGTTGTTCATTTAATTTGTGAATTGTAAGAAACCTCAAGTATGTCAGAGGACATAGTGATATTGCTACAAAAGCGACTAGACAAATAGAGAGCTACATGTGATTTTATCGTATTTTTTTAACCCTTTCGCTTCGGCAATCCAGTCCGCCGAAGTACTGTCACTGAACGGAAACGCGCGCCAGAAATACGCACAGTGTGCGTGGCTACTGTATATACGTTTTCCTAAGTCTTAAATAATAATAATTCTTGTAAGAACCGTATACGAAATATCGTTTCACTGTCAATGGATTTAGTAGATTTTTTAGCACGAAACAATATACGATTTTGATGTTGTTTCAAGAACGAGTAACTTAAAGAAGTGATTAATCCAGTATGTCAATAAAATCAAGGGAAAATGTTCTGTCGATAACGAAAAAATATATTAATGACCACAGATAGCATTTGTATATGCATCATTTTTGTCAAATTTTGTCTTCCAAACACAACTTTTTAATATTCCTATTTTATCTACTTTTGCTAAAATACATTAAACACATTTCAATACTAAACTAAAGATCTTTAAACTTAAAAATGACTTTTGCTTATTCCCATGTCACAAACAATTGGCTTTAATAATTATCGATCAATACTCTCTTATTCGTAAGCACATCAGCATATTCGATCCATGCAAATTCACGTAAAATGTTACTACTTCCTGCCTTTCGTTACATGTATCTTAATAAATTGTATCTTATTAAATCTTAATAAATATGAGTCTTAATAAAAAGAAGTTACTTTTTACGTAGACCAAACCTAGTTCTATTATTAAGCGCGTAAGCAGATAAGATGAAGATCAAATAGAGGCAAAGCTAAAAAATAACGACTATATTGCTCGATGTATCACTTTCCAAGGCGATCACACGAATGAATATCTGATGAAAATCTTTTTCGCTATACGACTGCATTTGTTTGTTATATGCTCGCTGGAGACATCGAGAAGGTTCCAATCGTTGTTGCTAGGCAATTTCTGTCAAAAGTTTGTTGTATACTCTTTGGAAACATCGAGAAAGATCCAAACGCCGATACTAGGCAGACTTTTGCAGGCAAAAGAAATTGTTCCTCGGATACTTTAATATTTTTTACTAAATTTCATCAAAAATAGAATTTTATTTGCTAATAGAAGATAACTATGTTTTGGTACCGCCGCTTCGAGCTTTTTACAATCCACTAGCGATAAAAAGTTCGCGTACAAGGTAACTAGCGGGCAAAAGAACGGTATAAAGCATAGAGTATAGAGTATATTAGCGTATCTCGCTTAGCGTAGCTAAGCATAGAGTATCTCGCGAATTATTACACAACAGTGATAATAAGGCAAATCTAATAAAATTTACTTCTCATTAAAAAGTCGTACCAAAACAATTATTTATTAATTGGTTTATTTATTAATTCTTAAGAAGATACATATAAATACGAAAAAATGGTAAAATTTGATTAGTATAATAAAAGTAATATATGCCTATGATCATTCTAAAGTATAAAAAGTGAAATAGTCTTACGTTCATTGGTATATTTTAAGAACACATACATCTTTTAACGATAGTTGCAATGTAACATCATTTTTATATTACACGCAAGGTATGGCAAGTATTCCTGCTCCAAGGCACAATTTGAAATCAACAACATTCAGTTTAACAAATTATAACTTCTATTCGTTTTCCATCATGGAATAACGCGGTGGTGTCTTCCATATTGCACTGGACGTGCGTTGTAATCTACTCCTATCTATATTTTCAAACATTTCAGTTAAATCTGGTGTGCACATTCTTCTATCAAAGAATTTATAGACTGCTTTCTTCGGAATTTATCGTTGCATTGCAAGTTCATTTTCGCGTATGTACGCTAAAATTGATAAAAATTCCAGTACTCCATGCATTATAATGTTTATTAACTCATTAAGTAAAACAACACTTACATTGCGCCTAATGTGGAATTGTACGACTTGGTCTGGCTTCATCGTCCGATGTGTCGTCGTCAGGTCGTCAGGTGGATCTTACTGTTTGGAGCTATATTTTGGATAAAATATCGAATGAATAATAGCTTGTGTTTTTATAACAGAAGAATACTTTGATACTGTTTGTAATGTTACCTGCAATGTCATCATCCGAGTCTCCTTCTTTTGTTTCGCTAATAAGATTTTTTTTGCTTTTTCGACAGATCTTCGTGCCAGTTTTTGAACAATGGCTTTTTCTGAAATTTTTTCTTTTTCAAAGGCCTCGATTCTCCTTCTTACGGGCACATTTTTCTTCATTTCATTTTGAATGTCCTGTTTCGTCATGTTTCTATTAGACATTTCCCTTTCACGGGATGGCTCATCTTCTGCGAATAATTCTTCGAACTCGGTGAGTCCAATCGCTTGATTCAGCTGCTGAACCTCCTCCTGTAGAGTTATTGGCGACCGTGATGTAAATTTAGGTTCATTATTTTTTCCTGTACTACTAGCCAAGTTTCTATTAATTACTACCGTTTCGTTTGATTTTATTGGTGATAAAGGTTCTACAATTGCGGTAGCGTCCATCATCTTCTGCGTATAAGTAGAATTGATGTCCATCGTGGAATTCATAAGAGGAGTAAATTTCTCAAGTGCATCCTCGCACATTGAAGGATCTTCAATATCATTTCTTGCTGATGGAATTACTGTATCATCAATAATATTAGAATATTTACCCTTCGTGTTTTCACTCCGTGAAAAAGTTCTCTTTATATTACTATCTCTTGTTGTCATTGAAGACTTTAATGGTTCAATCCTTTCTGGCTGTATTGCATCTTCTTTTGAAATTGTTTCGCTTAAAACATTCTTTTTTGTTTTACTATGTTTTGTAGGACCTTTTGCGTTTTTTTCATCTGAACTACTTCTAGCACTTTCCTTTTTTTTAGGTCGGCCTCCACGTTTCCTCTAAAAATTTAGAATATATTTAACAACGTTATAGTAGTATTTATATACACAATGTACATACAATTATATAAGCAATTAGATTTTGACGTATTAATTAACCGATATCAAACATTATTGGGTACTACATATAAGGGTTAGTATTGATTAGTAACATAAGATAAGATAAGATTAGTAACATAAGATTAAAAGTATTAAATTTCATCATAATATGACACAAACATTTACATTACTGTCATCATCAAGAGATAGCCTTCGTAATTTTGTAACAAGTGACGTTGACTGCTGCTTTTTAATATTAATTGCAGCTTTTATTGCAGCCTTTCTTTTTGTTCGGTCAATTGTTGTTTCCAGCACATCCCCAGTTTTTACATCTTTATTTTCTGTTTTATCATGTACTGCTGAATCTGTTACTGTATTATCAGTATTGATAATATCATTTTCTGGGATAGTCTCTTTACGGCGACAACCTTTTTCCTTCAAAACTTTCGGCCTCTTTGTAGTTGAAGGGCCAGGGACTGATTTGGTAATCATTTCATTAATCTCCTTCTTTGATCCAGTATCCATATTTAAAATCTACGAATAAATGATATGTATTTAATATATACATTAAACTATACTTTTTAATAATACATACCATAATTTAATATTATGGTTGAAATTATGACGTATATAGCAATTAATACATACACATGTGTTTAGTTCTATTAACTTAGAAGCACATGTAAATTAAAAAAAAATATATATATATATGAAACAATAATAAAATAATGAAGTAACATTGAGAATAGAATCTAGTTTAATTACACATATATACCCTTTTAACAATTCCGTTCTTATAAATTTTATTAAATTTACAGTGAAGCTTACAATTACACTAATGCCAATGAATATTAACGTATGCATTTATTATTACACTAAATAAAAATGAAAGTAATGCAATGAAAAATACAATACACTTTAATGGAAATAAAATAAGTAAATAGCAAAGTATTTATTAATATTATTATATAGCATTATATTATATTATTATAATATTTATTAATATTTACTTACGTTTTACGTTTGCACAAAAACTATAAAATTTTAAATATAAAGAGAGATTTATAACAGAGATAAAGCAAGTCACAGAAATTAGTGTCTTTCAATGGCAAAAATGCGTTAAAGAAAGTGAAACGATAATCTCCGTTCGCGTCACAAGCGGAACTGTGCCGGTTTTGCTCCTTGAAAGTACACGCAGCGGTACATGAGCTAGAGAACATTTCAAATCATGTTGTTGTTTTTTTGCTTCGGAGTATCAAGATCGTTAGGACATACATAATATATTAATAAATAAACTCCGGGCAAAACAATGTCGCCGTTACGTTACCGTCGAACCGTCGAACAAAGACGAATTTGAATTCTCCGACTCTCCCCCGACCTGTTTATACTACACCAGTTTAAACGGACGCAATCGTAAGGAGTTCACGAGAGTTATGGATCAGTATCTACGAGTATCTACCGTCTTTGCGAACATTATCTATAATTATTTATTTAATCATTTGAAAATATACTTGAAGGTTTCAACAACGAGCAATCTTGTCTAATAAATCTCACGATCAACCATCCTCTACACACAAGTCCTCTGAAAACATAATCCTCTAAAACATAATCCTCTGCAAACATAATTATTAAATAAAAATCAAATATATCTTATTTAAATTACTATTAAATGCAATTTAATTATTATATTATTAACTAAGCAAATTTAATTTTAATTTAAAAAAAAATATATATATATAAGCTAAAATTAAGCTTATAGGTTCATACCCTATCGATAAGTTTAAAAAAATTTTTATATAATTAATATATTTAATATACATATATATATACATGATATAATTTTTAATTAAAATTTTATTAAATGTAAATATATTTAAATAAATTATATATATATAATTATATTATATATGTAGTATCGTGGACGAAAGGCCTGGGAAATATCGGGCGAACTATGAACAATGTCGCGAGAGCCGAGGCGCCGTCGGGCCCATCAATGTGTCATCGGTCTTTTCAAGTGCATAGTTTCGTGGAAAAGACCTACGTGACCCTGGCTACGAGCGTCTGCAGAACAAGTGTGCGGTGGGCCTAGGAAAAGGACAACGGAATGCGACAACGGCCAGAGAGTGTCAGTCGAGAAACAGAGCGCGAGTCGAAAAGCAGAGTGCGAGTCGAGAAACAGAGCGCGAGTCGAAAAGCAGAGTGCGAGTCGAGAACGAGAGTGCGAGTCGAGGAGCCGAGTGCGAGTCGAGCGGAGACGGAGGTTGCGAGTGGCGTTGCCGAGAGAGTGTGGATTGCGCTGTTTTCTGTACGTTTGGTGTGAATAGTTCAAGTTAAGCCACAATCGTCTTTTCTGTCTGATTAACATCTCTATTGTCCACTTTTTGTGAACATATTACATCACGATATTACATATATGTATTATTAATAAATATAATATTTATAATATATTAAAATATAATTTTAAAAATAAAAATTTTAATTTTACAAATTAAACATAATTAATATTTTATTAATCTAAATAATCTTATTTCAAATAATAATAATAATAATAATATGATAATTTAAATTATTTATTAAATAATTTTATTAAAATTATATTTATATACATATATATTAAATAAGAATAAATTTTATATCTATTATTAAATATAAATTATTCAAATTTTTATTAAAAAATCTTTTTAAAAATTTATTTTTAATTTATATAATTATTACTAATATTAAATAAATAACAATGTATGTCGCTCTTGTGTGAGTAAGTCTGTGTTCTAAAGCCTAGACCAAGGTAAAGCAAAAACTGGGTAGGTCGAGTTTGCCGCCAAGACACAAAAACGCGGGTGCTCGGCAAAAATAAAATAAGCCGATGAGTCACTGGTCAATAAAATAAACTCGATCATTACAAACGACAATTTTCCCTAACAATAAATAATGTCAATGTTTTGTGTGTATTTATTATACAATTACATTATTTATATAAATGTCTCTTATGGTGTACAATTACATATATTTGAATAATGTAGGAAATATTGCTCTTTTTATTTTTACATTCCAACTGTACGAACAGTTTTGTTTTCCACTATACATACATACATGTATCTTAAATGTTATACATACTTTGCATGTATCATATTTGATGTATGATGTGTTCATAAAGATCTTGTTAAGACAGCTTGTTAAAATTGTACTTACAAATCTAATTGTACTCTACAAAATTGTACATACAATCATATCTATTAATCATTCTTACAAATCCTCTAAAAACATAACGACTTTTCAGTTCAATTTGAATCGTTGCGTTCAACGCCATCAGAGTGTCCTGCATAACGCGGGCATCCGACTAGGTGCTGATACCACATACAAGAACAAGTCGAATATGTGAAATAAAGCTTTTTAGCTTAAGGTCCCGTTTTGAAAAAAATACAGTTTGAACATGTTCGGTTGGCAATTGGCTTATTATTTTTCTCTCAAACAATGCGTTGTGTGAAAAAATTGTATTCCATATTTTTTTGTTATCTACTACTTAATTAAAAATTGATTGTAATAATAATTTATTGACGAATTATTTGAAATATGTTATCATGGTGTATATCCTGTGGAATTGACAAAACATACCTTTATGATTTTGTGAATCGATACGAGTAACAATAAATTTAAATTTGACGAATCAAAAAATTAAATATTTTAATTCTTATTTTATTATTCTAAAACAAAGTAGTCTACAGATATTTTTAACACTTCTACCCTTACGTGTCACACGTTATTAAAGTATACCATTGATACTGACACGTATATACGTTCGTTAAAAATATAAATTGGTACAAATCATTAGAAATACAATTTTCCAACTTGGTATCTTTCTTCGAAGATGGAGAATTCCAAATATTTTATTCCCATTTGTATTACTACGTAATTACAATTATATACTAATATATAATACGCGAGATATTGAACAGAAATAATAGAACCTTTCATTTGCAGTCACACAGCCATGTTATGTTTGTCTGACCAAATATGTATTAATCATGTGCAGAAATTACTGACGTCAAACTAATATTTCTATGCTGTTGTGATACATTAGGTAATCAATTGCTTAGTCGAATCAGTTTGCCAAAGCCAACCATTGGAATAAGTAATTAGTTTTGTTGATTAAGAGCAAATTTAATTCGTATATTTACTCATTTTTGCACCATGTTACTATTTCTATTCACAATATAAAACTGTTATTCTATCGCATTGTTATTGCTACAATGTGGTTTCATCATTTCGTTCTGTTCATATTCATTTGAATAGCGAGAATTTTCAGAGATAAATACAGACGTATAAACAATAACACAGATTACAACGATAAAAATTGAATATCATGGGATTTATGGAAACGAAAGAAATGTTTTCGCATGCGAAATTATATTATTGTATATATGGTAGCTTTTATGTTATCATAAATATGACTGTTCTAGAAATATGAATTCTCTCTTTATTTCTGTCACGACATATGTACAGTGTTTATTTGTGTATTAACTATTCCGATAAATAAAAAGATTTATTACATGATTTTACAAAATTTGTTAAAATTGATTAAGAAGTTACTTTCAAGAAGTAATATTTACATAATTGTAAATTGAACCCTATGTTTAACAAAATTAGGCATTCTTAAGTATTTGTTATTGTAAATTACTATTATGCTTCGCCAAGTGTGATTGGCTATTTCTGGAACACAGCGTCCATCGATGTCTTCAATGAAAGAACATAAGTTTAATAACCTAACTTATCGACGAAATAAATCCCTGGCCCCCGGGTACCGTTGGCGTCTGCCACTACCACGCCGCTTTTTCCCAGAAGCGACCTGGTGTCCGTGCGGATTTCCTCCACGTTAATAAAAAAAAAAAAGTGGGAAAAATAATACGCCAAAAAGGTGTACGTTATAAGGTTCGCCGTGTGCGAAATTATGTCGTTTGACGAATATTCGATGGTTAGCCGCAAAGAAAATTATAACGCAATACTTGGAAATATCTTGTTTACGGATGAGAGCGATTCTTCCGATAGCAATATTCTCGATCGTCAGACTGCCAAGATTTAGGCTTGTGAAAGTTCTCACATTATGATACAATGATACAGAGATTCAAGCAGGCTCGAGCAAGTTTGATTTATTATTATATTATTTATATATATATATATACATATATATATATATGTATATATGTATATATGTATATATATATATACATGTATATATATATATTTTATATATATATATATATATGTCGGGTTAACATTAGGATTTAAGGCGCGTAACGATTCTTCGTTTGAATTAGCCATTGTTTTACAAAACAGAGAGTATATTTACACGAATAAACAAGGTTTTACAAATATTATGAATAATGAATTTTTATAAATGATATGATTGATTAACAAATGATAAATTAAATTATTAATTAGATTAAAGAATAATAAGTTTTATCGAACAATAAGAAACGAATAATATATCTTACGATTTACTAATTTAACGAATAATGAAAATTAACGATTGATAAATTTACAAATATTGAATTTAATTTACGCTATAAACAATGATCCGGGGTTCAAACGAATCCACGGTCAACGGGAAAACTTTAAACAATTTTATAACACAAAAAAATACGTTTGCTGAATCACTCGGAAAAAATTACTCGATGTATCACTTTCCAAGGCGATCACACGAATGCCTCTCTGCATAAAATCTTTTTCGTAATCCGACTGCATTTTGTTTGTTATATTCTCGCTGGAAACATCGAGAAGGTTCCAATCGTTGTTGCTAGGCAATATCTGTCAGAAGTTTGTTATATACTCCTTGGAAACATCGAGAAAGATCCAAACGCCGTTGCTAGGCAGTTTCTGTCTGGAGATTGATTCCTCATACAACGTGTGTCCCATTATATCGACATCTCCAAAGTACAATTCCATGTGATTTCCAGGGAGAACAATACAACCGATCCACACCTTCGTCAGGCAAAACGTTTATCCCGTGACCGTGGCTACGTTCAGCGACCAGTTGTCACCTCGAACCCACTTTCGCTTTTCACAAATGTCAAACAATTACAGATGACAATTACTTAATTACAGTTATGATAAGATCTGGGGTAAAGCATTAAAAGGCCTCCTCAAAATTGCATAGGGAAGGCTCCGGTTTTCATTTCATCTCCGACATATATATATATATATGTATATGTCGGGTTAACATTAGAATTTAAGGCGTGTAACGATTCTTCGTTTGAATTAGCCATCGTTTTATGAAACAGAGATTATATTTACGCGAATATACAAGATTTTACAAAATATTATGAGTATTGAGTTTAATGAATGATAAGATTAACAAATGATAAGTTTAACTAATGATTCCAAACGAATCCACGGTCAACGGGATAACTCTATACTATGCGTAGAATAATTTAAACACAAAAAAAATACGATTGCTGAGGCACTCGGTAAATTGCTCGATGTATCACTTTCCAAGGCGATCACACGAATGAATATCTGATGAAAATCTTTTTCGCTGTACCACTGCATTTTGTTCGTTATATGCTCGCTGGAGGCATCGAGAAGCTTCCAATCGCCGCTGCTAGGCAGACTCTGCCAAGAATTTGTTGTATACTCTTTGGAAGCATCGAGAAAGATCCAAACGTCGTTGCTAGGCAGCCTCTGTCTGGAGTCTGATTCCTAATACAACGTGTGTCCCATTCTATCGACATCTCCAAAGTACAATTCTATGTGATTTCTAGGGAGAACAATACAACCGATCCACACCTTCGTCAGGCAAAACGTTTATCCCGTGACCGCGGCTACGCTCGGCGACCAGCTGCCACCTCGAACCCACCCTCGCCATCACATATATCGAACAATTACAAATGACAACAATTGCTTAATTACAGCTATGACAAAATCCAGGCTAAAGCACCAGAAGACTCTCGCAAAATTGCAAAGGGAAGGCTCCGGTTTTCCTTTCATCTCCGACACGTTCTTTTGTGATCCCGTTGGCCGCGGATTCGTTGTCGGGCCTGAGACCATCGTCACTAGTGTCGCGAGTGCCAATTGTCGTGATCAATTGTCAAGACTGTAATAACTCTATTATTATAATAAACTACACCTGCGTGTACCGTACCAATGGTTAATTCCCGTGAAGATTCATTTGACGCCCACAACCCTACTCCCAGTGCTAATCCGACATACATATTAATATTTTTAAATATTTTTTTTTAATATTAAAAAATTTTTTAAATTTCCCTAATATTTTCAATATTATTCTCTAAATGTATAAGCTATTTAAATTAAACAAGTTCATCTTTCTCTTTATTTAATTTAAATATAAATTAGTAATAATATAGATATAAATTAGTAACCCCAACCTAACCCCAACGACCGACACCCTCGAAC